>NW_027412199.1:4415695-5015695 GCF_047663935.1 Musca autumnalis
ATAATATTTTTACTTGGCCCATCAAGGCGTGGATTTATTAAATAATATTTTTACTTGGCCCATCAAGGCGTGGATTTATTAAATAATATTTTTACTTGGCCCATCAAGGCGTGGATTTATTAAATAATATTTTTACTTGGCCCATCAAGGCGTGGATTTATTAAATAATATTTTTACTTGGCCCATCAAGGCGTGGATTTATTAAATAATATTTTTACTTGGCCCATCAAGGCGTGGATTTATTAAATAATATTTTTACTTGGCCCATCAAGGCGTGGATTTATTAAATAATATTTTTACTTGGCCCATCAAGGCGTGGATTTATTAAATAATATTTTTACTTGGCCCATCAAGGCGTGGATTTATTAAATAATATTTTTACTTGGCCCATCAAGGCGTGGATTTATTAAATAATATTTTTACTTGGCCCATCAAGGCGTGGATTTATTAAATAATATTTTTACTTGGCCCATCAAGGCGTGGATTTATTAAATAATATTTTTACTTGGCCCATCAAGGCGTGGATTTATTAAATAATATTTTTACTTGGCCCATCAAGGCGTGGATTTATTAAATAATATTTTTACTTGGCCCATCAAGGCGTGGATTTATTAAATAATATTTTTACTTGGCCCATCAAGGCGTGGATTTATTAAATAATATTTTTACTTGGCCCATCAAGGCGTGGATTTATTAAATAATATTTTTACTTGGCCCATCAAGGCGTGGATTTATTAAATAATATTTTTACTTGGCCCATCAAGGCGTGGATTTATTAAATAATATTTTTACTTGGCCCATCAAGGCGTGGATTTATTAAATAATATTTTTACTTGGCCCATCAAGGCGTGGATTTATTAAATAATATTTTTACTTGGCCCATCAAGGCGTGGATTTATTAAATAATATTTTTACTTGGCCCATCAAGGCGTGGATTTATTAAATAATATTTTTACTTGGCCCATCAAGGCGTGGATTTATTAAATAATATTTTTACTTGGCCCATCAAGGCGTGGATTTATTAAATAATATTTTTACTTGGCCCATCAAGGCGTGGATTTATTAAATAATATTTTTACTTGGCCCATCAAGGCGTGGATTTATTAAATAATATTTTTACTTGGCCCATCAAGGCGTGGATTTATTAAATAATATTTTTACTTGGCCCATCAAGGCGTGGATTTATTAAATAATATTTTTACTTGGCCCATCAAGGCGTGGATTTATTAAATAATATTTTTACTTGGCCCATCAAGGCGTGGATTTATTAAATAATATTTTTACTTGGCCCATCAAGGCGTGGATTTATTAAATAATATTTTTACTTGGCCCATCAAGGCGTGGATTTATTAAATAATATTTTTACTTGGCCCATCAAGGCGTGGATTTATTAAATAATATTTTTACTTGGCCCATCAAGGCGTGGATTTATTAAATAATATTTTTACTTGGCCCATCAAGGCGTGGATTTATTAAATAATATTTTTACTTGGCCCATCAAGGCGTGGATTTATTAAATAATATTTTTACTTGGCCCATCAAGGCGTGGATTTATTAAATAATATTTTTACTTGGCCCATCAAGGCGTGGATTTATTAAATAATATTTTTACTTGGCCCATCAAGGCGTGGATTTATTAAATAATATTTTTACTTGGCCCATCAAGGCGTGGATTTATTAAATAATATTTTTACTTGGCCCATCAAGGCGTGGATTTATTAAATAATATTTTTACTTGGCCCATCAAGGCGTGGATTTATTAAATAATATTTTTACTTGGCCCATCAAGGCGTGGATTTATTAAATAATATTTTTACTTGGCCCATCAAGGCGTGGATTTATTAAATAATATTTTTACTTGGCCCATCAAGGCGTGGATTTATTAAATAATATTTTTACTTGGCCCATCAAGGCGTGGATTTATTAAATAATATTTTTACTTGGCCCATCAAGGCGTGGATTTATTAAATAATATTTTTACTTGGCCCATCAAGGCGTGGATTTATTAAATAATATTTTTACTTGGCCCATCAAGGCGTGGATTTATTAAATAATATTTTTACTTGGCCCATCAAGGCGTGGATTTATTAAATAATATTTTTACTTGGCCCATCAAGGCGTGGATTTATTAAATAATATTTTTACTTGGCCCATCAAGGCGTGGATTTATTAAATAATATTTTTACTTGGCCCATCAAGGCGTGGATTTATTAAATAATATTTTTACTTGGCCCATCAAGGCGTGGATTTATTAAATAATATTTTTACTTGGCCCATCAAGGCGTGGATTTATTAAATAATATTTTTACTTGGCCCATCAAGGCGTGGATTTATTAAATAATATTTTTACTTGGCCCATCAAGGCGTGGATTTATTAAATAATATTTTTACTTGGCCCATCAAGGCGTGGATTTATTAAATAATATTTTTACTTGGCCCATCAAGGCGTGGATTTATTAAATAATATTTTTACTTGGCCCATCAAGGCGTGGATTTATTAAATAATATTTTTACTTGGCCCATCAAGGCGTGGATTTATTAAATAATATTTTTACTTGGCCCATCAAGGCGTGGATTTATTAAATAATATTTTTACTTGGCCCATCAAGGCGTGGATTTATTAAATAATATTTTTACTTGGCCCATCAAGGCGTGGATTTATTAAATAATATTTTTACTTGGCCCATCAAGGCGTGGATTTATTAAATAATATTTTTACTTGGCCCATCAAGGCGTGGATTTATTAAATAATATTTTTACTTGGCCCATCAAGGCGTGGATTTATTAAATAATATTTTTACTTGGCCCATCAAGGCGTGGATTTATTAAATAATATTTTTACTTGGCCCATCAAGGCGTGGATTTATTAAATAATATTTTTACTTGGCCCATCAAGGCGTGGATTTATTAAATAATATTTTTACTTGGCCCATCAAGGCGTGGATTTATTAAATAATATTTTTACTTGGCCCATCAAGGCGTGGATTTATTAAATAATATTTTTACTTGGCCCATCAAGGCGTGGATTTATTAAATAATATTTTTACTTGGCCCATCAAGGCGTGGATTTATTAAATAATATTTTTACTTGGCCCATCAAGGCGTGGATTTATTAAATAATATTTTTACTTGGCCCATCAAGGCGTGGATTTATTAAATAATATTTTTACTTGGCCCATCAAGGCGTGGATTTATTAAATAATATTTTTACTTGGCCCATCAAGGCGTGGATTTATTAAATAATATTTTTACTTGGCCCATCAAGGCGTGGATTTATTAAATAATATTTTTACTTGGCCCATCAAGGCGTGGATTTATTAAATAATATTTTTACTTGGCCCATCAAGGCGTGGATTTATTAAATAATATTTTTACTTGGCCCATCAAGGCGTGGATTTATTAAATAATATTTTTACTTGGCCCATCAAGGCGTGGATTTATTAAATAATATTTTTACTTGGCCCATCAAGGCGTGGATTTATTAAATAATATTTTTACTTGGCCCATCAAGGCGTGGATTTATTAAATAATATTTTTACTTGGCCCATCAAGGCGTGGATTTATTAAATAATATTTTTACTTGGCCCATCAAGGCGTGGATTTATTAAATAATATTTTTACTTGGCCCATCAAGGCGTGGATTTATTAAATAATATTTTTACTTGGCCCATCAAGGCGTGGATTTATTAAATAATATTTTTACTTGGCCCATCAAGGCGTGGATTTATTAAATAATATTTTTACTTGGCCCATCAAGGCGTGGATTTATTAAATAATATTTTTACTTGGCCCATCAAGGCGTGGATTTATTAAATAATATTTTTACTTGGCCCATCAAGGCGTGGATTTATTAAATAATATTTTTACTTGGCCCATCAAGGCGTGGATTTATTAAATAATATTTTTACTTGGCCCATCAAGGCGTGGATTTATTAAATAATATTTTTACTTGGCCCATCAAGGCGTGGATTTATTAAATAATATTTTTACTTGGCCCATCAAGGCGTGGATTTATTAAATAATATTTTTACTTGGCCCATCAAGGCGTGGATTTATTAAATAATATTTTTACTTGGCCCATCAAGGCGTGGATTTATTAAATAATATTTTTACTTGGCCCATCAAGGCGTGGATTTATTAAATAATATTTTTACTTGGCCCATCAAGGCGTGGATTTATTAAATAATATTTTTACTTGGCCCATCAAGGCGTGGATTTATTAAATAATATTTTTACTTGGCCCATCAAGGCGTGGATTTATTAAATAATATTTTTACTTGGCCCATCAAGGCGTGGATTTATTAAATAATATTTTTACTTGGCCCATCAAGGCGTGGATTTATTAAATAATATTTTTACTTGGCCCATCAAGGCGTGGATTTATTAAATAATATTTTTACTTGGCCCATCAAGGCGTGGATTTATTAAATAATATTTTTACTTGGCCCATCAAGGCGTGGATTTATTAAATAATATTTTTACTTGGCCCATCAAGGCGTGGATTTATTAAATAATATTTTTACTTGGCCCATCAAGGCGTGGATTTATTAAATAATATTTTTACTTGGCCCATCAAGGCGTGGATTTATTAAATAATATTTTTACTTGGCCCATCAAGGCGTGGATTTATTAAATAATATTTTTACTTGGCCCATCAAGGCGTGGATTTATTAAATAATATTTTTACTTGGCCCATCAAGGCGTGGATTTATTAAATAATATTTTTACTTGGCCCATCAAGGCGTGGATTTATTAAATAATATTTTTACTTGGCCCATCAAGGCGTGGATTTATTAAATAATATTTTTACTTGGCCCATCAAGGCGTGGATTTATTAAATAATATTTTTACTTGGCCCATCAAGGCGTGGATTTATTAAATAATATTTTTACTTGGCCCATCAAGGCGTGGATTTATTAAATAATATTTTTACTTGGCCCATCAAGGCGTGGATTTATTAAATAATATTTTTACTTGGCCCATCAAGGCGTGGATTTATTAAATAATATTTTTACTTGGCCCATCAAGGCGTGGATTTATTAAATAATATTTTTACTTGGCCCATCAAGGCGTGGATTTATTAAATAATATTTTTACTTGGCCCATCAAGGCGTGGATTTATTAAATAATATTTTTACTTGGCCCATCAAGGCGTGGATTTATTAAATAATATTTTTACTTGGCCCATCAAGGCGTGGATTTATTAAATAATATTTTTACTTGGCCCATCAAGGCGTGGATTTATTAAATAATATTTTTACTTGGCCCATCAAGGCGTGGATTTATTAAATAATATTTTTACTTGGCCCATCAAGGCGTGGATTTATTAAATAATATTTTTACTTGGCCCATCAAGGCGTGGATTTATTAAATAATATTTTTACTTGGCCCATCAAGGCGTGGATTTATTAAATAATATTTTTACTTGGCCCATCAAGGCGTGGATTTATTAAATAATATTTTTACTTGGCCCATCAAGGCGTGGATTTATTAAATAATATTTTTACTTGGCCCATCAAGGCGTGGATTTATTAAATAATATTTTTACTTGGCCCATCAAGGCGTGGATTTATTAAATAATATTTTTACTTGGCCCATCAAGGCGTGGATTTATTAAATAATATTTTTACTTGGCCCATCAAGGCGTGGATTTATTAAATAATATTTTTACTTGGCCCATCAAGGCGTGGATTTATTAAATAATATTTTTACTTGGCCCATCAAGGCGTGGATTTATTAAATAATATTTTTACTTGGCCCATCAAGGCGTGGATTTATTAAATAATATTTTTACTTGGCCCATCAAGGCGTGGATTTATTAAATAATATTTTTACTTGGCCCATCAAGGCGTGGATTTATTAAATAATATTTTTACTTGGCCCATCAAGGCGTGGATTTATTAAATAATATTTTTACTTGGCCCATCAAGGCGTGGATTTATTAAATAATATTTTTACTTGGCCCATCAAGGCGTGGATTTATTAAATAATATTTTTACTTGGCCCATCAAGGCGTGGATTTATTAAATAATATTTTTACTTGGCCCATCAAGGCGTGGATTTATTAAATAATATTTTTACTTGGCCCATCAAGGCGTGGATTTATTAAATAATATTTTTACTTGGCCCATCAAGGCGTGGATTTATTAAATAATATTTTTACTTGGCCCATCAAGGCGTGGATTTATTAAATAATATTTTTACTTGGCCCATCAAGGCGTGGATTTATTAAATAATATTTTTACTTGGCCCATCAAGGCGTGGATTTATTAAATAATATTTTTACTTGGCCCATCAAGGCGTGGATTTATTAAATAATATTTTTACTTGGCCCATCAAGGCGTGGATTTATTAAATAATATTTTTACTTGGCCCATCAAGGCGTGGATTTATTAAATAATATTTTTACTTGGCCCATCAAGGCGTGGATTTATTAAATAATATTTTTACTTGGCCCATCAAGGCGTGGATTTATTAAATAATATTTTTACTTGGCCCATCAAGGCGTGGATTTATTAAATAATATTTTTACTTGGCCCATCAAGGCGTGGATTTATTAAATAATATTTTTACTTGGCCCATCAAGGCGTGGATTTATTAAATAATATTTTTACTTGGCCCATCAAGGCGTGGATTTATTAAATAATATTTTTACTTGGCCCATCAAGGCGTGGATTTATTAAATAATATTTTTACTTGGCCCATCAAGGCGTGGATTTATTAAATAATATTTTTACTTGGCCCATCAAGGCGTGGATTTATTAAATAATATTTTTACTTGGCCCATCAAGGCGTGGATTTATTAAATAATATTTTTACTTGGCCCATCAAGGCGTGGATTTATTAAATAATATTTTTACTTGGCCCATCAAGGCGTGGATTTATTAAATAATATTTTTACTTGGCCCATCAAGGCGTGGATTTATTAAATAATATTTTTACTTGGCCCATCAAGGCGTGGATTTATTAAATAATATTTTTACTTGGCCCATCAAGGCGTGGATTTATTAAATAATATTTTTACTTGGCCCATCAAGGCGTGGATTTATTAAATAATATTTTTACTTGGCCCATCAAGGCGTGGATTTATTAAATAATATTTTTACTTGGCCCATCAAGGCGTGGATTTATTAAATAATATTTTTACTTGGCCCATCAAGGCGTGGATTTATTAAATAATATTTTTACTTGGCCCATCAAGGCGTGGATTTATTAAATAATATTTTTACTTGGCCCATCAAGGCGTGGATTTATTAAATAATATTTTTACTTGGCCCATCAAGGCGTGGATTTATTAAATAATATTTTTACTTGGCCCATCAAGGCGTGGATTTATTAAATAATATTTTTACTTGGCCCATCAAGGCGTGGATTTATTAAATAATATTTTTACTTGGCCCATCAAGGCGTGGATTTATTAAATAATATTTTTACTTGGCCCATCAAGGCGTGGATTTATTAAATAATATTTTTACTTGGCCCATCAAGGCGTGGATTTATTAAATAATATTTTTACTTGGCCCATCAAGGCGTGGATTTATTAAATAATATTTTTACTTGGCCCATCAAGGCGTGGATTTATTAAATAATATTTTTACTTGGCCCATCAAGGCGTGGATTTATTAAATAATATTTTTACTTGGCCCATCAAGGCGTGGATTTATTAAATAATATTTTTACTTGGCCCATCAAGGCGTGGATTTATTAAATAATATTTTTACTTGGCCCATCAAGGCGTGGATTTATTAAATAATATTTTTACTTGGCCCATCAAGGCGTGGATTTATTAAATAATATTTTTACTTGGCCCATCAAGGCGTGGATTTATTAAATAATATTTTTACTTGGCCCATCAAGGCGTGGATTTATTAAATAATATTTTTACTTGGCCCATCAAGGCGTGGATTTATTAAATAATATTTTTACTTGGCCCATCAAGGCGTGGATTTATTAAATAATATTTTTACTTGGCCCATCAAGGCGTGGATTTATTAAATAATATTTTTACTTGGCCCATCAAGGCGTGGATTTATTAAATAATATTTTTACTTGGCCCATCAAGGCGTGGATTTATTAAATAATATTTTTACTTGGCCCATCAAGGCGTGGATTTATTAAATAATATTTTTACTTGGCCCATCAAGGCGTGGATTTATTAAATAATATTTTTACTTGGCCCATCAAGGCGTGGATTTATTAAATAATATTTTTACTTGGCCCATCAAGGCGTGGATTTATTAAATAATATTTTTACTTGGCCCATCAAGGCGTGGATTTATTAAATAATATTTTTACTTGGCCCATCAAGGCGTGGATTTATTAAATAATATTTTTACTTGGCCCATCAAGGCGTGGATTTATTAAATAATATTTTTACTTGGCCCATCAAGGCGTGGATTTATTAAATAATATTTTTACTTGGCCCATCAAGGCGTGGATTTATTAAATAATATTTTTACTTGGCCCATCAAGGCGTGGATTTATTAAATAATATTTTTACTTGGCCCATCAAGGCGTGGATTTATTAAATAATATTTTTACTTGGCCCATCAAGGCGTGGATTTATTAAATAATATTTTTACTTGGCCCATCAAGGCGTGGATTTATTAAATAATATTTTTACTTGGCCCATCAAGGCGTGGATTTATTAAATAATATTTTTACTTGGCCCATCAAGGCGTGGATTTATTAAATAATATTTTTACTTGGCCCATCAAGGCGTGGATTTATTAAATAATATTTTTACTTGGCCCATCAAGGCGTGGATTTATTAAATAATATTTTTACTTGGCCCATCAAGGCGTGGATTTATTAAATAATATTTTTACTTGGCCCATCAAGGCGTGGATTTATTAAATAATATTTTTACTTGGCCCATCAAGGCGTGGATTTATTAAATAATATTTTTACTTGGCCCATCAAGGCGTGGATTTATTAAATAATATTTTTACTTGGCCCATCAAGGCGTGGATTTATTAAATAATATTTTTACTTGGCCCATCAAGGCGTGGATTTATTAAATAATATTTTTACTTGGCCCATCAAGGCGTGGATTTATTAAATAATATTTTTACTTGGCCCATCAAGGCGTGGATTTATTAAATAATATTTTTACTTGGCCCATCAAGGCGTGGATTTATTAAATAATATTTTTACTTGGCCCATCAAGGCGTGGATTTATTAAATAATATTTTTACTTGGCCCATCAAGGCGTGGATTTATTAAATAATATTTTTACTTGGCCCATCAAGGCGTGGATTTATTAAATAATATTTTTACTTGGCCCATCAAGGCGTGGATTTATTAAATAATATTTTTACTTGGCCCATCAAGGCGTGGATTTATTAAATAATATTTTTACTTGGCCCATCAAGGCGTGGATTTATTAAATAATATTTTTACTTGGCCCATCAAGGCGTGGATTTATTAAATAATATTTTTACTTGGCCCATCAAGGCGTGGATTTATTAAATAATATTTTACTTGGCCCATCAAGGCGTGGATTTATTAAATAATATTTTTACTTGGCCCATCAAGGCGTGGATTTATTAAATAATATTTTTACTTGGCCCATCAAGGCGTGGATTTATTAAATAATATTTTTACTTGGCCCATCAAGGCGTGGATTTATTAAATAATATTTTTACTTGGCCCATCAAGGCGTGGATTTATTAAATAATATTTTTACTTGGCCCATCAAGGCGTGGATTTATTAAATAATATTTTTACTTGGCCCATCAAGGCGTGGATTTATTAAATAATATTTTTACTTGGCCCATCAAGGCGTGGATTTATTAAATAATATTTTTACTTGGCCCATCAAGGCGTGGATTTATTAAATAATATTTTTACTTGGCCCATCAAGGCGTGGATTTATTAAATAATATTTTTACTTGGCCCATCAAGGCGTGGATTTATTAAATAATATTTTTACTTGGCCCATCAAGGCGTGGATTTATTAAATAATATTTTTACTTGGCCCATCAAGGCGTGGATTTATTAAATAATATTTTTACTTGGCCCATCAAGGCGTGGATTTATTAAATAATATTTTTACTTGGCCCATCAAGGCGTGGATTTATTAAATAATATTTTTACTTGGCCCATCAAGGCGTGGATTTATTAAATAATATTTTTACTTGGCCCATCAAGGCGTGGATTTATTAAATAATATTTTTACTTGGCCCATCAAGGCGTGGATTTATTAAATAATATTTTTACTTGGCCCATCAAGGCGTGGATTTATTAAATAATATTTTTACTTGGCCCATCAAGGCGTGGATTTATTAAATAATATTTTTACTTGGCCCATCAAGGCGTGGATTTATTAAATAATATTTTTACTTGGCCCATCAAGGCGTGGATTTATTAAATAATATTTTTACTTGGCCCATCAAGGCGTGGATTTATTAAATAATATTTTTACTTGGCCATCAAGGCGTGGATTTATTAAATAATATTTTTACTTGGCCCATCAAGGCGTGGATTTATTAAATAATATTTTTACTTGGCCCATCAAGGCGTGGATTTATTAAATAATATTTTTACTTGGCCCATCAAGGCGTGGATTTATTAAATAATATTTTTACTTGGCCCATCAAGGCGTGGATTTATTAAATAATATTTTTACTTGGCCCATCAAGGCGTGGATTTATTAAATAATATTTTTACTTGGCCCATCAAGGCGTGGATTTATTAAATAATATTTTTACTTGGCCCATCAAGGCGTGGATTTATTAAATAATATTTTTACTTGGCCCATCAAGGCGTGGATTTATTAAATAATATTTTTACTTGGCCCATCAAGGCGTGGATTTATTAAATAATATTTTTACTTGGCCCATCAAGGCGTGGATTTATTAAATAATATTTTTACTTGGCCCATCAAGGCGTGGATTTATTAAATAATATTTTTACTTGGCCCATCAAGGCGTGGATTTATTAAATAATATTTTTACTTGGCCCATCAAGGCGTGGATTTATTAAATAATATTTTTACTTGGCCCATCAAGGCGTGGATTTATTAAATAATATTTTTACTTGGCCCATCAAGGCGTGGATTTATTAAATAATATTTTTACTTGGCCCATCAAGGCGTGGATTTATTAAATAATATTTTTACTTGGCCCATCAAGGCGTGGATTTATTAAATAATATTTTTACTTGGCCCATCAAGGCGTGGATTTATTAAATAATATTTTTACTTGGCCCATCAAGGCGTGGATTTATTAAATAATATTTTTACTTGGCCCATCAAGGCGTGGATTTATTAAATAATATTTTTACTTGGCCCATCAAGGCGTGGATTTATTAAATAATATTTTTACTTGGCCCATCAAGGCGTGGATTTATTAAATAATATTTTTACTTGGCCCATCAAGGCGTGGATTTATTAAATAATATTTTTACTTGGCCCATCAAGGCGTGGATTTATTAAATAATATTTTTACTTGGCCCATCAAGGCGTGGATTTATTAAATAATATTTTTACTTGGCCCATCAAGGCGTGGATTTATTAAATAATATTTTTACTTGGCCCATCAAGGCGTGGATTTATTAAATAATATTTTTACTTGGCCCATCAAGGCGTGGATTTATTAAATAATATTTTTACTTGGCCCATCAAGGCGTGGATTTATTAAATAATATTTTTACTTGGCCCATCAAGGCGTGGATTTATTAAATAATATTTTTACTTGGCCCATCAAGGCGTGGATTTATTAAATAATATTTTTACTTGGCCCATCAAGGCGTGGATTTATTAAATAATATTTTTACTTGGCCCATCAAGGCGTGGATTTATTAAATAATATTTTTACTTGGCCCATCAAGGCGTGGATTTATTAAATAATATTTTTACTTGGCCCATCAAGGCGTGGATTTATTAAATAATATTTTTACTTGGCCCATCAAGGCGTGGATTTATTAAATAATATTTTTACTTGGCCCATCAAGGCGTGGATTTATTAAATAATATTTTTACTTGGCCCATCAAGGCGTGGATTTATTAAATAATATTTTTACTTGGCCCATCAAGGCGTGGATTTATTAAATAATATTTTTACTTGGCCCATCAAGGCGTGGATTTATTAAATAATATTTTTACTTGGCCCATCAAGGCGTGGATTTATTAAATAATATTTTTACTTGGCCCATCAAGGCGTGGATTTATTAAATAATATTTTTACTTGGCCCATCAAGGCGTGGATTTATTAAATAATATTTTTACTTGGCCCATCAAGGCGTGGATTTATTAAATAATATTTTTACTTGGCCCATCAAGGCGTGGATTTATTAAATAATATTTTTACTTGGCCCATCAAGGCGTGGATTTATTAAATAATATTTTTACTTGGCCCATCAAGGCGTGGATTTATTAAATAATATTTTTACTTGGCCCATCAAGGCGTGGATTTATTAAATAATATTTTTACTTGGCCCATCAAGGCGTGGATTTATTAAATAATATTTTTACTTGGCCCATCAAGGCGTGGATTTATTAAATAATATTTTTACTTGGCCCATCAAGGCGTGGATTTATTAAATAATATTTTTACTTGGCCCATCAAGGCGTGGATTTATTAAATAATATTTTTACTTGGCCCATCAAGGCGTGGATTTATTAAATAAAATTTTTACTTGGCCCATCAAGGCGTGGATTTATTAAATAATATTTTTACTTGGCCCATCAAGGCGTGGATTTATTAAATAATATTTTTACTTGGCCCATCAAGGCGTGGATTTATTAAATAATATTTTTACTTGGCCCATCAAGGCGTGGATTTATTAAATAATATTTTTACTTGGCCCATCAAGGCGTGGATTTATTAAATAATATTTTTACTTGGCCCATCAAGGCGTGGATTTATTAAATAATATTTTTACTTGGCCCATCAAGGCGTGGATTTATTAAATAATATTTTTACTTGGCCCATCAAGGCGTGGATTTATTAAATAATATTTTTACTTGGCCCATCAAGGCGTGGATTTATTAAATAATATTTTTACTTGGCCCATCAAGGCGTGGATTTATTAAATAATATTTTTACTTGGCCCATCAAGGCGTGGATTTATTAAATAATATTTTTACTTGGCCCATCAAGGCGTGGATTTATTAAATAATATTTTTACTTTTCAGATATGAATGACAATACATGAATATGAAATCAAAACCAATATTGGTCCATTTTTATACTGTTTTACAGTTTTTTTTATCTAATTTGCTTTTCAAATCTGGTGACTCATTTTTCACACAGTTGAAGTTGACCAATCGAACTAAAACTTTGTACACTTTTCAGATTTGGATGGCAATACATGAATATGAAACCAAAATCAATATGGGTCCATTTTTTCCTGTAGCTCCCATCCAGCGGTACCACTCGATTTAAGGTATTTTATCGTCATTTAAAGCCCGTGTTGGCTGCTTTTTGACAAATAGGTACAGAAATGTACCCATTAAAAATTATGGACATAGGTCCAGTTTTGGTATAGCCCCCATATAGCGGTACCGCCCGATTTCAAGTGTTTTTACAGTGTTTTATTTAACTTGCTTTGGTGTGTGTTTAGTTCAAATCTGGTAACTCATTTTTAACACGGTTGCAGTTGACCAATTTAACTAAAACTTTGTACACTTTTCAGATTTGGATGACAATACACGAATATGAAATCAAAACCAATATTGGTCCATTCTTACACTGTTTTACAGTGTTTTATCTAATTTGCTTTTCAAATCTGGTAACTAATTTTTCACACAGTTGCAGTTGACCAATCGAACTTGAAATTTGCACACATTTCAGAATTGGATGACAATACATGAATATGAAATCAAAACCAATATTAGACCATTCTTACAGTGTTTTTACGGTGTCTAACTTAACCCACTTTTCAAATCTGGTAACTGATTTTTAAAGCGGTTGCAGTTGACCAATCGAAGTAAAATTTTGCACACTTTTCAAATTTAGATGACAATACGTGAATATGAAACCAAAATCAATATGGGTCCATTTTTTCCTATAGCTCCCATATAAAGGTACCACCCGATTTCCGGTATTTTGCTTTTCAAATCTGGTAACTCATTTCCCACACAGTTGCAGTTGACCAATCGAACTAAAACTTTGCAAACTTTTTAGATTTGGATGACAATACATGAATATGAAATCAAAACCAATATTGGTCCATTTTTACAGTGTTGTACAGTGTTCAATTTTACATGCTTTTCAAATCGGGTAACTCATTTTTAAGACAGTTGTAATTGACCAAGCGAAATAAAACGTTGCACACTTTTCAGATATGAATGACAATACATTAATATGAAATCAAAACCAATATTGGTCCATTTTTACACTGTTTTACAGTTCTTTATCTAATTTGCTTTTCAAATCTGGTAACTCATTTTTCACACAGTTGTAGTTGACCAATCGAACTAAAACTTTGAACACTTTTCAGATTTGGATGACAATACATGAATATGAAACCAAAATCAATATGGGTCCATTTTTCCTGTATCCAGCGGTACCACTCAATTAAGGTATTTTATCGTAATTTTAAGCCCGTATTGGCTGCTTTTTGACAAATAGGTACAGAAATGTACCCATTAAAAATTATGGACATAGGTCCAGTTTTGGTATAGCCCCCACATAGCGGTACCGCCCGATTTCAAGTGTTTTTACAATGTTATATTTAACTTGCTTTGGTGTGTGTTTAGTTCAAATCTGGTTACTCATTTTTAACACGGTTGCAGTTGACCAATTTAACTAAAACTTTGTACACTTTTCAGATTTGGATGACAATACACGAATATGAAATCAAAACCAATATTGGTCCATTTTTACACTGTTTTACAGTGTTTTATCTAATTTGCTTTTCAAATCTGGTAACTAATTTTTCACACAGTTGCAGTTGACCAATCGAACTTAAAATTTGCACACATTTCAGATTTGGATGACAATACATGAATATGAAATCAAAACCAATATTGGTCCATTTTTACACTGTTTTACAGTTATTTATCTAATTTGCTTTTCAAATCTGGTAACTCATTTTTTACACAGTTGTAGTTGACCAATCGAACTAAAACTTTGTACACTTTTCAGATTTGGATGACAATACATGAATATGAAACCAAAACCAATATGGGTATATTTTTTCTTGTAGCTCCCATCCAGCGGTACCACTCGATTTAAGGTGTTTTATCGTCATTTTAAGCCGGTATTGACTGTTTTTTGACAACTAGGGTTTCCAATGGTACAGAAACGTAACCATTAAAAATTATGGACATAGGTCCAGTTTTGGTATAGCCCCCATATAGCGGAACCGCCCGATTTCAAGAGTTTTAAGGATTTTATCTTCATTTTATACCGAATTGCGTGTAACTTGGCATTTGGAGATCCCAGTGGTACAGAAATTTCTCCACCAAAAATTGTGACATAGGTCCAGGTGTTGGTACGGGTGGAGCCGTAATATGGGGGCTATACCACCCGACAACACAGTTGTGCTACAATTGTTCAAAAAACGAAATGTTAAAATATATACTATCAAAGCACAAGATCAGTTAGCAGACGCAACATGCCAATTGGGAAACAGAGATTTGGTTGAAGTCATCTCTAGTGACATCAATAAGACCGCCGGATTACCAAAAACTTTGGAAATTTTTGTTGGAGCTAAAGTGATGTTATGATCGATACATTGATCAAACAAAGGGATTAGTTAATGGAACAATAGGATTTATAACTAACATAATTTGGCCTCACTACCGCAGAGAACAAATGTACGAAACAGACATACCGTCTGTAAGGGTTGACTTTGATAGAATTGGTACACATGTGATTCAGCCAAAAACAATACAATTTTCTGCTAAGTTCAGTTACGAAACTGCTGAAAGAAGAATGCTTCGACTGATACTATCATGGGCCTCAATTGTTCATAAATTACAAGGGTCAACTGTGGACTACGCAGTGGTGTATCTAGGATCCAAGCTTTTCGAAGAAGGACAAGCATATGTGGTATTGAGTCGTGTAAGATCGCTGGATGGATTAAGAATAGAATAACTGGATTGCTCGAAACTAACAGGAAAGAAGCCATGCAATAACGAAGCGTTAACTGAAATCAACAGGATGAGAAACTACCAACCTAAATAAATTTTTACTAACATTATACATTTAATTAATAAATGTAAGCCCATCATTAAATATAATTTATAATCTCAAGTATATACAAATAAAATTAAAAATCTTAAAAATGTATTTACAAAAAAATTAAAAATAATTATAAAATTAATATGTTTCAGTGTTCTATTTTTAAATGCACTAAAAACTAGAAAATAAGTATATAATTAAAAAAAATTAAGTAACAGTGTTTTATTTATAAATGCACTGAAAAGTAGAAAATAATTTTTCATGATGGAATCTCTCAAATAAAACGCTTGCATTTGAACTAAAAATTGTGACAATATTGAACGCGTCTGATAAAACGGACGCTACGCCCCCAGGTTACTAAATCTATGCTTTAACATTTACATTGACTGTATCAGCAATATTAGACGATTTTGCATAGAATGGTGATATAATCCCGACCAATATTTTTGTAGTTCCTCGCATTGAGGGCATTGAAAATGACGCAGATTCCGATGTCAGTGAATATGAACATGAAACCACTTCTCTGCTGGACATAGGTATAGAAGTAGAATACGAGGGTCACTAAAATATCTTCTGGCCTAGGCAACACGCATGACATACGACCATGTGTTGGGTTGTTTACAGTGGATTGATTAAGACACCTCCAAAACATGGGTTTTGAACGCTTTTAAGGCCAGAACAGAATCAATCGTCGCAGAATCAATGACAGCCAGAACAGAATCAATCGTCGCTTGCCTTGCCCGCTTTCCAAATCTACAATTATAAAGGAATGCCAGAGCCTCCTAAAGAAGAGCGCAGGCGGATTTGCAAAGAGGCTCTGGCATTCCTTTATAATTTGACATTTGGGGAAGCAAGCAAAGCAAGCGACAATTGATTCTGTTCTGGCCTTTAGAGAATCTGCTGAGGATTGCTGCGATTTTTCGGGCTCATACGCATAGTTTCATGAAAGCGATCATTCAATATCAAATGTTATTTGGTGGAATAAATGCCCAAGGATGCCTCTATCTCACGGTACATAACATGGCGATTTTGCATTATCCGTCAACGCACGGCTTAATTTGGTCTGACAGAACGACCGTTTTTGGACGACCCTCACAAACTTTGTTTTTTGGCGAATGTCGGCCACGATTAAATTCATTAAACCAGTTTTTCATAGTGCTATAGGATGGTCCTTTATCGGCGTACAAGGATTTAATTTGATCAATCCACTCTTGCCGTGATTATCCACGTCGAAATTTTTGAAAAGTTATTGGACGAAAATGTTCACCAGTTTTTTTTTGCAAAGTGATTTTTTCATGTCACTATAAACAACCCAACAAATGGTCGTATGTCAAACTGTCCTCAGTACACTTATGCTAAAAACTGTTAAACTTTCCAAAAAAATTTCAAATGACGCCTGGCGACTCTGCGTGTTGCCTAGACCAGAAGGTTTTTTAGTGACCCTCGTATAAAGATGATATGTTGTAGATAGATGACAGTGAACCGGCATCGAAACGTTCCCGGAATAATAATGCGGATACTCAAAGTCGAAGAGAAAAAAATGGAGTATAGTAGATCCATGTTACCGAATTAAAAGGGGATGGAAATCAGACCCACCCCGTATCGCAGTCCACAAAGACCCCAATAAAATTCGTAGAATTATTTTTACGGAAGTCATTCTCGGGCACATTATTGTAAAATCTAAAGTATATTCTCTTCAGAAATATGATGAGCTAAAAGTGGGTATGAACGAAATTTATGTTTTTATTGGTGATATTCTATATATCCCCACAGACGTCGGTTCATTTGATGGATTTATTAGTGGTTGCTTACAGAACAATAGCCCGAGGGTGTTTGTTAGTTCTCCTACCGGGCGCGTCCCCACCGGCGGATAGGGGGAGGCGGATGACCGTACTAATTTGTTCTAGATCTAGGGAATTCATTTGTGATTAAACCTGTTCCGGAACGGATTAGTACGATCACCTGCCTCAGGGAAATTTATTTTCCCCGCGGATAAAAAGCTGACTATGGGGGTGTTAACCTAAAACAAAAAACACAATATGAAGAAAGTTGTACAAAGTGAAAAAGTTACGGTGCAGGGCCTAATAAACCCAGTACCGGCGGGTGATGTTGATCTGCCTACGAGTCACACCCCGTCGTCATCATGCAATCGTGAGCAAATCTCTCCCACAGGTGTGGGTGCCTTGGCACCTGTGGTCGAAGGTAATGCGACAAGCACACAGCCTAAGGGCAGATACAGGGAGGAAGAGACTGAGACGCTAAGGGGAAGTTCATGCTCGACCCAGCCTTCAGATACAGGTAGCGACTCAGACTCCAAATCCGATAGCGAAAGCAAAAATAATATAACCGTCGTGGAAATCCCAGAAAAGGAGGAGCTCCACAAGATGGTAGACGAAGTGAGCGACAGCATTGCAAAGCTCACAACACACAAGAAGCAGCTGTCTGGTGCTCAACGACGCAAGTTCAGGAAGCAACGGGCAAGCAAAAAGGCTATATCGCAGGATGCTCCCACAGGGATCATGAACACTCCCTCCACTTCTTCGGAAGCGGCGAAGAGGATCATATCCCCCGAAGAGCAGAACACTGTAAAGCCGACGAAGAAGAAAAAGAGCTCCACATCCCCAAACGTCTCGAGTGCACCGCGTCAAGTACCACGCAAAGGAGACTGTTCCGAGAATCCTTTGGCAGAGGGCGACAAAGTCAGCTCGAACGTGAAGAGGGTGTGTCCAGCCGCGGAATCGACTGCAGTGCCTGGGGATTCTGTGAAGAAATCCCGGACCCGGCAGAAGAGAAAGAGGGCTGCGGAGACTGGTAGAGAGCCGCCATCTTACGCCAAGGTAGCCAAGAAATCCTACAGGGACGAACTCTGCTATGCAGTGATCGATACCAATAGAGGTTCCGGAAAGCTACCCAAATACCATCTTCCAGCAATTGAGGAAATGGTCAACAATAAGATATTGGATCACATAATGATTGGAGGTGATCCAATTCAAATTATCAGCAGCGGGGTCAAAGGGGACGTGATGGTGCTCCAATTTGCCCAGCATGCAAACGTTGCCGCCCTCAAGGATATTATCAGCAGCATAATACCTCCATGGGAAAGCGGCAAACTAAAGTTGGTGAGGAAAGACCAAATTCCTCAACTAACAAAAACTTCGGTATTCGTCAGAGGATGGGGCAGCAAGTTCGAGACGGAACGCATGCTCGAAGTCTTTGGTCGCCAAAACAAGGACTTGGACGTGAAGACATGGGAGGTCTTCCACAGGGAGGAGCAGGAGGACGGAACTCTCCTTGTGGTCGGAATTGAGCATCTCTCCATGGCTAGTCTGACAAAGACTAAGGGCAAGGCTTTCTACATCTCCAACGCTGTCCGCTTCAAAGCAGGAAAGGCGGTAATCGGCGAAAGCGAGGAAGACAAACAAAATGCCGTAATCACCGACTCTCAAGAAGCCCGTTTACTGGAGGACCAATGATTGAGGTCATCCAGATAAACCTCCATCGGAGCGAGACGGCAACCATGGCCCTGATGGAGCAAATCAAAACGGGCAAAATCCATATTGGCTTGATCCAGGAACCTTGAACTTTTCAGAACAAGGTCTCTGGAATAAACCATATAAACTACAAACTGTTTTATGCAAATACGGGGTCTCGACCGAGAACCGGTATAATATGTCACAAAAACTTATGTTTTCTTTTCTCTCCAGAGTTGTCAATATCGGACGCAACTGTGCTGAAGCTGGGGAATGGCAAAATATACCTTGTGTCAGTATATTTACCGTTCGACTCGCCGACACTACCTCCTACGTCGGAGCTGCAGCGGTTGGTAAGGAAAGCAAAACAAACAGGTACTAGTAGGTAGCCATGCTAACTCACACCACATTGCGTGGGGTAGTACTAAAACTAACAAAAGGGGCCAAGCCCTTTTAGATTTCTTGAATACTAACGACCTAATAACCCTTAACATAGGAAATAAAGCCACCTTTGTTAACAAGATTACGGAAGAGGTATTAGATATGCCAATATGTTCTGGAAATCTTATTAACGAGGGTCTCGGAAGAACATTCCTTCTCGGATCATCGGTATATAAGATTTGAACTAACACGGCCACCGCCGAAACTTATAAGTTTCCGAAATAAATCCAAAACCAATTGGATAAAATTTTGAAAACTAATAAAAGTAAGGCTAGGGCACGATAGATATGAATGCCTAAGCACGGAAGATATAGACAGAAATGTCAACATTATAACGGAGGTCTTAGTAAAGTCATTCGCAGAAAGTTGTCCCCTTCGAGAGAGGAAATCTGCCTACGAAAAACCCTGGATGACAGGAGAAATTCGTAACAAAGGCAAAGAGGTCCAAAGGCTCTACAAGAGAGCTCGACGAAAGAAATTAGCTGTATTCTGGGACAACTATCACACAAAACTTAAAGAATACAACAAAATGACTAGAACAGCAAAGCGCAATTCCTGGAAACTTTTCTGTGAAGAGGTAGATTATGTATTCAAAATAAAAAAGTTTCTATCGAAAACCCATAAACAAACCGAGATCATGGTGAATGATATGGGAAATAAGATGGAAACAATCGTGGACACGCTGGGGCTTTTGATAAATACACATTTCCCGCCGAACACTGCGACGCACGCAGGGGTGCCGGTAGTGAGGGAATGTGTTACAGAGGAAGCACCAACAATTGACGAAGCGATGGTAAAGGGAGCCATCCAGAGCTTCAAACCCTTCAAAGCAGCGGGGCCGGATGAGATATTTCCGGCCTTACTCCAGAAAGAGATGGACTACATTGCGCCCAAACTATCTGGAATTTTTAGCGCATGCTTAAAACTTGCGTATACCCCTAAAGCCTGGCAGGAGGCGAGGGTAGTATTTATCCCCAAACCTGGGAAGGCAAGTTACGCAATTCCTAAGTCTTATCTCATCCTTCCTGCTTAAAACCATGGAACGAATAGTCGACACCATGGTTAAGAGCAAGATTCCAAACGATATGCTTAAATACAAAAAACATGCATACGTTAAAGGTAGATCAGTGGAAATCGCATTACATGAGGTTGTACACCACGTCGAGAGAACCTTCGACAGGAAGATGTATACACTAGCGGTATGCATTGATATCGAGGGTGCTTTCAACAACGTCAGCACTGAAACCCTTATCCAATCCTTAGATAAGTTTCAGGTGAATCGGGCCCTTAGGGACTGGATAAGCCACATGCTAAGGAATAGATGGTTAAGCTGCGGGCTACTTGACGTAAAAATAAAGGACAAAGTTGGTCAGGGTACGACACAGGGGCGGATTTTATCCCCACTCCTATGGGTCACTACCATAAATAGCCTATTAAGGACTTTAACCGATGAGGGATTTGACCCAGTCTGTTATGCAGACGACGTTATAATACTTCTGAGGGGTAAGAATCCAAACTTGCTATGCAGAAGAGCTGAATCAGCCCTAAAACTAGCGTACAACTGGTCTAGACCAAGAGGTCGTAATGTAAACCCGGAAAAAACGGAAATATGTCTGTTTACTAGGAAAACAAAACTGGCACACTTTGAAGAACCAGTTTTCCTAAACAAGACGATCAATATTTCCAACAAAGTCAAATATCTGGGAGTAATTCTGGATAGGAAACTTAAATGGAAAGAGAACGGGACTGGGTCTCTTTATTGAAGAACCAGAGACCGAAATATCTCTTCGTTTGCCGGATCACAATGCGGTCCATCAAGCGGAGATCCGAGCGATCACAGAGTGTCTGAACTGGCTTAATGCCAACACGAGGCCAACTACTGTAAACGTCCTTACGGACAGTAAAACTGCAATCAAAGCAATAACATCCAAGACAGTAAAATCACAAACAGTCTTGGATTGTATAAATTCGATCAACAGCTATACTATACTTACTCAGGATGGCACGGTGCGTATAATATGGGTATATATATATATTGTGGCCAATTCTTGTTTTATGATAAAGTCCATGAAAATTTAAAATGAAACATATTTTCTTTATAATTGTTTTCATTTTACATTTATTTCCTTTATAAATTTATTCATTTCACATTTACATACACACAGAATTGAGCCCCAGAAGAGCAAAACCCCAAAGGGAATTAGAATTATCATGTTATTGTTTATTTTGTGACAAAGTCCCCTTATAACAACGGTACCTTCCTTGGCGGTGAAAAATTCCAAATGGTAGAGATGTATTAGGAAGGACAGGAAGGGTTTCTATTGCCACTATAAACTTCGAAATTTTTCTGCGAAAAGGTGTTCTCCAACAACAACAGTGCCTACATAGCTTAGGCATTTGTTTGTTGTTAGTTTCGTCGTTCGTTTTGTGTACAAAGGGTAGCAACAACAACAACACTATTGTCTATGCATTTAGGAGTTCTGCTTGTATGGTTTTGCATACAGAGGTCGTTGATCTCTAAATTATTGATCGTTTTGATTGTTGTCAATTCCTTCATTACATGTTTCATTGTCATTTTGTTCCCATCTATGTTGTGGTCCTACAACAGGGACGCGCTTCTTTGTATTGTGAGGGCGCCCAATGAGTTGTTTTTGCATTTGCTTCTCTCTCTTTCACGTACAGTGTACGTGTACATAAACAAACGATGAATGTCATGTGGTTGTTGTTTTTTTCACCCATGCATACACACATGCTTTAGTATTGATGGAAATATTATGGGCGACACTGCCCTACAAGAAGGGATTAAAATCATCTGTTTTTTTAGTTGACATATAGCAAATAAACTGTGAATTTTAATTGAAAATAAATCGTGTTTTTATTTATTTTCGTTGCGGGCACAAAATATAAACTTTCTGTGCGAACATTTTGTCGACCGTGACAGGACGGTAGCTTTAAAAGTTAAAGTAAATTAATTATTATTAATTGAACAAAACTAGAATAAAGTATTATTAATTATTATTAATTGAACAAAACTAGAATAAAGTATATTTGTGTCTCAAAAAATTGTGTTTTTCGTTGTTGTTGTTGCACAACAGATTCGCTGTAGCAACATTTGAATAGTCGTCCATTTTATAAGCATTTTCGCCGATTAGCTTTAATCGCTACCACCGTGAATGTATAATTTTCTTGAAAAGAATAAATATGATTCTTTAACAGAAAGATATTTTTTTGGCGCTAATAATTTCGAGGTGTTACGCAATTGCGGAACACTCATACAAACATTACTAGTAGTTCGTGGAAAGTGTTGGAGTATACACATACAAACATTCGTGTTCTAATTCGTATTAGGAAACAACACTTTGATAAAAATCAAGCCAAATTAGCTAGTTGTTGAATACGTTTCTCTTGTTGGTCAATTGTTTGCTTCTCGTAAACTATACAAAATGCCTAAAGACGGTTTGGAATTTTTGGAGGAGAGTGCTGGTAGCACGGAACTAGCTTCTCTCAAACAACAAAGAAGTTCAGTGAAGAAAAATATTGTGAACATCCAAAGGAAAGGATGGTTCGAAAATGGATTCGACCATTTTAGAATGTCGGCTCGAATTATTAGAAGTTTATTTTAAACAGTTGTGCGATAAACAGCACAAAATTGAAGCTCTCAATACTAATGACAATTCTCGTATCGATTTAGAAGAAACATCTATTGTGGTAAAATCAAAAATATTGAAAAATTGTGGTTCAGTGTCTATAGAATCTAGTTTTATGAACGCTTCAATAGCTTGTGGCTCAAATTCTGGTTTGCCTTCACTGAAATTGCTCAATTTTGATGGAAAATATTGTGAATATCAAAAATTCATTACTGCGTTCAATAATATCGTACATGAAAACTCATCACTCTAGTTTCCGAACGGATTGAAGTAGGTGGATGAAATTTTGGTTAAATCTATTATATGTATGTAGGACTTTTGGTATTGAAAGCGGGCTACGTAGCTCCACGTTTTCGTATAGGCCCCATACAATGTGACGCGTCGTCGGTTTAAGGAAATATTAGCATATTTGTCCCATTTGACCACCGAATTGGTTGCAATTTTGTTTATATAGGTCCACGCTTTGGTATAACCCCCATATAAGGCCCCATATATAGTACGTGTCATTTATGGATATTTTGAATGTATTAGTTCCATTTGACCACAGAATCGGTTGTAACTTTGCATTTTGCGTTTCAAGAGGCTAAGAAACATATCTAGCATAAAATGTTTACATAGGTCCACGTTTTGGTATAGACCCCATATATAGTACGCGTAATTTTAAGATATTATGAATGTATTAGTCCCATTTGAACACCGAATTGGCTGTTATTTGGTATTTTGTGTCTCCAGAGGCTAAAAAACATTTCTACCAAAGTTTGTTTATATAGGTCCACGTTTTTGTACAGCCCCTATATAACGCCCCATATATAGTACGTGTCATTTAAGACATTTTGAATGTATTAGTCCCATTTGACGACAGAATCGTTTGTAAGTTTGTATTTTGTGTTTTCACAGGCTTAGAAATATTTCTACCATAAAATGTTTATATAGGTCCAGGTTTTGATATAGACCCCATAGGACGATATCTCCCGATTTTCGGTATTTTGAAGGTTTTAGCCTCATTATCGCTGCGAAATGACTGAAATTTGGAATTTAGTCTTCCTTGGGTGTACAAAACTTTCCCCCGGAAATTTGTAGGTATAAACCCACGCCTTCAATTTGCTCCCATAGGACAGTACCTCCCGATTTTCGGTATTTTGAAGGTTGTGGCCTCAATTTTCCACCGAGATGGCCGAAATTTTGTGGTTAGTCTTCATTTGGGGTATAAAATATTCCATATGAAATTTGTCGGTATGGGTCTACGCCTTCATATAGCATCCATAGAACGGTACCTCCCGATTTTCGGTATTTTGAAGGTTGTGGCCTTAATATTCCACCGAAATGGCTGAAATTTGGTGGTTAGTCTTCATTTGGGGTATAAAATATTCCATTTGAAATTTGTCGGTATAGGTCACACGCCCTCATAGAACGGTATATCCCAATTTTCGGTATATTGAAGGTTTTAGCCTTTTAGAAATGGCTGCGAGATGGCACTTAGTCTTTGTTGAGGGTATAAAACTTTTCAACTGAAATTTGTCGGTATAGGTCCATGTCTTCATATAGCCCCAGAACGGTACCTCCCGATTTTCTACATACAGCTCGTTCTCCACCAAAATAGCTGATATTTGGTATTAAGTTTTTGATAGAGGTATGAAACATTCCAGCCGAAATGTGCCGGTATAGGTCGACGTCCACAAATACCCCCATAGCTGTGGCCTCAATATACCACCGATATGACATTTTCTTCAAATTAGCCCATAGAAGCGTACTTTCCGATTTTCGGTATTTTAAGGTTGTGTCATCAATATCCCATCGAAACGGATAAAATCTAATATTAAATCTCCGATGGTGGTATAAAACTTCCCATCCGAAAATTTCCGATATTGTTCCATGTCTTTATATAGCCTCCATAGAAAGATCCCTCCCAATTTTCGGTATTTTGAAAGTTTTAGCCACTATATTTAGTCTTCGCTGGAGTTACGAAATTTATCGGTACAGGTTAACGTTTTATACAGGCTCCATATAACGGCGCTCCCGATGTTGTTAACTATCCAAATCCATAATATCTTGGTTTTGGTCTAGTCGGTTTTGCCCAATTTTATGTATTTCGCTCAATTCGGAAAAATATTGGCCCATGTTTTGGAAACAACAAAAATGTCGCCCATATTAGCTGTTTTGAAGGGAGTATTATCAGTTCAGATATATGTACTACTCCTGCAATAAAAGGAAGAGTTAAGTACTTTCTTAAACGAAATAAAACTAACTGTTCCTATTCACTTCAATACAGTTCGTGGTGGATTTTCTTACTTGTTTATAATATTTTTTTTCCTAAAAACCAAAATAAAACCGCCATAACTTTTGTCCGCAACAACTATCTCGCTCGCGAGCAGATTCGTACTGGCGAAATAGTATATACCAAAAATCTTTGTTGTAGCGCGAAAAAAAAATTCACTTTCCGGGAAAACGAAAAATCGTAAAAATTTTTGAGTTGATTTTTGGCATCAGTGGGTCCTAATTACCCTAAAAAGTGCTTTGTTTTTAAAAAAAATAAATAAAAAATTTATATATATATATATATATATATATATATATATATATATATATATATATATATATATATATATAACATAAATTTTTATAGTGTAATTGTGTATGCGAAAATTTGTTTAACCCATATCATACCGAGAAAATTTTTTTATTTATTTTTTTAAAAACAAAGCACTTTTTAGGGTAATTAGGACCCATTGATGCCAAAAATCAACTCAAAAAATTTTTACGATTTTTCGTTTTCCCGGAAAGTGGTGTTCGAAATTTCGAACACTGGCGCTTAAGCTACATAAATATAAGTAAATTAAAATTGATTTATTTGCCGTTTAATTGATTTACTTCACCATTTTTGTATGAAAAAATGGTTGAAGATTGGTATTGAGACTTCTTTGGACCTACAAAACTTTTCCCCGAAATGTGTCAGCACTGGTCCACGTTTTGGATTGCCCCCCCATAGAACGGTACCGCCCGATTTTCGGGAGATTTCAAGGATTTAGCTGCATTATCCTACAGAAACGACTGAAAATTAATACATATTTAGTTTTTTTTGAGGTTACTTAACTTTCTTCCAGAAATTTGTCAGCATAGGTCCACGTTTTATATAGCCTCCGTTGAATTGTACCTAGCGATTTTAGGGTATTTCAGGATTTTAGCCGCACTATCCTTTAGAAATGGCTGAAATTTAGTATTTAGTCTTATATGGTGCTATAATAACTTTTCCCGCAATTTATCAGTAAATGTCCATGTTTTGATATACCCATCGGTATGTAGCCTAAGTACCAGCGTTCGAAATTTCGAACAGTCAACTTTGCACATCTGTAAAGTGGCGCTTGCGCATGTAAATCAAGTTCTCTATATTTTGTGAAACGGCTACATATATTGCCAATAATTCCCCATGATTACTTTTTTAATTTCATTTTTTTTATAATTTTTTAAAATTAATTTAAAAAAGATCCAAAAATATAGGTTTTAAAAACATCGAGGGGGAGGTGGGGTTTTCAAGGGAACAATTTTTTTTATTTGCTAACAGGTTAGACTTTATACATATACCAAAACTTGTTTAAAATTTAACATTTTTCATCCATAAATATTTTTTTTGAAAAAAAGTGATTTTACTGTTCGAAAAATCGAACACCAAGTACGAAATGGGTTAAACGGAATGTACACTTTTTTGTATTTTGAACAAATATAATTCTTTTAAACACAATCTGTTTATTCAGGTGCTGTTTTTTGTTCAAATATTGTTAAATATGTTTACTTTGAAGTCACTTTGATTCACTTCCATTTAATGCTCAAGGATATTCACTTTGGTTAAATTTTTCATATATTCACAGAATGATATTAAGGAGTGATCACAGCTAAATAAATTCGACTTATAGGAAACTAATTCTAAATGGTCTTTTTTATATAACGCTTTAAACTTCTGTTCTTACACATGTGCTTTTGTTTCTTCTATTCCCTTTTGACTATCGTAGATAGAAGAATGTGAAGCAGAGTGAGAGAGAAGTTGGCAGAATTTAACTCAAATGGATCTTTCAGAGTGTTTAGAGTTGGGAAACCTGTTTCGCAGTGATATTGAGTATAATTGTATGGTAGAGAAATGGGAATCAAGAAGGAGAATTGACATATGAGTGAATTTATTGTTCTTGTGCAATAATTTGTGGAGTATTTGCGAATAATGATAGCAATGTGAAAATGTGCAAATTGCATACCAGTACGCTGAGGGTGTACAAATTTCTAATCTTTTGATTAGTGAAAAGGCAAATAACACTGTGCAACATTTTTAAGGTGATCTTGTGCAAACAATTGGAACTGAGGATTTTTTTGAAAGTACAGACCCAAACGACAAGAAACCCTAATCGGGTTTTGTTGTGTAAGATCCAGCTCGGATTTTATGGCCCCATCTAAACATGGTTAAATATTGAGTTTTTAAAGAAATTCGGGGCTATATCTCTGAAATCGATGCGAATCTTCTTTTGACCTCTGAAGCAAATTTGTAGAAGGACAAGAATAAAATATTTGGAGAAATAATGAACACGAAAAACTAAATTTATTGCCTCAAATTTCAAAATATATACAAAAATTCCACAATTTTTATACATTTCGCACCGTATCTCCAAAACCGTTAACTTTTGCTAAATATTTGCTTTCGGAAAAATATTCCCCGGAATGTAATACACAAATCTTAAGAACCCGTCATTTTTGTAAAATGCCTCTAAGCCGTTGTTTTCAGTACATTTTTCAACGACGTTTTAATAAAAATGTCAATAATGTAGTGAAATCCGAAATGCTAGAATAAACTGTAGGTGTGAACTGTGTTTGAAATACATGTTGTAAAAGATATAATGCAAAATACCGCTGAAACAACATGAAGTAAGCATTTTGGAGTTTCAGAATGTTCTAAAGAATTGTTGATTTTGTTTTGTTTATTTGGAAGATTTTTGCAGAAGGTTACTTGGTTCAACTCCCAACAGTTTAGCCGATACTGACCAGAACTTCAGCAGTTATGTGGTTTTTCCAAAAGATAAGTTGTAGTCGTTTAGGGCAATATTGCTAAAGACGGCAAGGCCAAATTCCTATTTTTTCTGAGATAAAGGCCTGATAAATGCAGAAAAGTGTAGATTTAGCCCGGTTTAGATAAGGCAAAAAAATCCGAACTGGATGTGACAGGACAAAACCCTACTAGGGTTTTTTGTAGTCTAAATATGTACCTTAAAAAATGCATACTAGAAGTTGTTTGCATTTTCAGTGTTGCATAGTGTAATACTGACTTTATTGGAACTAATATTTTTCCTATTGGTGCTTATCATATGTAACGATGTTACTTTTCTCTTCATGAACTTTGAACTAATATGCTAACGTACCTGATGAAATGTTAATTAAAACGTTGATTAATTGATAATGGTGGTTTTTTGTGTGTCCTTTTTGTGCACAAATCCGGTTCGGCAGGACCAATGTTTCCTTTGCGAGGTTTGTGGACTGTACTTTTGGGGTGATTTGTCTGTGTCAAAGAAAGATAAATTTTAATTCGAATCGGGGAATTCACGAATTCTCAAAATTTATCGTAATTTAGGACATGGAAATAGAAGTAAAAAATCGTAGACGGAATTAGTGGGACATGTTGGTTTGGACTCAAGCGGAACACACTCTATACTTACCTGTTGTCGTTCAACCAAAGTAAATGATATACAAAGTTACTGTTGGAATTCAAGACTTGGAGATATATGAGATAGTTGTAGCGAGCAGACGTGTTTAAAAAGAGCTCTCGATTAATCGCTTTAAACTTCGGTATTATAACGTCCCTACAGAAAATTAACTATAAATAACAATAGTAGTGCACCCTGTGATTAATAAGTTATCATTTAAACTTTTTAAGAGTGCAAGTGTTGTAATTGTACTGCTTTTATATATTTGCAAAATAATAAACAAACGAATACTTCACAAAACATATCAACTGAACAAGAGCAATAAAACAACAACTACTAGTGAGAAACACAATACTCACAATACTCAATAACTTAAGATTTGGGTGAGAAAGAGAGAAAACGAGAAGTGTCAAACGAAATTCAACACACAAAACTCTCAAAAGAGCTTTTAATAACAGCACCATTTTTCGCGCCTTACAATTGCAGTCAACATTGCTAATAGCACTTACATCATTATTAACACTTTTTTAAGCAACAACAATACCGCAAAAAGAAAGCTGTTAACTATAACATAAACTTTTATTGACAAAAAATTTATAGCGCCTAAAAGTGAGCAACGAATATTTCTACATTCTTTTAACTACACTATTTTGAATCAAAACACACACTTACACAACTCAACTTCCTGTTCTTCACTATGAGCGAACAATTTGAAGTTTATTAAATACACGTTTGATCGTAAGCGATTAAGGTTGCCAGGTGCCAAAAATACGCGATATTTTAAAAAAAAAAATTTAGGTAATTTTTCTACTTTGGAATATATATATATATATATATAACATTTATCTACTTTATCTACATGGAACGAGAATCCAGCCCCTGGTCTAGTTTCATCACATCCATTTGGAATTTAGCATACCCCGTACCGTTGGAAAGTTTGTCCTAGGAGGCACCTTTACATGGGGGACTTTGTCATATATATATATATACTAGCAAAATGCCCGCTACTTCGTATGCGGAAAGGATATAAAAAAAAACAAATAAACAATATATAATATGGAAATGACAAACACTGAAAATTTGGTCGCACTAATACCAATTTTAATCAATATTTTTTTTATCTTAGTACAGTACGTACCCCTTAAGTTCGTTTTTAAAAAAGATCAGCCGTATCTCACCCTTACACATTAACAGCGAGATCAACGTTGCACACCAATACACACCCTAACTCCAAAAAATAAAAATTCCAGCACTGTCCCTACACCCAAAAACAAATTGAGTACCATTAAGTAATTTTCGTATACTTATGGTACGTATTTCGACGACATATCTCAGCCATACACGGACATTAATACAAAATAATTACAGTAAATTCCATAATAATTACAGTAATTCCAAATCTCAAGATTCCAGCTGTATCCGTTCGTCCAATTCCAAATTGTACCAAACTTAGTATCAAGTCGAACTCTTCGTACCCATAAGAAAGATTTTCCAAAACTACCTCAATCCTTCACTTTAGTAGTAATCTTACTTCCAAATTTCAGGATTCAAACTCTATCCGTTAAACCAAATTAAAATTGTACTAAATTTAGAACAATTTAGAATTTTCGTACCAACTTTCAAAACTTCCTCAACGCAACAGGGCTACAATAATCATACTTTCAAATTGCAGGATTCCACCGCTATCCGTTCACCTACATACAAATTGTACTAAATTTAGTACCATTTAGTGCTTTTCGTAACCATAAGTTTGCTTTTTCAAAACAACCTGAATCCTACTCTTCGACTGTAATCGTAATTCCAAATTTCAGGATTCCAGCTCTATTAATTCACCCGAATCCAAATTGTATCAAATTTAGTACCATTTCTTTCCCAAACAAAAATTTCAGGATTCCAGCTCTACCCGTTCACCCAAATCCACATTGTACCATATTTAGTACCATTTAGTACTTCTCGTACGCACACGTACGACTTTTCAAAATTTCCTCAATACTACACTCCTACAGTAATCTTAATTCCTAATTCCAACACTATCCGTTTACTAAAATTCAAATTGTACCGAATTTAGTGCTTTCTGTACCCATAAGTACGAATTTCCAAAACTACCTCAATTCTACTGTCCGACAGTAATCTTAGTTCCAAATTTCAGAATTCCAGCTTTATCCGTTCATCCAAATCCAAATTGTACCAAATTTAGTACCATTTAGTACTTTTCGTACCCAAAGGTACGAATTTCTAAAACTATCTCAATCCTACACCCCTACAGTAATCTTAATTCAAAACTTTAGGATTCCAGCTCCATCCGTTCACCCAAATCCAAATTTAGTACTGCTCGTAATCATAAATACGAACTTCAAAAACCATTTCCTTATTTCAAAGCCATTTCCCAACCTTGATACTTAAAATTCAGGATTCCAGTTCTATCCGTTCACCCAAATCCAAATTGTAATAAATTTAGTACCATTTAGTACTTTTCGTACACATAAATACGAATTTCCAAAATTTCCCCAATCCTATGATCCAACAGTAATCTCAATTTCAAATTTCAGGATTCCAGCTCTGTCCGTACACTCGAATCCCTATTGTACCAAATTTAGTACTTTTCGAACACATAAGTACGAATTTCCAAAACCACCCTCATATCTCAGTCCTACACTTCACAGTAATCTTAATTCCAAATTTCAGGTTTCCAGCTACATACATACGTTCACCCAAATCCAAATTGTACTAAATTTAGTACCATTTAGTACTTTTCGTACCCATAAGTACGAATTTTCAAAACTACCTCAATTCTACACCCCACCAGTAATCTCAATTCCAAATTTCGAGATTCCAAGTATATCCGTTCACCCAAATCCCCATTGTCCCAAATTTAGTACCATTTAGTACTTTTCATTCACATAAGTAAGAATTTCCAAAACTTCCCCAGTCCTACACTCCAACAGTAATATCAATTCCAAATTTCAGGAATCCAGCACTATCCGTTCACTCAAATCCAAATTGTACTAAATTTAGTACCAATTATTACTTTTCGTACACTCAAGTTTCCAAAAACCCTTTGGTGCATCTTTCTTACTCTTCATCAGTGATACTCAGTCCAAATTTGAGGAATCAAGCCCTATCCGTTCACCCAAATCGAAACTGTACCAAATTTAGTGCTATTTAGTATTTTTGGTACCCTATGTACGAATTTCCAAAACTTTCACAATATTAAACTCCACCAGTAATCTCAGTTCCAAATTTAGAGATTCCAGCGCTATCCGTTCACCCAAATCCCCATTATACAAAATTTAGTTCCATTTAGTACTTTCCGTACACATAAGTACTAATTTCCAAAACCACCCTCATATCTCAATCCTACACTTCAACAATAATATTAATTCCAAATTTCAGGTTTCCAGCTCTATCCGTTCATTCAAATCCAAATTGTACTAAATGTAGTACCATTTAGTACTTTTCGTACCCATAAGTACAAATTTTCAAAACTACCTCAATCCTACACCCCACCAGTAATCTCAATTCCAAATTTCGAGATTCCAGCTATTATCCGTTCACCCAAATCCCCATTGTATCAAATTTAGTACCATTTAGTACTTTTCATACACATAAGTACGAATTTCCAAAAGTTCTTCAATCCTACACTCCAACAGTAATCTCAATTCCAAATATCAGGATTCCAGCTCTATCCGTTCACCCAAATCCCTATTGTACCAAATTTAGTACTATTTAGTACTTTTCGTACATATAAGCAAGAATTTCCAAAACTACCCTCATATCTCAATCCTATACTACAACAGTAACCTTAATTCCAAATTTCAGGTTTCCAGCTCTTTACGTTCACCCAAATCTAAATTGTACTAAATTTAGTACCATTTAGTACTTTTCGTACACATGATTGGTAATTTTCCAAACCATTTCCTTTTAGAAGCACCACTTCCCAACCTTGATTTCCATTCCAAATTCCTATATTCCTGGGGCCTATTATTGATTTCATTAATTATTTAGCGATTTCTTCAAATTACAGATTTTGAAATTGAAAATTGAATAGTTATGACTGTACATCTCCATATACGATAAAATTCTTAATTGCAAATAAATCGTGTTAATGTGCACAATTCTAATTTCAAATTTCAGGACTCAAACACTATCCGTCACCCAAATCCAAATTCTACCTCTATAGCCTACCGCGAACGTGTTGCAAATTCTAACTCTTTCCGTTTACAAAAATTCATACTTTAAATTAAAATAAATAAAATTAAAATACTTAAAATTCAGGATTCCAGTTCTATCCGTTCACCCAAATCCAAATTGTAATAAATTTAGTACCATTTAGTACTTTTCGTACACATAAATACGAATTTCCAAAATTTCCCCAATCCTATGATCCAACAGTAATCTCAATTTCAAATTTCAGGATTCCAGCTCTGTCCGTTCACTCGAATCCCTATTGTACCAAATTTAGTACTTTTCGAACACATTAGTACGGATTTCCAAAACCACCCTCATATCTCAGTCCTACACTTCACAGTAATCTTAATTCCAAATTTCAGGTTTCCAGCTACATACATACGTTCACCCAAATCCAAATTGTAATAAATTTAGTACCATTTAGTACTTTTCATTCACATAAGTAAGAATTTCCAAAACTTCCCCAGTCCTACACTCCAACAGTAATATCAATTCCAAATTTCAGGAATCCAGCACTATCCGTTCACTCAAATCCAAATTGTACTAAATTTAGTACCAATTATTACTTTTCGTACACTCAAGTTTCCAAAAACCCTTTGGTGCATCTTTCTTACTCTTCATCAGTGATCCTCAGTCCAAATTTGAGGAATCAAGCCCTATCCGTTCACCTAAATCGAAACCGTACCAAATTTAGTGCTATTTAGTATTTTTCGTACCCTATGTACGAATTTCCAAAACTTTCACAATATTAAACTCCACCAGTAATCTCAGTTCCAAATTTAGAGATTCCAGCGCTATCCGTTCACCCAAATCCCCATTATACAAAATTTAGTTCCATTTAGTACTTTCCGTACACATAAGTACTAATTTCCAAAACCACCCTCATATCTCAATCCTACACTTCAACAATAATATTAATTCCAAATTTCAGGTTTCCAGCTCTATCCGTTCATTCAAATCCAAATTGTACTAAATTTAGTACCATTTAGTACTTTTCGTACCCATAAGTACAAATTTTCAAAACTACCTCAATCCTACACCCCACCAGTAATCTCAATTCCAAATTTCGAGATTCCAGCTATTATCCGTTCACCCAAATCCCCATTGTATCAAATTTAGTACCATTTAGTACTTTTCATACACATAAGTACGAATTTCCAAAAGTTCTTCAATCCTACACTTCAACAATAATATTAATTCCAAATTTCAGGCTTCCAGCTCTATCCGTTCATTCAAATCCAAATTGTACTAAATGTAGTACCATTTAGTACTTTTCGTACCCATAAGTACAAATTTTCAAAACTACCTCAATCCTACACCCCACCAGTAATCTCAATTCTAGTTTCATCACATCATACATTATGGACACACAGAATTGAGCCCCAGAAGAGCAAAACCCCAAAGGAAATTAGAATTATCATGTTATTGTTTATTTTGTGACAAAGTCCACATATAACAACGGTACCTTCCAATTCCACGTACCCTAGCGGTATCTTCTTGGTGGTGAAAAATTCCAAATGCTGGAGATGTATTAGGAAGGGCAGGAAGGGTTTCTACTGCCACTATAAACAAAATAAAAATGTTTAGCCAAATCGATTGGGCCTTCGAAATAGGAGAAATCAAGAGGTTTAGAGCTTAACATTTTAATAATGTTATTCGTTGTTAATTATAATCTGTCTAGTGTTTTGATGGCCTTTGATTTTATTGTTTAATGGTAAATTACTTAAATCCACATTTTATTCGGTCCACGTTAATGTTCGTATTGTTCGTCCCACCATAACGTACGCAGGTACGTTGGGCGCCATTTGCCCGTCTCAGCGAGGAACAACAACAACAGTGCCTACATAGCTGAGGCATTTGTCTGTTGTTAGTTTCGTCGTTCGTTTTTTGTTCAAAGGGTAGCAACAACAACAACACTGTTGTCTATTCATTTTGTAGTTCTGCTTCTATGGTTTTGCATACAAAGATCGCTGAACTCTCAATTATTGATCGTTTTGATTGTTGTCAAATCCTTCATTACATGTTTCATTGTCATTTTGTTCCCATTTATGTTGTGGCCCTACAATAGGTACGCGCTTCTTTGTATAGTGAGGGCGCCCACTGAGTTGTTTTTGCATTTGCTTCTCTCTCTCTCACGTACAGTGCACGTGTACATAAACAAACGATGAATATCATGTAGTTGTTGTTTTTTTCACCCATGCATACATATATGCTTTAGTATTGATGGAAATATTATGGGCGACACTGTCCTACAAGAAGGGATTAAAACCATCTATTTTTTTAGTTGACATATGACCGGCTTATATCGAACAACTTAAAAGCAAATAAACTGTGAATTTTAATTGAAAATAAATAGTGTTTTTAGTTATTTTCGTTGCGGACAAAAAATATAAACTTTCTGTGCGAACATTTTGTCGACCGTGACAGGACGGTAGCTTTAAAAATTAAAGTAAATTAATTATTATTAATTGAACAAAACTAGAATAAAGTATTATTAATTATTATTAATTGAACAAAACTAGAGTAAAGTATATTTGTGTCTCAAAAAATTGTGTTTTCGTGTTGTTGTTGCACAACAGATTCGCTGTAGCAACATTTGAATAGTAGTCCATTTTATAAGCATTTTCGCCGATTAGCTTTAATCGCTACCACCGTGAATGTATAATTTTCTTGAAAAGAATAAATATGATTCTTTAACAGAAAGATATTTTTTTGGCGCTAATAATTTCGAGGTGTTACGCAATTGCGGAACACTCATACAAACATTACTAGTAGTTCGTGGAAAGTGTTGGAGTATACACATACAAACATTCGTGTTCTAATTCGTATTAGGAAACAACACTTTGATAAAAAGACGCCATCTTGAGTGCAAAATTGTGAATTTTTTTAAACCTTTTGGCGCTTTTATTTGAAAATCAAGCCGAATTAGCTGGTTATTGAATACGTTTCTCTTTTTGCTCAATTGTTAGTTTCTCTTAAACTATACAAAATGCCTAAAGACGATTTGGAATTTTTGGAGGAGAGTGCTGGTAGCACGGAACTAGCTTCTCTCAAACAACAAATAAGTTCAGTGAAGAAAAATATTGTGAACATCAGAAGGAAAGGATGGTTCGAAAATGGATTCGACCATTTTAGAATGTCGGCTCGAAATATTAGAAGGTTATTTTTAACAGTTGTGCGATAAATAGCACAAAATTGAAGCTCTCAATGCTAATGACAATTCTCGTATCGATTTAGAAGAAACATCTATTGTGGCAAAATCAAAAATATTGAAAAATTGTGGTTCAGTGTCTATATTCTCGTTTGCCTTGACTGAAATTGGCCAATTTTGATGAAAAATATTGTGAATATCAAAAATTCATTATTGCGTTCAATAATATCGTACATGAAAACTCATCACTCTAGTTTCCGAACGGATTGAAGTAGGTGGATGAAATTTTGGTTAAATCTATTATACGTATGTAGGACTTTTGGTATTGAAAGCGGGCTACGTAGCTCCACGTTTTCGTATAGCCCCCATACAAAGTGACGTGTCGTCGTTTTAAGGAAATTTTAGGATATTTGTCCCATTTGACCACCGAATTGGTTGCAGTTTGGCATTTTGTGTCTCCATAGGCTAAAAAATATTTCTACCCAATTTTGTTTATATAGGTCCACGTTTTGGTATAGCCCCCATATAAGGCCCCATATATAGTACGCGTCATTTTAAGATATTTTGAGTGTATTAGTCCCATTTGACCTCAGAATCGGTTGTGACTTTGCATTTCAAGAGGCTAAGAAACATATCTAGCATAAAATGTTTACGTAGGTCCACGTTTTGGTATAGACCCCATATAACGCCCCATATATAGTACGCGTAATTTTAAGATATTATGAATGTATTAGTCCCATTTGAGCACCGAATTGGCTGTTATTTGGTATTTTGTGTCTCCAGAGGTTAAAAAACATTTCTACCAAAGTTTGTTTATATAGATCCACGTTTTTGTACAGCCCCTATATAACGCCCCATATATAGTACGTGTCATTTAAGACATTTTGAATGTATTAGTCCCATTTGACGACAGAATCGGTTGTAAGTTTGTATTTTGTGTTTTCACAGGCTTAGAAATATTTCTACCATAAAATGTTTATATAGGTCCAGGTTTTGATATAGACCCCATAGGACGATATCTCCCGATTTTCGATATTTTGAAGGTTTTATCCTCATTATCGCTGCGAAATGACTAAAATTTGGTATTTAGTCTTCGTTGGGTATACAAAACTTTCCCCCGGAAATTTTTAGTTATAGGTCCACACCGACGTAGCCAGGGGGGGGGGGTCCCGGGGGGCCCGGGCCCCCCCAAATGATTTTCGTTCCCATAGGATATTAGCTTATGTTACACATTTTTTTAATTTTTGAGTAAAATTTTAAAATGTTTTAGATTTTTAAAGAAATATGTAAAGTATTTGGGTCAACTACATTGGTTTACTTATTGAAAGTATGAAATAATGAAGAAGTTAGGTTTTTTGAGCAATTTTCTGCATTGTTGTTGCTAAGTTTTAAGGTCCTGTTTAAGCGTTTAATAGTAATTTTAGGCTGACTCTAAGTGTTGTTGAGTTCAGAACAAGATGTTTACTGGCTTGTAAACAATATCTAAAAAAAAACATTCTTGTGGTCCTTATTCTTTATTATTTTTCAAATTTGCAAAAAAGGAACTATACCAACCATTTTTTATGATAAAACTTCTGTTCCACCGCAGTCTCGTTCGTTGAGATTATTAGAAACTGGTCTATTGTTACAAATTAGTAAATGACTATTGTACAAAAAAGGATTTTTCTGTCGTACTTTTATGTTTTGTTCTACCTTTCGAATGTTAATAAAACCAAGATTAATGAGCTTGAGGTCAATATTTATATTTTATTTATTGCATATTATTTCCAATATTTCGAAATTACATTGAATTTCAACTTTTTCTGTCGATTATGTGATGTGATCTTTTGAAAGTACAGACCCAAACGACAAGAAACCTTAGTTGGGTTTTGTTGTGCGAGATCCAGCTCGGATTTTATGACCCCATCTAAACATGGTTAAATATTGAGTTTTTAAAGAAATTCGGGGCTATATCCCTGAAATCGATGCGAATCTTCTTTTGACCTCTGAAGCAAATTTGTAGAAGGACAAGAATAAAATATTTGGAGAAATAATGAACACGAAAAACTAAATTTATTGCCTCAAATTTCAAAATATATGCAAAAATTCCACAATTTTTGTACATTTCGCACCGTATCTCCACAACCATTGATTTTTTCTGAATATTTTCTTTTGGAAAAATATTCCCTGGAATGTAATTCTTCAGAACATGTCATTGTTGTATAATGCCTCTATGCTGTTGTTTTCAGTACATTTTTCAACGACGATTTAATAAAAATATCAATAATGTAGTGAAATCCGAAATGCGAGAATAAACTGTTGGTGTGAACTGTGTTTGAAATACGTGTTGTAAAAGATATGATGCAAAATACTGCTGAAACAACATGAAGTAAGCATTTTGGAGTTTCAGAATGTTCTAAAGAGTTGTTGAGAGCTTTATTTGGAAGATTTTTGCAAAAGGTTACTTGGTTCAACTCCCAATAGTTTAGCCGATGCTGATCAGAATTTCAGCAATTATGTAAAATTTTCTATATTTTATAATTTTGATGTCCTAGATGGAGTTTTTCTTATGTGGGGTTTTCAAAAGATAAATTCTACTAGTTTAGGGCTACAATATTGCTAAAGACTGCAAGGCCAAATTCCTATTCGTTTCTGAGATAAAGGCCTGATAAATGCAAAAACGTGTAGATTTAGATGACGCCTTAAAATACGAACTGGACCTGACAGGACAAAACCCTACTATGGTTTTTGTAGTCTAAACATGTATTTTCAAAAAATTCATACTAGAAGTTGTTTGCATTTTCAGTGTTGCATAGTGTTACTCTTTGAATTGTATTTTGGGAATTATGGATACACATTTGTAGAAATGTTCGTTTTTTCTGCTTTGACAAAGGACTTTGTGACGACAAACGAAATCAAAAAAAAAATACTGATCGGAAACAGATTCTCTTCTTCGTCAAAATCTCAACAAGAATTAGTCGGCTTTGCGGATAGGAATATACCCTGAGTCTGTGTGAACTGAAATGTTCATCTATGGACAGATCGAATAGGGGCCACACAACCAAAATCCTTTAACCTAAAGCTATGTATTAGGAGATTTTCAGAATTGTGTAGCCATTTTCGCACGTATGAACTTGGCGACAAAATGCGGATTATATCATTGATCACAAGTGTTGCGGATAAGGTACCTAAAGAAATGGACCGGACCGACATAGTTCATTTTGGAAGTAGATTTTATTTTGGAAGTCATTCCTTTTAAAAGATTTTGCTCCCACCAGTCATTTCAGTTCGTCACAGAATATTTTTCAGTTTTTTTTTTTTTTCAGGAAATATGGACATGCCCACGAAAAACACAATACCGTTCTAAACATAAGGAATACCTTCAGTAAACATTTCTAAGGATCCTCGAACAGACCTTAAACTGCATTTAACAACTATTTTGATGGTTTTGGAAGGATGTACCGCAGTATAAGGTTCAAAAGTTGTCGTGCGCACCAGTCACTACACATGACGGCCGTAGGTGTTCTTTACAGCTTTCGGGCCATTTTCTCTGAAAGTATTGACTTGCCCCTGAAAAACTTGTACTGTAGTAATAGTGGCCCCGAGAACACTTATTGCAAAAAAGGAAAGCGTTTCCAGAGAGGTCTTTTTATTTATTAATTTATTTATATCATATTTTTACTTATAACAAAATTATTAGCAAAAGGAAGTGAAGCCATGACTACTTAGGTCTTTAGCTTACACTTATACACTTATTTATTTATTGTTGAGAGAGGTCTTAAACTGCACATCTCTGAACATTTTTGAAATACTCTGTGGAAGGTTACCGAAAGAATGGATTGATATGGTCCATCTTCGAAGTTGATCAAAATTTGGACAAAATAAAACGAAAGCCACATTTTGGACCGATCTGTTAGAGAATCATCGTGTCCTCCACCAAGACGGACGAACATAGCTAAGTCGACTTCAAGTTTTCTGAAACAGATTTCTTCCTAACACACTTTGGCCCTAAAACCATTATTTCGATGAGGTTTATTTTGACTAAAGGCTTAAAATATAAACAATTTAAATTGGGAAACATTTTGTTCATGGATTTTTGCTAAAAGAATGTATGCATGTATTGATCTTGGATTGGGCTCCAGAATTTCATTTAAAAAGAATTCAAGACTGGTTGGACTCCAGAATTTCATTTAAAAAGAATTCAAGACTGGTTGCCAGAGTTTTCCTAGTTCCTGATCAATTTATGAGAAGATCCACGATCGGAAACCAGAATTTCTATAAGAAAATTCCGTCGATTGGACGCCAAAATAGTCTATTTACATGCACGATTGGGCAATAGAATTCGTCATTTACATACCCGCGATTAGGTGCTAGAATTTCATGATTGATAGACTCACTATTGCTCAAAATATTTTTTTATCAAGAAAACCACAATCGGCCTTAAGAAATTCTTTGTGATAAGATCTACGATTGGATACCAAAATATCTTTAGGGAAGTAACGATAGTTGGTTTCTTTATGACAATAAAAACGATTGGACAATGAACTTCCGAAATTGAAAAATTGACCATACTCTGGAGTGGAAAATTGAAGCCTAAAACTAAATAAAAAAATAGTAATGAAAATTATTTCATCAGTAAAATAGGTAGCAAATTTTCGCTAACATTAACTTTAAGAATTTTGGTCTGGTGGGTTTATGTTAAATAAAATGTTTATATTGATTAGATTTTGCAATTTTTATAATTTAAACGCAAAATTGTGTGTGTTTCGTAATTACTCGGTAATCCGGACACCGCCAAAACATGTGGTATCCGGATTATCGAGATTATTAATCGGGTTAACACCCAAATTGGAGTTTACGCAATTTACTACTATTTTATTGAGGTATTTTCCAATTGTGCACCTCTAAGTATTTTATTGTTTTTATTTCCCCATAATCTGAAAAAATAATATATATTTTTAGTGGCACGTACTTATTTTATGAAAATGGTGATATAAATAAGCCACGCTTAAAGGAAAGGGAGTGGAAAAATAACAAGTTTCACTTTGACGACGTAGCCAAAGCTATGCTAACGTTATTTACTGTATCTACTTTTGAAGGATGGCCCACGTAAGTATACAAGCATTGGTCGTTATTTGTCGTTGATAATAAATGTATAGTATACCACAGAGGAAAAGATACAAAAAAGTTCTAAATTAAACTTTTTGCCGCAGCTCAAAAAAATTACAATCCAATTCTGGTTAAACATAATACATTGTTTTCTTAAAGACAAGATGAAAACGTACATATGTATGTATATGTAAACATTCGCTGCATTCCAAACTAAGCAATCCGTCCAGAGGTCAAAACGTTAAAAGGGTCTTATTATTTGCTATGTCCAATATTTAAAAGACAAAACTGCGTATTTTACAGGCTATCTTTAGTAGGCTTGTTGAGCTGTGTATTATTTTGTATTTGTAGAGTTGTCCAGTTTAATAGAGTTGTGTATTTCCGGAACGAACTAGTTCCAAGGAACTATTCCGGACAAGGAACTATTGGAACTAGGTATTTCTAGGAAAGATTCGTTGAACTATTTCGGTCTCGGAACTATTTGGAATGAAAAGAATGATGAAAGATGAAGATTAGTTGAACTATGTCTATCACAGAACTATTTGGAACTATGGTACTACTTTAAGGAACCAGTTCATTTTGGGAAAAGGAAGTAGAAAGATCGATCCGTTTAATATTGTGAACTGTAAAATATTTAACTGAGAAATTTCTTGCTAGTGCTTTTATAATTTTCTTTATTATAATTTGTAATTATAATTTTTTTACGTTATAAATAAATAAAATAATTAAACTGTAAAACATAATATTTTGAGGTTGTTGTAATTAACTAAATTTGGTTTCAGGAAAGCCAAAGAAGACAATATTTTCGAATTTTGCTACAAGCTTTTACCAGTTCACTTAACTTTTTTATATTGAACAGGAAGATTAGACACATAAAACACGCGGACGATTGGTTGTTGTTTCTGCAAACCGAACCATCAAAATATGTTTGACGATTGAAAGCAGTGGTTATGTGGATTCTCCAAAGTTATATTATTAGTCTTTAAATTTAAGCAACAATCACAAACAACATTGTATTTATGTTTTCTAAAAAAAGTTAATTCGCAAATATCATCAGTAGGAATATATATAAAAAATGTATTCATCAAACCTTCGGAAAAATGTCTCATATAAAACAGATAACACAAAGCATACAATAAAAATATTGGTACGACAACTACGACTACAAAGTAACAGGCTAAGAATATCAGAGTTAAGTATAGAATAATTAGCGGTATAGGATAATACGAAAAAGAATAAATAATGTAATGTAGCTTAATCAATTTTGTTGTTTTTAATTTGAAAAATAAAATATTTTTTATTATTTTAATTTGTCTCACATAAAAATAGCTTTCCGCTTTTCAAATTTAAATAAAGGTACCTTACAAGGCTTTGAACCATGCTCTTTCAGATTTCTTGGTCGGGTTTTCTCCATCTCTTATAGTTTCTGAGATATTCAGATGCCAGTATGTTCCATATCCGCTTTGTGACCCAAAAAATCTTGTCGCTTTGCTCCATATCCATAAAGCCTGGCGTATGGAACAAAACAACTTTGAACTTTTTAGTACCATATCCATGTCGTTTGGCGTATGGAACAAAAAGAGACAAAAACGAATTGTTCCGCACCAAAAATGATGGCGTTTGGAACAAAAAATTGCCACTTTTTGTCAAGTTACGAATAATGTGGCGTATGGAACACATTGTTTTAAAGCACTTGGTTTAAAAACTGACGAATAATAGTTTCTAAATCCAAATATTTTTGAATATTGTATTGTTATATGAAAACGAAAATATATCAATCGTTTAAACAAGAAATCCCTAGTTTAAGGACAAAATTTTGATGTCCACAAAAATATACGCAAAAACGTCCATTCGACTTGAAGCTAGTGTGGACACCGACTACAAAAATGGTTTTATAAGAACACCGCGTTTAAATGTGTTATGTTTCCTTAGAAATGCAAAATATCAATCCGTTTTGTCCGATCGAAATTTTTACCACAAAAAATAGTGATAAGTGGAGGCAATCCCTTAAATAATTGTTAAGGAATCCTATAATAATAATGGTCCTTATTGTATTTATATGAGAAAAATAAATCTTTCATTTAAAGTCCTGATTTTTAAACTCCATAGGAGCACTTCATATAAGGGAGGTGGAACACGATTGATAAAAAGTGCTTTGGTTGAAATGTGACACAAACTGCCAAAAACATGAAAAAAAGATTGCATGGAACAATTCAGCAACTTTTTGCAATTATAAAAATTGGCCATAACTTCTAGACTATCACAGATATCTGACTAAAATAAACTACTAATATATTCTATGAGTTTAGTTTACTAGAACTGAGCTCTACTATTTTTATCCTGTATGGCCTTAAACATTAACTTGAGTTTTTCTCGAATCAGGCAAATGGCATATGGAACACTTAAGCATGACACCGACGATAAATCGCGAATTCGTTAAAACGCATGCGCTTTTCAAATAATGCGAATGCAAATCTATCAATGTGTATGGATTTTCCCATGCTTCATTCAGCGGCCAAAGCGTGTTCTCATGAGCAGGGTTTCGGAGTCGAGGTATTTTTGGCTCGACTCCGACTCCAGACGAGTTTTTTTCACGACTCCAGCTCCGACTCCGACTCCGGCTCGACTCCGAGAGTAAAATCCTATACCACTAAAATGAATAAAATTTGCACAAATTGTTAACTTTTTCCTATATTTTGGCCTATATAGGCTACAATTCATTATAAAAGACATTTGTTCGAACACATTCGAACATATCAATACTGTTTCTGCAGAATCTTACATTGAAAAATAGCAAAGTTAGAACGTTTTTGTCGGTTATCCTTTTTTTGCACGAGTATATTCTGGACGGAATTCTTCCGCGTCAGAAAATCGTTAAGCTTTCAAAAATAATTGAAAATGAAGGAGCAATACAAATCAAACAAAACAATTATAGGCAATTCATGACCAAGTTTCATACTGGATGTAAGCCAACATTTTAGTGCGCTTAGCCTCAAAAGGAGACCCTCAGTTGTAAAGCTCAATAACAGTAATTTTTCGTGATTTTTTTCCGAGAAAACTACGTAACTTTTGGCAGTTTTGTTTTCTTCATCTGAAAGAGAAAAATATTACAAAGGTTTGAGGCCGTCTACGAAACCCTGTTTTTATTAAAGCATTGTGGGGGGCCAACTTTACCTCGAAAACTAATAAACCAATTGTCATATATTTTTGTGTCCGGTTTCGAGAAAAAACACAGCTTATGCTGCAAACAAAATAAAATAAATTGTTCCAATCCAACGCTCACACTAAGGCAATATTGTTCCGATCGACTTAAAACTTGGCTACCTATTCATTGATATTTATACATTCTCATTTTTTCTGAAATTTATACACATTTTGAACATTGGTGTGGAAATATTTGAGATATGGTGTGTATTCTACCCAGCACATAGGCAGATGGAAGTTTTCGGGAACTGAAAAATTAGCACACGAAGAGATTTCGTGCATGAAAATATTCTACAAAAATGTTGCTAGGAAAATTTTATGTAGGGTCGGTCCACTAGGATCGATATTGCCATGTGTTCACTTCTTTATCACTTTTATCCGATCCTTTCTCATGAAAACTATGATTATATATTTCATTGAATTTCGTATGTGATTGTGTAGAAAACTCGGATACACATGAAATATATTTGTTCCTGGCGGACAGATCCTGTTATTTGAATGTCTACACCTAAAGCCCTCATCGAGTATATAGAAAGTTGACATGTCATCTAAAAATGATGAAACAATGTCTCCAAACTGAGATTTAAAAGTATTTTCTCAATGATGGATGGGGGTCAATGAAAAAATTCATTATGTCATAAGTCAGAAATTTCAGCTATGGGATCCTTTAGGGTTCTCAATTGAGGCTTTCATTCCGAAAAGGAATTTTTCCACCCCTAGATCTTGAATTCCATTTTGTGCCACAGGGTATTCAGTAAGATTTCCCATAGAGACCACAATGTCTTTAATAGAAGACAAGGATGACTTCTCATAAAACACTGGATGAGAATACCAATAGACCTTTGTGAGAAGAGCAGTAAGACTTCTGACAAAAGAGGTTACAGGTCCAATCTTAAATCGATTGTCATAGAGCTTTACTTTTGTTTGCAAAAACGTAAAGAATCAATTGGATCAACAAAATAGGGATGAATAGACTATACTTCAGAGGATAAATATCCTTTGAATAAAAAATTATTTAAAAAAAAAAATTTTCTTGTTGCAAATTTTATGTTATAATTCTATAACGTGGAAAAAATTTTGCCCGGAGTCGGAGTCGAGTTATTTTTTTTGACTCAGACTCCGACTCCAGCAAAATTGCTCGACTCCGACTCCGAAACCCTGCTCATGAGATCTGTCGTACAAAAAAAACTAAGATCACACGGGTTCAAATGTAGTTGTATGACAGTTGCAAATGTGCATACTTCGTATGCGGAAAGAGCATAAAATGTATATGAACAACATTTAACATGGAAGTGGTGAACACTGGCGATTCTGTTGTACTAAAACCTATTTTTAATACCATCATTTAATCGATTTAATTCCTTTAATCCCATAAGATCATGAACTGCACTTAAACAAAAATGTTGAACTTTTGTGGGGGAAGAATATGGAACAAGTTAAACTAAATTTAGACAAAATACAACGAAGTCCAAATTTTTGATCGAATTGGCCGATCCGTTCCATAATTATCGTGTACTCCAACCACTACACATAGTGTCATAGGGGTTTCTTACAGCTTTAGGGTCATTTACTCAGAAAGAATGGACTTGCCTCTGAAAAACATGTACCCTCGTAATGGGGGCAGCAAATACAAATTATTACAGCAAAAACCACAGAGATTCAAGAGGAAGTCATTGCATTTTCTGAAATTTTGTGTGGCTTTGAGAGTTACCGCGAGAGTTACATCCTCTAACCACCCTAATATAAAAATAATTAAAACTAGCAAAGGCCCGCTACTTCGTATGCGGAAAGAGCATAAAATGTATATGAACAACATTTAACATGGAAGTGGTGAACACTGGCGATTCTGTTGTACTAAAACCTATTTTTAATACCATCATTTAATCGATTTAATTCCTTTAATTCCAAAAAAAATATACATATCTTCCGTATCGCACCCTTACACAGCTACCATTTTTTTATTTCGAATTTCCAAAACTACGACCTCATATCACAGACATACACCAACAACGACTCATATTGCAAATTTCAGACTTGACTTCTGGTTTTACCCCTTCACTAACACAGCATTCCCTCCCAATACGAATTTCCAAACACTTAACTATACAGCATCCCTTCATAACAACAATAACGCACATTCACAATTCAAGGTTCTAGCTTCAGCGGTTTCGCCAAGAACCCGAAGGTTCGTAAAATTTTCGGAATATATCCCCATATAACGGTACCCCCGACTATGTGTATTTTAAAAATAGAACAAATCTATACTGCCCAATTCTCTTTACATTTGGACCTTGAATACTCAGAGGATATAACAGTTTAATTTAAAAAAATGTCTACTTCAATCCACTTTTATTAGAAGAGATATTTTGAAGATTTAGAGTATTTTGAAGATTTTATGCACATTATCCAACCGTAATTCAAAACTTGTGGCATTAAAGGTTAGAAAAAAAATATTTTGTTGTTGGCGTTTTTTATTGTTGGACTGCAGAATTTTACATCTTTGTGTTTATTTCAGCTCGAGTCCATATTTTGTTGCAATTCAATTGTTTGAATAACAACAAAATATTTTAAAGTGGATATGAAATTGATTAGTTGCGGGCGAGTGGTAGGGAATACTATAGTTTCAGTTGTCACCAAACAACTTCATCAGTTCCCTTTTTCGCCGACTCTGTATCGATAAACAGGTCAATAAAGCCATCTAGCAAATTAAATAAAATGAGAAATTTGCTGTATGGCCCTAAAGCTGTTTACCCTACAATTTGAGTCGAACTAAAGAATTTCATATCCACTACTGTTTTTATGTCGTCTTTGCTTCGCAAAGAATACGAACATAGGAGTGTTGCTTCAATAAGCGGGGGTAAAAACAACAAGAAAGTTGTTTTTGCATTACGCATTGGTCAACAAGGCCGTGCTGATGCCTATTATTGTTGTTGGCGTTTTTTATTGTTGGACTGCAGAATTTTACATCTTTGTGCCTATTTCAGCTCGAGTCCATATTTTGTTGCAATTCAATTGTTTGAATAACAACAAAATATTTTAAAGTGGATATGAAATTGATTAGTTGCGGGCGAGGGGTAGGGAATACTATAGTTTCAGTTGTCACCAAACAACTTCATCAGTTCCCTTTTTCGCCGACTCTGTATCGATAAACAGGTCAATAAAGCCATCTAGCAAATTAAATAAAATGAGAAATTTGCTGTATGGCCCTAAAGCTGTTTACCCTACAATTTGAGTCGAACTAAAGAATTTCATATCCACTACTGTTTTTATGTCGTCTTTGCTTCGCAAAGAATACGAACATAGGAGTATTGCTTCAATAAGCGGGGGTAAAAACAACAAGAAAGTTGTTTTTGCATTACGCATTGGTCAACAAGGCCGTGCTGACGCCTATTATTGTTGTTGGCGTTTTTTATTGTTGGACTGCAGAATTTTACATCTTTGTGTTTATTTCAGCTCGAGTCCATATTTTGTTGCCATTCAATTGTTTGAATAACAACAAAATATTTTAAAGTGGATATGAAATTGATTAGTTGCGGGCGAGGGGTAGGGAATACTATAGTTTCAGTTGTCACCAAACAACTTCATCAGTTCCCTTTTTCGCCGACTCTGTATCGATAAACAGGTCAATAAAGCCATCTAGCAAATTAAATAAAATGACAAATTTGCTGTATGGCCCTAAAGCTGTTTACCCTACAATTTGAGACGAACTAAATAATTTCATATCCACTACTGTTTTTATGTCGTCTTTGCTTCGCAAAGAATACGAACATAGAAGTGTTGCTTCAATAAGCGGGGGTAAAAACAACAAGAAAGTTGTTTTTGCATTACGCATTGGTCAACAAGGCCGTGCTGATGCCTATTATTGTTGTTGGCGTTTTTTATTGTTGGACTGCAGAATTTTACATCTTTGTGTTTATAATTTGCTAGATGGCTTTATTGACCTGTTTATCGATACAGAGTCGGCGAAAAAGGGAACTGATGAAGTTGTTTGGTGACAACTGAAACTATAGTATTCCCTACCCCTCGCCCGCACTTTAAAATATTTTGTTGTTATTCAAACAATTGAATTGCAACAAAATATGGACTCGAGCTGAAATAAACACAAAGATGTAAAATTCTGCAGTCCAACAATAAAAAACGCCAACAACAATAATAGGCATCAGCACGGCCTTGTTGACCAATGCGTAATGCAAAAACAACTTTCTTGTTGTTTTTACCCCCGCTTATTGAAGCAACACTCCTATGTTCGTATTCTTTGCGAAGCAAAGACGACATAAAAACAGTAGTGGATATGAAATTCTTTAGTTCGACTCAAATTGTAGGGTAAACAGCTTTAGGGCCATACAGCAAATTTCTCATTTTATTTCATTTGCTAGATGGCTTTATTGACCTGTTTATCGATACAGAGTCGGCGAAAAAGGGAACTGATGAAGTTGTTTGGTGACAACTGAAACTATAGTATTCCCTACCCCTCGCCCGGAACTAATCAATTTCATATCCACTTTAAAATATTTTGTTGTTATTCAAACAATTGAATTGCAACAAAATATGAACTTGAGCTGAAATAAACACAAAGATGAAAAAATATTTTGTAAAAAATTTTAGTTAATGTCCACGGGTGTGTCAACCGTATATAACGGTAAATTTTTTCATGCATTTCAATTTAGGCCTTTTTATTGTCAGGGGGTGAAAACCTTGTACTTAACAAAATTGTCGCATTGGGCCACGTTTCCAAATTATCATACAAAAACATTTTTTGAAGAGATACTTCACGTTTGACTACACAATTCCAGTACATTATTTAGAAACGCCTTCGCGTTAACATAAAATCAATTGAACAATATTCAGAACAATTTTTCAAACTCCGAACTTTATCTCAAATTTCAGAGTGATCTTCATAACAAATATTTTACCATTTCGTATTTTTTGTCCAAATTATATAATCCAAGCTTTGTTCCTACACCTACAAATTTAGTACCGTTTAGTACTTTCCGTTCCCCTATAGTAGGTATTTCTCACTTTAACCGTATGCACAATACCAAAATGGTTTTGGTACCAACATGTTACCAAATTTTTCGTACACATAATTAAAGTCTCAAAACTTACTTCCTCATATTCAACATATATCCCAACCACAATTCACTTTTCCAGCTTTATATGTTCCCCCGAAACCAATTATATTATTATTTAGTACTTTTTGTATAAATAAGTACAAATTGTCAAAACCTCTTCCCTACCTCCACTCTAAACAACAATTGCTAATCTAAAACCGAATTTCAAATCCAATACCGAATTTCAAATTTAAAACTCCATTTCTACCCCACACAGATTGTACAAAATTCTGTACCATATAGCAAATACAAGAAGGTACCAAAATTTACCACTTTTCGTACACGAGTTTCCAAAAACTACTTTCATACCACAGTTCTTTCCGTTCGCCTAAATCCAAATTATAGCCAATGTAGTTTCATTTAGCACTTTTCCGTAAGTACGAATTTCCAAAGTAACCGCAATCCTACACTCCAACAGTAATTTGTTCACGGAAATACAAATTGTATCGAATTTAGTACCATTTAGTACTACTTCGTGAACATATGTATGATTTTCCAAATTACCTCCATATTTAAATTCTACATTCTAACAGTAATCTTAATTCCAAGTTTCAGAACTCCAGCCCTATCCGTTCACCCAAATCCAAATCATAGTAAACTCACTACCATTTAGGACTTTTCGACCTTTGATACATCTTTCTTAGTCTTTATCAGTGACCCTCATTCCAATTCCACATCATACTAAGCCACTATTATTTATGACTTTTCGACCTTTGGTACATCTTTCTTAATCTTTATCAGTGACCCTCTTTCCAAATTTCAGCTCTATTCGTTAATTCAATTGGTATTTTTGTGCGCTTAAACCTTTCTTGATACTCTCCATCAGTGATACTCATTCCAAATTTCAGGATCCCGGCTCTATCTGTTAACCGAAATCCAAATTGTACTAAATTTAGTACTTTTCGTGCACTTACAGTTCTTTGTTACTCTCCATCAGTGACCCTCATTCCAAATTTTTTGATTCCAGCTCAATCCGTTCACCAAATCCCAATTGTACTGAATTTAGTACCAATTAGTAATTTTCGTACCCTTATAGTTCGAATTCCCAAAAACCTTTCATTGCTACTCTTCATCGGTGACTCTCAGTTCAAATTTCAGGATTCCATCTCTATCCGTTCACCCAAATCCAAATTGTACTAAATTTAGTACCATTTGGTACTTTTTGTGCGCTTAAACCTCTCCATCAGTGATCCTCATTCCAAATTTCAGGATCCCGGCTCTATCTGTTCACCGAAATCCAAATTGTACTAAATTAAGTACCATTTAGTACTTTTCGTACCCTTATAGTTCGAATTTCCAAAAACCGTTCATCGTTACTCTTCATCAGTGACCCTCATTCCAAATTTCAGGATTCCAGCTCTATCCGTTCACCCAAATCCAAATTGTAATAAATTCAGTACCATTTAGTGGTTTCGTCTGGGCGCTGATGAATCATACTAGCAAATGCCCGCTACTTCGTATGCGGAAAGGAAACGAAATATATATAAACAATATTTAATAGTCCGGTCAAAATAGACGTGCGTATAAGGGGGAAATAGCAAAAATTCCCACAAAGCTGAATTTTGGTGGAGAGCTAGGGTTGGCCATTAGAAGCAACGTCCTAAAAGTCCCCAGCGATCCCATGTGTGCAAAACAAGTTATTCGGGGTCAAAGGTCATTTTTGGGGGCATTATTCAGTTTTTTTAATTTTTCTCAAAAACGGTAATACATAGCAAAAGCCCACTAAAGTAAAAGTTGTAGATTCAATAATTGTCTACAAGATTGATTTTTATGATTCTTAAAAAAGACTTACCATTTTCGAGATATCCCGATCTAAAGGTCAAATAAAAAATTAGCCGCGTAAGTACATTATGTGGCGAACCGGTTAAAGTAACGACACTATGTGTTAGATACTTCCGTAAGCTTTCAAACGATATTCACTTTGCAGTAATCGGTTCAGTAGAACCGGGTCTAACCCCGTTTTTAAATGTGGCTTTTCGGGTCTAATAACCGGCGAACCGGATCCGCAACCGTTGAAAATTATACATTTCCGTAATCAGCGCAACAAACCCTACCTTCGGACAAAACTTGAAAAAAATCGGAGAGTTTTCGTTGGGGTCTTTTCCGTTGGGCTTTCGATTATACACGTGGGTTAAATGGGATATTTTTGCATAAAATGACTCTAACATTGAATAACTCTACTAAACAAACTCCGATTTTGTTGGAATTTTTTTAGAAGATAGCAATAATTTCGCTCTTCAAGAAAATATATATTTTTTGGGGGACAGACCCGATTACTTCGCTTATTTTAGCCGGTTCGTCTGAATATGTGCACATTTCCCTTATAAATGCATAAAAATCATGTGGTTTTTAGAACAGCTATATCTCAAGAATGGTTCCTTCTAAGAAAAAAATTAAAAGGGTCAAACTTGTAGATAATTTTTCTGTATACAATATTTACTTTAGTCACTTTTTGATTAGACCAACCGTTTTCAAAAAATAAATCCGAAAACGTAAAAAACCCTTAATTTTTGACCTTTGACCCCGAATAATTTTTTTGCACAGATGGAATCGATAGGGACTTTTAGGACGTTGCTTCTAATGGCAAACCCTAGCTCTCCACCAAAATTCAGCTTTGTGGGAATTTTTGCTATTTCAATGTCTATTTTGACCGGACTATTAATACGGGAATGGGGAATACTGGAGATTCTGTTGTACTAAGACCTATTTTTATTACCAATATTTTTTTGATTGTAGTCAGCTATCATATTTTTTATTTCGAATTTCCAAAACTACGTATCATATTGCAAATTTCAGATTTGACTCCTGGTTCTACCCCTTCACTAACACAGCATTTTCTTCCTGTACCAATTTCCAAACACTAAACTTTATCTCACCCCTTCACAACAACAATCACGCACATTCACAATTCAAGGTTCTAGCTATAGCGGTTTCGCCCAGAACCCGAATAGGTCCCTTAAATTTTCGGCCACGTTTTCGTATATCCCCATATAACGGTACCTCTCGACTTAATGTATTTTAAAAGAAGAACAAATGTATATTGTCCAATTTTCTTTAAATTTGGAGCTTGAATACTCAGAGGATATAGAAGTTTAATTTAAAAAATCTCCACTTCAATCCACGTTTATTAGAAGAGATATTTTGAAGATTTAGAGTATTTTGAAGATCTTCTGCGCATTTTCCAACCGAAATTCGGAATTTGTGGCATGAAAGTTTAGAAAACTTGTTTACAAAAAATTGTACTTAATGTGCACCGGTATGTCAACCGTATATAGCGGAAAATTTTTTGAAGGCATTTCAATTTAGGATTTTTTAATATCAGGGGAAAATACCTTCTAGTTAACAAAATTGTTGCATTGGACCACGTTTTCAAATTTACATACCAAAGCGGTCAGAACAAAAAACATTTTTGAAACGATACTTCACGTTTGACTACTTAATTTCAGTACATTATTTAGAAACTCCTTGGCGTCCACATCAAATCAATGGGACAATATTCAGTACAATTTTTCAAACTCAGAACCTTGTCTCAAACTTTAGAGCGATTTTCCATTTCGTATTTTTTGTACAAATAGCGTAATTTTAAATTACATAATCCCAGCATTGTTCCTACACCCAACACCAAATTTAGTACCTTAACTATTTAAAATGGTTTTGGTATCAACATGTTACCCATCTTTTCCTACACATAGGTAAACGTTTCAAAAATTACTTCCTTATGTTCAACATATATCCTAATCCCAATTCAGTTTTCCAGTTTTACCAGTTCCCTTGAAAGCCATTTGAGGACTATTTAGTAGTTTTTGTATAAATAAGTACGAATTTTCAAAACCTCCTCCCTACCTCCACTCTAAACACCAATTGCTAATCTAATACCGAATTTCAAAATTCCAGTTCTGCCCTTTACAAAATCACAAATTATACAAAATTCTATACCATATAGCAAATACCAAAAGTTACCAAATTTTGTACCATTTAGCACTTTTCGTACACGATTTTCCAAAATGTACTTTCATATCTCAGCTATATCCGTTCACCTAAACCCAAATTATAGCCAATGTAGTTCCATTTAGCACTTTTCCATAAGTACGAATTTCCAAAACTACCTCAACCCTACACTCCAACAATAATCTGCTCACACAAATACAAATAATAGCGAATTTCGTACCATTTAGTACTACTTCGTGCACATTAGAACGATTTTCCAAAGCTACCTCCTTATCTCAATTATATATTCCAACAAATTTCAGGACTCCAGCTCTTCAAATCCAAATCATACTAAACTCACTACCATTTAGGACTTTTCGACCTTTGGTACATCTTTCTTACTCTTCATCAGTGACCCCCATTCCAAATTTCAGGATTTCGGCCCTATTCGTTAACCCACACCCAAGTTGTACTATATTTAGTACCATTTATTATTTTTCGTATAATTTTACTTCGAATTTCCAAAACCTTTCTTTTCTACTCTCTATCAGTGACCTTCGTTCCAAATTTCAAGATTCCAGCTGTATCCGTTCACCCAAACCCAAATTGTACTAAATTTACTACCATTTATTACTTTTCGTACACTTATAGTTCGAATTCCAAAAACCTTTCATTTTTACTCTTCATCAGTTATCCTCATTCCAAATTTCAGGATTCCAGCTCTATCCGTTCACCCAAATCCAAATTGTACTAAATTTAGTACCATTTAGTACTTTTTGTGCACTGTTAGTTCTAATTTCTAAAAACCTTTCTTTGTTACTCTCCATCAGTGACCCTTATTACAAATTTCAGGATTCCAGCTCAATTTGTTCACCCAAATCTAAATTCTACTAAATTTAGTACCATTTAGAACTTTTCGTGCACTTATAATTCGAATTTCCAAACACCTTTCTTTCTTACTCTCCACCAGTGACCCTAATTTAAAACGCCAGGATTCTAGCTCCATCCGTTCACCCAAATCCAAATTGTACTAAATTTAGGACCTTTTAGTACTTTTCGTACCCTTATAGTTCGAATTTCCAAAAACCTTTCATTGTTACTCTTCATCAGTGACCCTCATTCCAAATGTCTGTATTCCAGCTCAATCCGTCCACCCAAATCAAAATTGTACTAAATTTAGTACCATTTAGTACTTTTCGTACCCTTGTAATTCGAATTTCCATAAACCTTTCTTTTTTACTCTTCATCAGTGACCTTCATTCTAAATTTCAGGATTCCAGCTCTATTCGTTAACCCAAACCCAAATTGTACTAAATTTAGTACCATTTATTACTTTTCGTATACTTATAGTTCGAATTCTAAAAACCTTTCATTTTTACTCTTCATCGGTGATCCTCATTCCACATTTCAGGATTCCAGCTCTATCCGTTCACCCAAACCCAAATTGTACTAAATTTAGTACCATTTAGTACTTTTCGTACCTTTATAGTTCGAATTTACAAAAACATTTCATTGTTACTCATCATCATTGACCCTCATTCCAAATGTCTGTATTCCAGCTCAATCCGTTCACCCAAATCAAAATTGTATTAAATTTAGTACCATTTAGTACTATTCGTGCACTTATAGTTCGAATTTCCAAAAACATTTCTTTGTTGCTCTCCACAAGTCACCCTAATTTCAAATTTCAGGATTCCTCCTCTATCCGTTCACACAAATCCAAATTGTACTAAATTTAGTACCATTTAGTACTTTTCGTACCCTTGTAGTTCGAATTTCCAAAAACCCGTTGGTACATCTTTCTAGCGCTCCATCAGTTACCCTCATTTCTAAATTTCAGAATTCTAGCTTTTACCGTTTGCCTAATACAAAGGGTACCTAATTTAGTACTTTTTAGTACTTTTCGTACACTTCTAGGTCGAATTTCCAAAAACCCAGCCTTATTTCACCCCTACACACCAACAGCAACCTACACCCAAAATTTCAACTTTCTAGCTTCAGCGGTTTCGTCTGGGCGCTGATGAATCAGTCAGTCAATCAGTCACTCTCCTCACTACTCTTTTATATATATAGACTAGCAAATGCCCGCTACTTCGTATGCGGAAAGGGCATTTCGGATTTTTAAAACTACGACCTAATATCACAGACATACACCAACAGCGAATCATATTGCAAATTTCAGACTTGACTTCTGGTTTTACTCCTTCACTTACACAGCATTCCCTCCCAATACGAATTTCCAAACACTAAACTTTATCTCACCCCTTCACAACAACAATAACGCACATTCACAATTCAATGTTCTAGCTTCAGCGGTTTCGCAAAGAACCCGAATAGGTTCGTAAAATTTTCGGAATATATCCCCATATTACGGTACCCACGACTTTGTGTTTTTTAAAAACAGAACAAGTCTATACTGTCCAATTTTTTTTTAGATTTGAACCTGAATACTCAGAGGTTATAAAAGCCTAATTTATAAAATGTCTACTTCAATCCACTTTTATTAGAAGAGGTATTTTGAAGACTTAGAGTATTTTGAAGATTTTATGCACATTTTCCAACCGAACTCCGAACTTTATCTCAAAGTTCAGAGTGATCTTCATAACAAATATTTTTCCATTTCGTATTTTTTGTCCAAATTATATAATCCAAGCTTTGTTCCTAAACCAAACACCAAATTTAGAACCATTTAGTACTTTTTGTTCACCTATAGTAGGTATTTCTCACTTTTAGAGTTTACACAATACCAAAATAGTTTTGGTACCAACATCTTACCAAACTTTTCGTACACATAATTAAACGTTTCAAAGCTTACTTCCTTATACTCAACATATATCCCGACCGCAATTCACTTTTCCAGCTTTATATGTTCCGCTGAAAGCAATTATATTACTATTTAGTACTTTTTGTAAGAATAAGTGCGAATTTTCAAAACTTCATCCCTACCTCCACTCTAAACAACAATTGCTAATCTAATACCTAATTTCAAATTCCAGTTCTACTCCTTTTCAAAATCACAAATTGTACAAAATTCTGTACCATATAGCAAATACCCAAAGTACCAAATTTTGTACCATTTACCACTTATCGGGATTCCACCTCTATCCATTCACCCAAATCCAAATTGTACTAAATTTAGTACTTTTCGTGCACATACAGTCCGAATTTCCAAAAACTTTTCTTTGTTACTCTCCATCAGTGGCGCTCATTCAAAATTTCAGTATTCCAGCTCAATCCGTTCACCCAAATCCAAATTGTACTAATTTTAGTACCATTTAGTACTTTTCGTACCCTTATAGTTAGAATTTCCAAAAACCTTTCATCGTTACTCTTCATCAGTGACCTTCATTCAAAATTTCAGGAGTCTTGCTCTATCCGTGCACCTAAATCCAAATAGTACTAAATTGAGTACCATTTAGTACTTTTCGTACACTTATAGTTCGAATTTACACTTATAGGTAGAATTTCAAAAAACCTTTCTTTTTTACACTCCATTAGTAACTCCCATTTCAAATTTCAGGATTCCAGCTCTATCCGTTCACCCAAATCCAAATTGTACTAATTTTAGTGCCATTTAGTACTTTTCATACCCTTATAGTTCGAATTTCCAAAAACCTTTCATCGTTATTCTTCATCAGCGACTCTCATTTAAAATTTCAGGATTCCTCCTCTATCCGTTCACCGAAATCCAAATTGTACTATATTTAGTACCATTTGGTACTTTTCGTACCCTTATAGTTCGAATTTCCAAAAACCTTTCATCGTTACTCTTACCTCCATTCCAAATTTCAGAAGTCCTGCTCTATCTGTTCACCCAAATCTCAATTGTACTAAATTTAGTACCCTTTTGTACTTTTCGTACACTTATAGTTCGAATTTCCAAAAACATCTTTCTAGCTCTCCAGTTACCCTCATTCCATAATTCAGAATTCTCGCTCTTACCGTTTGCCTAATACAAATGGTACCATATTTAGTACTTTTCGTACACTTCTAGGTCGAATTTCCAAAAACCCAGCCTTATCTCACCCCTACACACCAACAGCAACCTACACTAAAATTTCAACTTTCTAGCTTCAGCGGTTTCGTCTGGGCGCTGATGAATCAGTCAATCAGTCAGTCACTCACCTCACTACTATTTTATATATATATATATATATATATATATATATATATATATTGATGATGAAATTCTAAGTGTGTGGAACTCCAAAAACCAAAGTTAAGCATCGACGTTGATACTACTGGCTTTTGCTGATTCCACAGAAACAAAAAGCATTGACCAATAAATATACCTTCTACTGTACTAAAACACTTTCTAAAGAAATTATTGAATAACAAAAGTCCAATAATAAACATCAAAGTACGGCATTTTATTTCTTCTAAACAAGAAATTAGCTTTGGCCACAAATACGTATTTGGCGCAGTCGGAACCTGAACTAAAGTGAAAAGAAGTTCTCTAAACAGAAGATAGATAAGATAAAAAGTAAAATTTTATGTGAATATTAAAATTATAAGCATATATGCATTGACATCGAGGGTGCTTTCAATAACGTCAGCACTGAAACCCTTATCCAATCCCTAGATAATTTTTATGTGGACCGGGCCCTTAGGAACTGGGTAAGCAATATGCTAAGGAATAGGTGGATAAGTTGCGGGCTACACGACGTAACGAAATGGGATAAAGTTGGTCAGGGAACGCCATAAGGGGGGATTTTGTCACTTCTCCTGTGGGTTACTACCATAACATAACTGGGTCACATCGAGGAACCTGTTTTCATTTACAAGACTACTAAGATTTCCAATAAGGTCAAATATCTGGGAGTAATCCTGGATAGGAAACTTAAATGGAAGGATCATATCCAAGAACGAGCCAACAAAGCATACAGATGTTGTTCAACATGTAGAAGGGACATAGGCTCTAAATCCAAATCCAAAGATGACAAACTGGCTATATAAAAGCGTAGTTAGACTCATCCTAACATACGCGTCAGTAGTCTGGTGGACAGCGATGGATTAAAAATGTAATATAAAAATTTTACAAAAAGTCCAAAGAATGTGCTGCTTAGGCGTAAGTGGTGCTATGAGGACAACACCAACGAGGGCACTAGAAACTATTCTATACATACACCCAATAGAAATTCAGATAAGGTATGAAGTTCCGTCGCAGCCATAAGACTGAAGGCGACAGGAGAGTGGATCGAAAAGGACCACGTAACATACCATCAAAAAATTCTACAGGTAACAACGGGGGAGTCAATGGGTAACGTTAATTCAGACCGTATACCTGAAACAATTGTAGTTGTCTCGTGTCAAACATTAATACCTGACAGAGACTCGAGGATCGGCGGGACCCTAGCTGAAAAGCCTCCAGGAAACTACTGTTATACAGACGGCTCGATGTTAGGGGGGAGGACGGGACTGGGACTTTTTATTGAAGAACCAGAGACCGAAATCTCTCTTCGCTTGCCGGATCACAATACGGTCCTTCAAGCGGAGATCAGGGCGATCACAGAGTGTCTGAATGCAATAACATCCAAGACAGTAAAATCGAAAACTGTACTGGACTGCATAAATACGATAAACAATTATTCCCAGCAAGGAATAGTGTAAAAGCGAGAAGAGAAAAGACAACCTTTCGGTTTGGTTGAGGATTCAATTCTAATTTATTAAAATAAAATGATACTTAAGAGCTACTTAAACTAATCTATCTTAGCCTACACGCAGACATACAATCTTTTTGATCTATTTAGCCAGCACACAAGGAGGGTTGTTTTGTCCCTACATTGTGTGCCTTCTACCTACTGAGCGTATCGTTATCTTCGTGTGTGGACTTTATGACATTCTTTCTTATCAGTGCTCACACACATATATTTATGATGACTCGGAATTGGTCACACATATTTAAAATAGATTAATAATTGCCGTCTGCGCCAGCGCATAAGAGCACTGCATTGAAAACATATGGTATTTTATGACACTGTGAAATTGATAATATGCAATATTTATTTTTAATGGTTTGATTTTCCCAGTGCCCTAACCTCACCCCAAGATATGTACAAAGTTATTTGTACAAATAATGCATACCATATTGGTACCAGGCCATTCGGGGATTAAAGGTAATGAAAGAGCAAATTCTCTGGCAAAAAATGGCAGAGAATTAGCAACAGTAAACTTAGACAACTCAAAGCCTCTAAATGCGTCACGTCAAGAGTTAAAAAATTGGGCAAAGCAGCCCATACATCCCTATGGTATAGAGAGGATATAGGGAAAACCACTAAGATTCTCTGGGGGGACCCAAACGAGGATAAAACTAAAAACTTACTATTATTAGGTAAGGCAGACATTAGTAGGCTAACAGTTATCCTTACTGGCCACTTGGGCCTACAAGCTCATCTGCATAAAATTAAATGCGAAGATAACAGCTCATGCAGGGCATGCGGAGAGGACGACGAAACGTTGGAACACTTTCTTTGCCAATGCCCACCTTTTGCAAATATCAGGTCCCAGTCTTTTGGGGTTGACACTATACCGGGACTTAATCAGATAACGGTAAATGATGTTAAACAGTTAAGGGATTTTGTTACGGACACAGAATTCCTAAAATAATAAAGATACCAAATAACACTTTCTTCAATTAATCTAGAGCGCACAACAATCCTATTCTGGCTTAAGTGTATGTCCATTGGACATGTGGGGATTTACGCCCCTCTTTTCAACCTAACCTAACCTAAAATTATAAGTGATCATTAAAAATGTCAAGACAAGAAGAATTTGACAAAAACAGAATGATGGTGAAGGAGGATCCAATGACTAATCTCCAAGTAACACTAAATGAATTACAAACAGTAATATTAGAACAAGAAAATAAAATTACTCAACAATAACAAAATGAACTAATTACAACGCCAACAAAAACAATTTATCGAAGTATCAAATTTATACATGTCCCCAGAGACATAATCGAGCAATTCAGAAGACTAAAGCCACTTGAAAATAGAACTTTAATGCAGTATATAGAATCAACAATAAACCTCTGCAATGACTACACCGAGCTAATAATCTGGAATCCAAATAATTGCGAACGAAAAAATTAATATTAAATGGCTTCTAGCTAAATATGCTGGAAAAGACGTAAGTCCACGGTCCAAAGGATGGATAATCGAACTAGGAGTGTATAATTTTAAAATTTAATATATAAAAGGGAAAAGTAACCATATAGCTGACTTTCTTAACAGAATAAACTCAGACACAGGAGAGATAACTGTTATTGATCCAAATGTCGCTATAAATCATGATCATTCATTGAATGGTAACACTTGTCACTCTCAGGAAGACAATTTCAATGACTGTTTTCCATTCCTAGAAACTGTAGTTAACAGATTCAGAAGGCAAATAATCCTAGTTGAGAAGAAAACAAACAGCTTTCTTACAGTCTTTCAAAATAAAAGAATTTTTATTGATAAAACAGATATCGATCAAAATAAGGTTGCAATAATACTTCAGGAGTATTTGAAAAAAGGAAAAATTAAAACATTCTCTAAGATAGGTGAATTTTATTAATATAAGCTTCAAAAAGTTATAATCGAGGAATTTTTTAGAAGCGCTAACATCAAATTTTTTAGATGCTCATATTTTGCAACTGATATCGTTGACGAGGACGAACTCAAAACACAGATAGCTCATTTCCATAAGGTTGAAACAGGGCATTCAGGTATCATACCCACCTACGAAGGAGTAAAATTCAGGATATACAATCCTCAATTGAAGGATGTTATTCATAAAGTTTTTTTCAAATTGTCACACATGTTCATCAGCAAAATACGACAGACATCCAATTAAAACAAAATTCCACATTACTGAAACTACTTATACAATTAATGAAATTATACACGTCGACACCTATACTAACACAAATAATATTATTTAAAAAATTTTTAAAACATGTAGTATTTTTCCATCTACCTGACAGAAATAGTCGGACGATTGTCCAATAGATACAAGAATTTATAGACATAAAAGCAAAATCAAGAAATTGGTTTTCGATAATGAATTTAAATCTAATAACGTTATTGAGTACTTATCCACTGAAGGAATTGAATATCATATTACAAAGGCAAATAGTCAGACTGGAAATTCAGATAAGAAAGAATTAGAGCTCTTAATTTAGAAGAAAAATTGCCAATAACAGATCAAATGACAAAAGCAATATCATATTACAATAACACTTACCATAGCACAATAAAATTCACTCCCTTGGAAGCGCAATATGGAAAAGTTGATTTCGAAGTTATTAGAGATAGAATAGAAAGAACAAACACAAGAAAAATAAATAAAGCAAATAAAGATCGGGAAAATTATGAGGAAACTTGGAAAATTGGATACATAAAAACTATAAAAGTGTAAGACATAAAGAAGAACCCAAGTTTCGTAGAAAAGAACTTGTCAAAATATTCACCCTATGAACATCAAAAGGCAATTAAAACATGAAACAAAGCCAGAGCCTCCTAAAACAAATTAAATTTAATTCCAAAGTTGAGCAATTTTTATAGAATACCATTTTCAGATGTTGTTAATAACATTTTTGCTGCTTTCAATTTTCAAACCGGCGACTTGATCGCTACTGATAAAGCCAGTCATGAACAACAATGGATTTGTTTACTTCCCTATCCGTGAGGAGAGAATCGTTATTGAAACAGCAATAATTCCCAACAAATTAACCTTGTAGTGGACCAGATTGCCCAAAATATTAAAGAAATTAAAGGTCAAAAACGTGATCACGTGGATATTGATAAATTCTGTAGGAACAGCTCAAACATTGCTATTTGGGGTCATGGACAACGACGATAGGCAAGACATTCTTAATCACATCCAAAACAATCATAACAACAATCATCAACTAATAGAAACTGTGAACAGACAAATTAAAATGCTAAAATAATAATGCTTTAAAAAGTTCAATTGATTTACTGAAATCTGCGTTAGAAGATGACAGGATCATGATAAACCAAACATTTAATAACATGAACAAATATAGCAATGATATTAGAGAAATCTTATTTACCACGATCAACTTATAAAACTTAGATATATTCAAGATAAAGTAAATGAAATACAAAACACTATAGCATCAGCCAAACATAATATATTTCATCCTTTAATATTGTCAAAAGAAGAAATTGATAAATACCAAAACGATTTTTACAAATTAAAACTTATCAGAACAGGAGTAATATAGGAAAATAAAAATTTAATTTTTACTATAAAAATTCCAAATAATTTTATAAAAACAACAATAATGTCAATAATACCATTAAGAAACAATCAAAATTATAAGATTATAAGCCAAAATGAAAACATAATTGTAATCAACAAAGTAACATATACTACATACAAAGAAGGAAAAATGTTTAATGACTTAAAATTTAGTAAAAGTTGTTATATAAAAATGATTGTAATATAATTTTTGATGATAACAACTATATGATGATACAAGAATAATACAGACAAATGAAACAAAAATATTCAAGAAATTCTTGAGAATGAAATTATAAATATAATTAAAAACATTACAATTATTAAATTCAAAAACTGTTTTCTTAATATTGATAATGAAATTTTCACCAATAAGAAATTTACTATGACAAATTTTTCGAGTTACCATCCACAGAATTATACAAATTTACAAGTAAATTTTCCTTTAAACAAATTGTAATAAACCAAGTTAAGAACACAGATGAAATAGAAGAGCTTAAAGTAAGAACCATTGTATCTGATAGCACAATCGCTTTAATTGTAATTGTATCCACCATAATATCACTTCCAATGATTTGCTATGTAAAAAGAATACAACATAATATAATAAAAAAAGGAATTCAGGAGAATACCTTGTCAAAAGGGGGAGGAGTTACATCCTCTAACCACTCTAATGTGCACACTTATGCCGACTACAACGATGTCAGCATAATTGTACAAAAATGTTTAAAATGAAATTCAATCTATGTGTGTTGAGCTCCAAAACCCAAAGCTAAGCATCGACATTGCTACTACTGGCTTTTGCTGATTCAACAGAAACAAAATGCATTGACAAATAAATATACCTTCTACTGTACTAAAAACACTTTCTAAAAAAATTATTGAATAAAATAAAGTCCAATAATAAACATTAAAATACGGCGTTTTATTTCTTCTAAAGAAGAAATTAGCATAAATTCGTATTTCGCGCTCCATTTTAGCGATACTTTAAAATTTTCATGGGGGAGGTACGTGAAAGATTGGACCGATATGGTTCATCTTCGAATTTAGACTAAGTTTGTTCAAAATATTACGAAGGCCAAATTTTGCCCGAGTCGATTGCCCATTCGAGAGTTATCGTTCACACCATTATACAGAACAACTTTTTACTTTAGTGGGGGACTACCCGAAGGAGTGGACCGAAGTTAAACTAAGCTTACGAAGTGAAACATTTGGGTCGAATCGGTTGATCCGTTTGAGACTTATCGTGCTCAAAAGCCAGCTACACAGACAAACGGACGGCCGGACTTGACTAAATAGACTCCAAATTTCATCAAATCATACTAAATCATTATTTCGATGAGACACGTTTTTGGTCGTATCAAAGCGTTTATACCCTCTTTAGCCTAAAGGCTGAGGGTAAATTGAGGTATTTTAATAAAAGATATTGAGGTATTTTAATAAGAGATATTGAGGTATTTTAAAATAAGATAATAAAATGACACGATATACAGCAAAAATCATGAAAAAATATCGAATTACATCACACGCCTTAAAATTTAGTGTTTCAATACATATGTTTAGTAATTTCAATACATATGAAACTGAATCAAATGCCATATAAAAATATTGAATATTTTGTAAAATATCATTTTTTTTTTTTGTATAAATAGAATTGTTTAAATTTGTTTTAGGTGCTGCAAAAATTAAAAAAATTAATTTTAAGAAACCTGCACAGCAGACCCTCGTTTATGGAATTTAGTCGACTAAATCAATCAAAAATGTAAAAATACAATAAATTTATGTTGTATGTGCTTCGTATTCAACTATAAGCTTTTCTATTATGTTCCCCCGTTATACGATTTCCTAGGCCTTTTCTGTTCGCATCCACAACGTTACTTTTCTAGCTTAATATATTGATTTATTCAGTCTTAAAGAAACCGTTAATAAATAAAAATCTGGATATGACACACAAATAATGTAAAAAGTCATAGTTTTGAGCCCTATTTATATAGTGAAGGTGTCGCGCTAAAATATGGGATAGTTTTAAGTACGCTATTAAAATTGGAACGCCGCGGCGTTGGGGCAAGATTGAAAAAAGCGGGTCTTAACAGGGTTAACGAGTACAAAATTCTACCTCAGTAGCCAAAATAGCAAAGTCGTATGTTGTTTACTTTTCGTGTAGCACAGTGTTAAAATTGAACATATTTTTAAAATTTAAGAAACAGGTGAAAAGTATTAAATTTTGCTGCTTTTAAATCGCCATAACGTAGTTTTTGCTACATAAACTTGGCATTTTCAAAATAGATATTTCAAGCAGAGGTAATTCTTAATATTTTAGGAAAAAATTGTACTGAAAAAGTCTTGTAGAAATGCGTTTAAAAAATTCCTCAAAATGTGTCCAGATTTTGCATAATTTTGAAATGTATTGGAGTATAACAAAAAAGAGTGTCGAGAAGGTCGTGAGATTTTTTTTTTTGTATTTTTCGCTTGATTGTTTTCTTTGATATTGAGTTATGTCAAAAATGGTGGAAATAGCTGTGGGTCAAATGTTTTCATTTTGGAGTTTTTGTCTTCATTTTCCCTGTTACTGTTGTACAGTATGTCGTGTTTTGGTTTAATGTCTGTGGTCACCCTACATAACACAACTTGTGCAGGTCTACCATTATGTTATAGTTACTATATATAATGATTTATATAAAATGATGGGGATGCACAATGCGTGAAATAGCAAAAAATTGAGAGTAATTAAAATAAATTAAATTCCGTTTTTGGTAAAACTGTCGTTACATGGTAATATGGTAAAAATTGTAAGTCTTTAACCAAAATGTCAAGATCATATATTGTTTACTCCTACAGTTACACTGTCATAAAGCTAAAGAATAATTTAAAGAGCAACATAAAAAATTAAATTAAATTTTGGTATATAAAGAGTAATCTAAGTCTTAGAAAAACATATTTATGGCAAAAGAAGTTTAGAAGCATATTAAAAATTAATTTAAAATGTAGCCATTTTCCCTATTTTTGAACAGTATTTAGAGTTAAAAAAGTAGCGGAATATTTTATATGGAGCTTATTCCAAAACGAGAATATATAGAGATGATGTTTGATAGAAATATTTTCAAACCCTTCAAAATGTACAATTCACAATTTGAACCAATTTAGTTGCAATATATGCATATAATATTCGAAAACTCCCAAATTTAACTGTACCTCTATATGGGGCCTATACCAAAACATTGACCTATATTGAAAAATTTTCACACTATGAATTCTTAGGCATTCAGAACTATAAATCCTAATTTACAGATAAATGTACTAAAAAATGTGGTCAAGACCCTCGAAATACATAAAATCGGGAGATACCGTTGTATGGGAGCTACACTAAAATATTGACCTAACTTAATAATTTTTTGCCAAATATTAGCTTAACCAATAATGTATCATATTAGAAGATTTTGGATTCATCAAATAAGAAATGAAGGCAAAACCGTAAAAACACTTCATAGTTTTTATGGTACCCATTTATCAGGGCTTCGAATATACCTCTCCAATCCCTCAATTTGCACCAAAACGTTGTTCCATTATATTGATTGAAGTGTAAACATTCGAAAAATATTAACATTTGTTCACTCAAATGCTTCCCTGAATTAATCTCCGTTTTTTGCAATCTTGCCCCAATGTGCGCCGTTATGTGATACAAAAACTTATTGTGGAGCGTGAAGAAAATTTTAATGCTGTAAAACTGAAAAAATTGGCTTTTATAAATATTATAGCGCTTAAACTAAATGCTATTTGTCAGTTGCAAATGTGTTGTCCAATGCTGTATATGCAAACATTTCGCTGAATTCCACAATAAGCAATCCGTCCAGAGGTCAAAACGTTAAAAGGATCTTATTATTTGCTATGTCCAATATTAAAAAGACAAAACTGTGTTTTCAGGCTAACTTTAGCATGCTTGTTGAGCTGTGTATCTATATATATAAAAGAGCAGTGACGTGAGTGACTGACTGATTCATCAACGTCCAGGCGAAACGGCTAAAGCTAGAAACTTGAAATTCTGAGTGTGGGTGGATGTTGGTGTGTAGGGGTGAGATAAGGCAGGGTTTTTGGAAATTCGAACTAGAAGGGTACTAAAAGTACTTCTTCTTCTTTATTTGCATATTCGATCTCCGAATATAAGCGACCAATACAATTATATATCATTATTTGTTAAAAATTTTATGGTATATTCATTAGAGTGGGGCGATTTTAACCCCCTTAATTTGCGAGAAAACAGCTTTATATCTCTGTTAAGCGTTATTGTAGCTTAATTTTGAGATTACATGTCTTCAGTCAAATCGAATGGTGAATCTTTTTGTAGAATATTTCATCCCTCTAACTCAATTCTTTCCATGTCCTTTTCGTCCTTTATTTTTTGAACCGTAATAAAAGTACTACAAGATGAGATTTTACAGCATCCAAATATTCTACAAAAATGTTGTTCAGAAGATTTTAGGTACGGTTCTCATTGATGAACAATCGATATTTCCCCGTTTCCATAGTCATTTTTGACATTTACCCGTATTTTGTTGAGAAAACTATGTTTTGTTTTTATGTATATTCGTTATTGGTCTGTGGTGCATCTGAAATACTTACCATAAATAGCTCTTGTAATGACGAACACGTTAATAACAAATTTTATTGAAGGATAAGATTCGGGTATCTAAATTTTTGAACCGGATATTCTGATATCAAAACCGATTTTGGAACCGGTTTTAAGTAACCGATTAATCGTATATGTATATCATTGGAAAGCTAATAAAATGGTCAATCAAATGACAGCAAGTAGCTACAATAACGCTTAACGAAAATTAAACCATTAATCACGCGATATCTCGGAAACTTGACCTATGGTGAAAATTTCCTTTTGGGTTCTTAGTACACTCACCAAGGGCTTTCATCTTCAAAAGGGATTTTCCACCCACTGAATTTGAGTCCGATTTTGTAGCACAGTGTCATTTATCGATATTTTCCGAAAAATGTGCACTTTTTTGAGGCCATAACTGCCTGAAGGAGCGTTCCAATGCTTTTGCGATGTACTAGAGAGTTCTTTATTATTGTCTTGGCTACAATTGTTGTCTTTGTGTTGGATCGAAAATATCAGTGGTTTGGTTGTTATATGCCAAAATATCCGAAAATCCTTGAAAAAAACTTCAAGTCAAAATCCGGGGGCTCGATTTTCACCGTAGACATATGGTCTAGTTGACTAGTACAATCCCAAGAATCAGAAACTCCAGGCGCCCGATAACACTTTTTTCCTTCCATACAAATCGCCCCGGCCTAATATTCATGGGGGTTTCTGAGTGAAATCGGACACTTTTTCAAGATGAGGTTTTTGATTTCCTTTATTTTTTGCTATGGTGATGCTGCTCATTAGCAAAACATTTTAGTATATTTTCAGATTTTTTTTTGACTAACGGTTCCAGAGATATCGCGCCTTGAAAAAGTCAAATTCTGTAAAAACTACATGCAAAGAAATACTCATAACTTCTTTAATATTGGTCCAATTTGAAAAAAATCTGTTTTTGTATGTTTTGTTATTTTATTAGCTATTTAATAAAAAATAGCAAAAAAATTTGCACAGTTGGCTTGAATGCTATTTTCGCGATTTAATATTTAAAATCAATTTTTAAAGATGTTCGACCCCTTCGATTTTCTTTAATTATTTTGGTATTAAACTACGTTTAATTAAAAAAATTTTAAATCCTATGTGGTAATGGGATTCGGACGATTACTATTTTTTCTGGTTTTTTTTTTAAATTTTTCAATAAAATTTTTCCTTTATACCCGTGTGAAACATTTGTTATTTTCAAATTCAACTCCACTTTCGTATTTAAATAATCATCTTCTTGAGAAAATCTTACTTTAATAGTTGGTATATTATTTGCACGGATGCCCATTCATGTAATTCCCAAACCGTAATTATTTTAGTATCAATTTATTGAGCTTATTGTCCGGCTGGTACACTTAATGTTAATCCATTATCAAAATAGAAAAATTCCTAAATAAAACAACAAAAACAATTTAAAAAAAATGTAATTTTGTATTGTTTTGGTAAAATAACAAATGTTTCACACGGGTATAAAGGAAAAATTTTATTGAAAAATTTAAAAAAAAATCAGGAAAAAATAGTGATCGTACGAATCCCATTACCACATAGGATTTAAAATTTTTGTAATTAAACGTAGTTTAATACAAAAATAATTAAAGAAAATCGAAGGGGTCGAACATCTTTAAAAATTGATTTTAAATATTAAATCGCGAAAATAGCATCCAAGCCCACTGTGCAAATTTTTTTGCTATTTTTTATTAAATAGCTAATAAAATAACAAAACATAGAAAAACAGATTTTTTAAAATTGAACCAATATTAAAGATGTTATGAGTATTTTTTTGCATGTAGTTTTAACAGAATTTGACTTTTTCAAGGCGCGATATCTCTGGAACCGTTAGTCAAAAAAATGTGAAAATATACTAAAATGTTTTGCTAATGAGCAGAATCACCATAGCAAAAAATAAAGGAAATCAAAAACCTCATCTTGAAAAAGTGTCCGATTTCACTCAGAAACCCCCGTGTACACTTTACTGTGTTATTGAAATACTATCAATCTATTAATAAATAATAATAATAATAATAATAATAAATATTGAAATAATTACGATATTCAATAGATTCACAGATTGTATTAACACTGATGTTAATTAAGACAAAGATAAACGAATGATATGAGATAGAAGGATAAACAGCCTGATCAGAAAGACAAACCATAAATACAATTACTAACTAATATAAAGTCAATCGACAAAGTTGAGCCATTTGAAGCATCATGGTGAGTAGATTTTATGCAAAACTGACATATTCAAACGGAAACATATTGAACGGACTTCAAGAGTTTTCTGAATGCCAAACAAATTGCAATTAAAGTCACCAACACACCTGGTTCATGTCAATACTAGATATTTGCACGTTGTAGTAGGAACCCAATGCAATTACGGGTGCTTCCAAATGGCCTAAATTTTCTGGCAATCCACTAATGAGAATATCAACTCTTTTTAATCTCTTGTGTAAAATATTGTCCTCATTCTCAAGAGTTGCGGATTTTTTGAACCAGACTCTTTCACACGTTTTACATTCTTTTGAATATCCGCCCGCATCTCAGCAACATAAGAGCTTACTTCATGCTTGATTTTATACAAAACTTTTCTCATGGAATTTTGCTGAGTCGAATAAGTGAGTTTGAACATAGACTAATAAAAAGATAGACGTCGGAATGCTCTCACCGAGTATGTTCGAATTGAGTATGTTTACAGAGGTACTCAAAATAAAATGCCAAAAAATACAAGTTAATAAATATTTTGTTCTGGCAAAAGGCAACTTGGGGTTAGTTTTTGATGGGAACAATATCCTCAGACACAAATATCCATGAAAATATTGCCATTTTCCCCAAAAAACGTCTTCGAACTTTTTTGAGTTTTCGTGTTTGAGTAGGTTTACGGCGGCAACATTGAGTATTTCTTCGTCTATCTTTTTATTAGTCTATGGTTTGAAATTATGTAAATTGTTAATCATAATTAAGAACAAAATTATCCTACTTCACATTTAATCGATTTATCTTCTATACGACATCTTGTTTTACGTAGGTTTGGTTCACAAGTAGCACAGATGTAGGCAAAAGATTTCACTTACTTTAACACAAAACGATGCTTGTCATCAATATTAGCAAAATAAGCATGAATCAAACACTTACAGACATTGCTTAAAATATTTGCATGTCCCTTCATAATATGTAGATTCATCACAAGTTTTGCATTTGACAAATATACTAGTAGCAAGCATCTTAATAGGCAAAAACAACTGCAACATCAGAGAGTAAAAAATGAGAGCAAAGCAAAAGCAATAACAGCAACGACCCAACAACAGAAACACAGCACAACTTACGCGATTCAGGGCAATTTTATTTTGTACAAAAATTAAAATCCTAGACACAATTAATCAAATTAACTTGTATTTTAATGTTAGCAGCGTGTTGGTATCAATGTATTTGTATTTAAAAACCAACCGATCCAGATTTACGTGTCTGGAGTAATTTTGTTTTCACTTAACAGATGTCGCACAACAAATTTTCTTTTTAAAACAAAAAATTAGTACCAACGAATTTGGAAATTTTTGATTTTTAATTTAAGATTAAAATAAAATTTAGTTCAATAATGTTAAGTTATTTACTGTTTAAAATATCATTAAGGCAATAAAATCAGAAATCGGGCAGAAATAACAACAGCAAAAAATGTATGTACTCGATTTCTTGGTCTTGGTCTAAGTGTTTGCAAATCAATTAAAGCGCAATAGAATTGTGAATATTCCCACGATTTATTTGCAATTAAGAATTTCTATGGCGTTCTTGGTACATAGATATGTAGAGTCTATAAATTTTCGTCACTAAATAATTTAGGAAATCAATAACAGACCACAAATCAGAATCAAATTTTGGTTTTGTAATTGAAAACGATTTTGGAATATGTGCGTTACGTGAAAAAGTCAGAAAAGCGTTATAACGAAGGGATAGGAAAAAACACTGCTCTCCCCGTAAAATATAGGGAAACGAATTTTCTACAGAGAAGATTTCAAGCCCTTTAAAGTACTTTGATGACGTTATATTTTCTAATGAGACGAACATTATGTTGTATTATTACGAGGGGACCCAAAAAGTATGGCGCAACCATCTTACAACCCTGGAGAATAAAAATGTAATACATACTGAAAACTTCGGAGAATTGTAAGTTATGGTACTGGCATAGACAAACGAATTGTATAGACAAAAGATTACTCATGCGGTGTGCTGTCAACAGACTCAAACCAAAATACTGAATATTTTTCGAAGGCGATTTTTGAGAAAAATTGCAAGATTTTCTTTTACATTTTTATCCGAGGATGTAGATTCCGTCAAAAACTAACTTTATAGAGTTGTATTTATTGTAGTTTTAATTGAGTTGTTCTGTCAACAAACTCGATGTTAAGAACATTGTTTAGAGCATTCCTTTGTCTATATGTATATTTAATTTGTCTATCGCAAAGAGTTGTATATGAAGCAATGGCTTTAGGTAAAATAAGTTTTCTAAGGTTTATTTGAAGATCTTCTACAACTTATTTAACGACAACGTCAAATACCAATAAAATATGACATTTCCAAATGTATTTTTTCAAATCGTGTAAAGTACCCTCGCCTATGCATATAACATACAGTGAAAAACAAATTTGTGTTTTGAATGATGGTTAATGAATGACTATAATATATTTGATTTCTAAGACGATCCGAAATCAAATTCGTTCGAATTACTACCAAACGCCTTTCGGTGTAGAAAATGATTGTTCGACTGAAAACAAAAAACAAACAAAAATAACTCATATATAAACAAAACGTAACTCAGGTAGCAGTTTGAACACATTTGTATTCGTATCGTCTTAACGAAACTGTTAATAAATCTCAAGTGGCAATAGCAATTTAAGCATCACAAGTAGTTCAATTGCAAAACGATTGAAGAACAGACTATACTGGGGAAGTTGGTGTTTTAATAAAAAATGTGATTTTTTCTTTTGTGTTGTGGTGAATCTATGTTAACGTTATGTAATGGTGAAATTTCCAAAAATTTTGCAATTATTGTAGTATACATTAGGGCGCATCAATTATTCTAAATTTTTTCGGTAAGTTAACGAAGAATAAAAAGTAGTCGCTAGCCTCTAGCGACACAAACAGTGCTGTCAACATTTCTTTATGTTTTTAGTCATAATTTTGCTATTTAATTTTACCGATTTTTGCCGGTAACAGCAAAAATGAGTTACAGAATCCCACTACAGGTTTGTGTACCCTCAAATTATTCGACTTCGAAAATAATTAATACAGTTTTCTAAAATATGAATTTATATTTTGTATATGATTAAATTCTTAATAATACTACACAAATATAAACAAAAATACAGTATAAGTCCTCTGCCCCCTATTAACTATTTGACAATATGTCTGTCCGTGTACTCGATAATTTGTAATAATTAGTACAAATGTTTCGAATTTTGATAGTTTCGAAATATTTGTAGTTTTATATGAAGGACATAGGTTACTAATATTTACAGTAAAACACAAAAATTCCACTTATATTAGTTGGTAGTGCGAGGCTCAATATTTACCACGTAGACACGCGGTTTCCTGTAGGGTTAATGTAGCGGTAGCGTCGATTTTTTCGCTATAGATTTTTGTTTTTTTGCGGCAAATTAAGTATAGTACACATTGACAAGCAAAACTGACAGTCATCGAGGTCTATTTCGTGAATATCAAAGCCTAACTGAAAAATTTTTTTGTAATATTTAATAATACCGTATATATTGTATTTAAAAGGTTTTTCGCTAAATAAAAGTTCTTATTTGCCGGAAAATTGTCCCAAGAGTATGTTGGCGGTCATTTTTGTGGCCAGTGTGGCCGTTCACTTTTGTCTGTCATCATAAAATATTTTGTGGTTGCTGGATAGTTTGACATTTATCGATATTTCCGAAAAATCAACAGTCAAAACTGATGGTGTGTACCCCGCTTTAGAATATAGGGTTTTCGGAATATGTACAAAATATTTTCAATACACGTTGGTATAGCCCTCATTTAACCATACCGGCCGTTAGGATACATTTTCGTACGTATTTTGTTGTAATTTGTTGTTCTTTGTAGATAGAAAACCTCTGTGCGAAATATTAGCAACGTACTAAAATTACCAAATAGTACTAAATTTGGTAATGGCGATAGGAACACAGCTGGAATTCTGTAATTTAGTAGTGTTGTTATTGTTGGTGCGTACAGTTGAACTGTAGCTGCTTTTGGAAATACCTACTATAATATTACAGAAGTTGCTAAATGGTACACCCAATACAAAAGGCTACAGGGTTAATATAAGAAAGTCGTTTTGGGAATGGGTTCTATAGATGTATGTTGGGCGAAAGGATAACATTTGTATTCTGAAATTCGGTACGAGGATGACTGTCGAGGTGTAGGTTTGGGATAAGGACTTGGCTTTGGAAAAAAACTATAAACATGCGAAAAGTGCTATATTTGTTACAATTTGGAATTCTAAAATCTGGTGATAGGGTTGAAATTAGGAGGTGGTTTTGACAATTGGGGCTATGCGCATGCGAAAAGTAATTAATGCAACTTCATTTACTATTGGGTGAAGGAACATATGGTAAAAACCAAAATTCATTTGCAATTCCATTTGAAAAAAAAAAATTTAAAAAAAATTGCGAGCACATCTACAATTATTGGTACAGAAATTAAGGGAAAAATTCTGGTTTCAAATCTTGTCGCGTTCACAAAAATGGCCGATGCGGTCAAAAGTTATAGCGGTTTTTATTCTCATATAAAGAAAAAATATTTAAAAATGTCTTAACTGTTGTTATGAGAAAATGTATATATAAATCGTTAACAGAATTCCATATCTAGATGTTTAAATATTTACTAAATTTATTATTATTTTCGCGGAAAATAAAGAGATAAACAAATATTGAATTAAATCCAAATTATACTGCCCAGAGTCCGAACAAACACTCAGAAAAAAAATTAAAAACATCTACGGAATCTAGATAATGCGTAGAAAAATATTAGACCAAATTCATAGAGATTGGCTACACAAATTGCATATTATAGCAACAACAAAAGAGAAAATCTTATTGTTAAACAATATTGTTGCAAATATATTTTTTGGTTTGATTCGAAAATAAGAAAAAAATATTTGGGAGTTCTCCAACTATTTCGCTAAAATCCCATACGGCAATTAATGTACTCTACTAAATCTTTATCAACAAATGTGGTTTACCATCTCAAAAGCTTAGTTGCTTACTGTGATAACTTATAAGGATAGGAAATTAAGAGTAATATTGAAATTACAATCATTCAAAAAATGTGAAAATTAAGAAGCCTATTACTCGCGAATTAGTTAACATCAGTTGATGCCCATCCGTTTATAGATACAGCAAATCAATCTCTTTCAATATTTATGCATATTTCGATGTTTCCTTTAAGTCGGTAAAAGTCGCGGAATGAGCATACGATTTTTATGCGCATCTGGTTTCTTTATCGCCCATCAAAAATACGTCAATGTACACCTATTTCAAATCGATTCTTTAAGAATTTTGCGTAAAAAACTTAAACACTAAGACCTCGCTTTGCGTCGTTTCACTTTGCGTTGTTTTCGTAGTTGCGTCGTTGCTTAGTTAATACATATTTTCACTATGCGTCGTTCGATTTTCAATGTTGCGTTGTTTTAAGTTTGAGCATCTAATTTTTTATACCCTCCACCATAGTATGGAAAAACAAACTCAATATACCCTGAGTTTGTTTTTCCGTTTAAAACGCATTCAAATATTCATTTGCGACCCTATAAGCTGCTTTAGTCACGTCCGTCTTTCCGTCCGTCCCTTTGTTGTAATAACGCTACTTTCCGAATGATTTGAGATAGAGGCCTGACATTTTGTACACATGTGTATTTGGTCTGAACTTAGATCAAGTTCGAGCCAAATCGGTCCACGTTTTAATATGGACCTCATATAACGGTACAGCCCGATTTCAGGTATCTTGACCTTTTCAGCTACATTTTCAGACCGAACTAGGTATAATTAACTAAATACCAAATTACAAAAACCAGTGATGTAGAAACATTTCCACCAAAAATGGTGAACATAGGTCCACGTTTTGGTATGGCCCTCATACAACGGTGCCCCCGATTTCAGGTATTTTGACTGTTTTAGCTACATTTTCTGGCCGATTTACACAAAAATAGCTGTAATTTAGTCCTACATGCTACATTTCAGCTATTTTTGTGTAATTCTTATTTGTTTAGGTAATTTCTCCACCATCAGAAAAAATAGTATTTTTTACCCTGGAACCAATATCCGAACTTTACATGGCTTTCCATAGAAAATCTTAATTCGCGTTGCGTCGTTTCACGTTGAGTCGTGTTTTTTTTGGAACGTGTCTACGACGCAAAGCGAGGTCTTGTTGTATTACTCGCGTACATATCTCTGTGTTTTATGATACGCGTTTTTGCAAATATTATAATCTTGTATAAAGGATTCCATTTATGTAAAAAATGTTAAAGTAAATCGCGGTTTAGTATGCGGATTTGTTAAAATATATATTTTTGTCGATTTTTCTATTTGCAAGGTATCTATATCCCCGGTTTTAGGGGATGGATTCAATCGCGGAAGGGCTCATTAGATCCGTCGCGTAAAAAAAAAAACTAAATTCACGCGGGGTACAACGGAAATTGAATGACAGTTGTAAATTTTACACTCAAAAAATATGGCTTTTAAGAAAATTCAATTCATGAGTGTGCTCCATACAGCATCCTAATAAATGGACTCTAAAGGCCAAAATTTGATGCCTTTAGAGTCCATTTATTAGGATGCTGTATGAACACACTCATGAGCTATACATTAAACGACGCAAAGTCACGAGTTCTATAATCCTATTATGTGTTTGGAACATTATCTTGTTGCGCGTCCGGATTATTAAAAAATTTCGAAAAAAACCCGAAATTCCGGCTTCAAAATGTCAACATAAATTTTAAATGGATGAGGTGTGCTTTACGTATTTTAGCCTTTTTCATTATTTTATAACTAATTGAATAGTTAAGATGTTTTTCTTATGAAATGTTAATGAATTGAATTTAATCACCCTGTTAATGTGTAATAGAACTATGAATTAGAAACCAGTATTAAGTCCACTAAAGTGGCAACATTGTACAAAATTTTATCCATGCTTTTGTTCCTCTTTTTCTTATGAAGTTGCCTGTGGGAAACACATGCGTTTGTTTCTTTCCTTTTCTGGATTAACACTCGACGGAACAACAGCTCGGATCGCACCTGAAGATATCTCTATACCCTACTAAAATATGTAAGTTGACGGTCGAATTCCTGTGGATTCCCTTTATTGTTCCTCAAGAAACCAGTAAGTAATCCTCTCTCGGACCTTAGTCCTGTTGCCTTACCAACTTCTTAAAAGAACCTTAGTTCAAACTCCGTATTTGTGCATAGCAGTGCTACAAGCGGTAACATTGGCTAGTAAGGGTCTTATTACCATTCGGTCAATAAGAACCTTCCTTCCTCTTAATGTTATAAAAGCCTTCGAAATTTCTCCAAACCAACCTTTGAATTACAGTCATCAATATTTCCCTAAGGAAAATATTTAATTTAGCAGAAAGAAGTTGAGTCATCAATATTTCCCTTTATTTCACAAAAATTGTGAGTGAAATTATTAAAACAAAAAGTTTCACATTTATCACTGCATTGGAAACTACGTACGATTTGTCTCACAACCATATCACATATTTGACATAACAAACAGATCTGGTAACACAATCTCTTCATTGTGAATGATCACTGATCTGAGCATTTCCTATACACAGAAGAAGAAACCACATGTGGGGAAAGAAAGTCGATGAAAAAATTAAACGTTCACGCAAAAATTTACAAAGAAAGGAAAAAAGAATCATAAATACCTTAGCCTGCGAAATACGTGATATTTTTAAAATTGGCAGAAGAAAAATTAAGCCTGAAATTTACAAAATTGTTAATTTGTGTAAACAGGTGATATTTCCAGTCCACATTTCTGTTTACGCATTAAAAAGAATTAATAATTAATTTCAGAAGCATAGAGACGGTGGGAAGACTCGGCAAGCAACAGATACTTCAGGTATATGGCAGTACATTTGCTGCAATTCCAAAAAGTTTGTCAAAGGTTTAAGCAGCGCAATCATTCAACGTTGTTTCCCCAAAGCCATCAACGCACAGTGTTCGATTTGAAATATATAGGCGGCCAAAAATATTTTTGGACGTTAGTGGCTTCGAAAGACAGTATTTTTAAAAAATATGTATTTATTTAACAAAATAAATAAGAAAAACATATATTTTATAATAAAAACACATTTTATTTTCATAAATCATAAATAAATAAAAATTATAAATAAATTAAATTGTCTTATTAAAAGATGTTTCTATCCCGACTTATTCGTGCTCAATACATGATTGTATGTGGAGCTCGGCAGGTTCTAATAGTTCTATAACTTCACTGGAAAACATCTTGTGTGGAGCTTTCTTTAACGATCTTTCACTACTTATGAGTGGATCTGAAGTAAGAAGCAATCTTTGATAAATATCACGGTTGCATTCTTCCCTTGAGAATTTTCTTGAAAAATTCTGTCTGTATGACCGAAAATGTTTATTTCGAGCTTCCGCAGCCTCCTCCGACAATTGGCCGATTGGCAGCAGTGCATTTTCTATGATGGTCGCCCCATGTAATAGTAATTTGTGCATTGTTGGAGTCATAGGATGCCAGTCGTATAATTCCTCATACATTTGCGCGGTGTTGAAGGCATATTCAATTTTTTTCAATTTATTTCAATTTTATTTACTTTCAATACAAAGGAAGCCATTTAAGGCCAATTATAAATGTATTGGAAGATTAACTTAATATAGTGCTAAACTATGATAGAATAGACAGATTAAAAAAAAAAACTAACGATAATTAGGATGGCCCCCCAGCCATATGAATATTGTAAAATTATAAATAAAAAATAAATGATCCCATAGCAATGAGTAAATCTTATGTATTTAATTCACCATTAAAATGTGATTTCAATAACTTCTTATAGGTGGAGTAAGAATAGCAAAACTTTCTTAGTGTTCTTGGAAAACAGTTCCATACACGATAAACACGTTCGAACTAATGGAACATCAATTTGTATGTTGCGTGTGGAATTAATAAAGGAGAACTCTCGAACCAAAGCTAGAGGTTGTTCAGTTCTCATTATTTTGTAAAAATGAAGAACTGTACGCAGATTAATGTAATCCCTACAATTGCAACCAAGAAAAACAGATGTTAATTGGAAGGCACGAACATGTTCATGGACCTTAGTCCTGTTGCCTCTCTCGGACCTTAGTCCTGTTGCCTTACCAACTTCTTAAAAGAACCTTAGTTCAAACTCCGTATTTGTGCATAGCAGTGCTACAAGCGGTAACATTGGCTAGTAAGGGTCTTATTACCATTCGGTCAATAAGAAACTTCCTTCCTCTTAATGTTATAAAAGCCTTCGAAATTTCTCCAAACCAACCTTTGAATTACAGTCATCAATATTTCCCTAAGGAAAATATTTAATTTAGCAGAAAGAAGTTGAGTCATCAATATTTCCCTTTATTTCACAAAAATTGTGAGTGAAATTATTAAAACAAAAAGTTTCACATTTATCACTGCATTGGAAACTACGTACGATTTGTCTCACAACCATATCACATATTTGACATAACAAACAGATCTGGTAACACAATCTCTTCATTGTGAATGATCACTGATCTGAGCATTTCCTATACACAGAAGAAGAAACCACATGCGGGGAAAGAAAGTCGATGAAAAAATTAAACGTTCACGCAAAAATTTACAAAGAAAGGAAAAAAGAATCATAAATACCTTAGCCTGCGAAATACGTGATATTTTTAAAATTGGCAGAAGAAAAATTAAGCCTGAAATTTACAAAATTGTTAATTTGTGTAAACAGGTGATATTTCCAGTCCACATTTCTGTTTACGCATTAAAAAGAATTAATAATTAATTTCAGAAGCATAGAGACGGTGGGAAGACTCGGCAAGCAACAGATACTTCAGGTATATGGCAGTACATTTGCTGCAATTCCAAAAAGTTTGTCAAAGGTTTAAGCAGCGCAATCATTCAACGTTGTTTCCCCAAAGCCATCAACGCACAGTGTTCGATTTGAAATATATAGGCGGCCAAAAATATTTTTGGACGTTAGTGGCTTCGAAAGACAGTATTTTTAAAAAATATGTATTTATTTAACAAAATAAATAAGAAAAACATATATTTTATAATAAAAACACATTTTATTTTCATAAATCATAAATAAATAAAAATTATAAATAAATTAAATTGTCTTATTAAAAGATGTTTCTATCCCGACTTATTCGTGCTCAATACATGATTGTATGTGGAGCTCGGCAGGTTCTAATAGTTCTATAACTTCACTGGAAAACATCTTGTGTGGAGCTTTCTTTAACGATCTTTCACTACTTATGAGTGGATCTGAAGTAAGAAGCAATCTTTGATAAATATCACGGTTGCATTCTTCCCTTGAGAATTTTCTTGAAAAATTCTGTCTGTATGACCGAAAATGTTTATTTCGAGCTTCCGCAGCCTCCTCCGACAATTGGCCGATTGGCAGCAGTGCATTTTCTATGATGGTCGCCCCATGTAATAGTAATTTGTGCATTGTTGGAGTCATAGGATGCCAGTCGTATAATTCCTCATACATTTGCGCGGTGTTGAAGGCATATTCAATTTTTTTCAATTTATTTCAATTTTATTTACTTTCAATACAAAGGAAGCCATTTAAGGCCAATTATAAATGTATTGGAAGATTAACTTAATATAGTGCTAAACTATGATAGAATAGACAGATTAAAAAAAAAAACTAACGATAATTAGGATGGCCCCCCAGCCATATGAATATTGTAAAATTATAAATAAAAAATAAATGATCCCATAGCAATGAGTAAATCTTATGTATTTAATTCACCATTAAAATGTGATTTCAATAACTTCTTATAGGTGGAGTAAGAATAGCAAAACTTTCTTAGTGTTCTTGGAAAACAGTTCCATACACGATAAACACGTTCGAACTAATGGAACATCAATTTGTATGTTGCGTGTGGAATTAATAAAGGAGAACTCTCGAACCAAAGCTAGAGGTTGTTCAGTTCTCATTATTTTGTAAAAATGAAGAACTGTACGCAGATTAATGTAATCCCTACAATTGCAACCAAGAAAAACAGATGTTAATTGGAAGGCACGAACATGTTCATGGATACCCAACTGAAAAATATATCTTACAATTTTTCGCTCTATTAGTTCAATCCTATCAAGATTGAAAGACCAAGTTCCTGAAAAAACTTCAATCCCATAATTTAATACGGACATTAATAATGAACTAGAAACAAGTATTCCAATATTTAAAGGTGTAAAAGGTTTAAGGCTATAAAGTCTTCTCAAAGTCAGGCAAACTCTTCTAGAAATGTCATTAATATGATCAGTAAAAAAAGTTGCGAATCGAGAATTAAACCAAGACATTTTTAAGGGTCAACAAATTCAATATTTTGCCCATTTATTCAAATATTGCAATGAGAATTAGGTTGATTTCGTGGATGAAAATACAAAGCTTTAGTCTTCGCAGGGATTATTTCCAACTTGTTACAAAATAATAAATTTGAAATGAAGCCAAGGTGGGAATTAACGGATGTTTCCGAAGAATAATAACGAAACAGTAGGAAAATGTCGTCTGCGAAAACATAAGGCTTACATATAGAGCTTTCTAGTGCATCTACGACATCATTAATATAGGCAAGAAAGAGTATGGGGCCCAAAATCGACCCTTGCGGTACACCAGAAGTCACGTTACCAATACCAGAATTTAAACCATTAAAAGAAACATACTGCTTACGCTCAATTAAAAATGAATAAACTAATTTACATGCTGTTTTAGAGAACATAAATTTATCTCTCAATTTTTGGAGTAAGATTACATAATTGACACGATCAAACGCTTTAGAGACATCTAAAGATACCAAAATACAATTAGCATGGTTGTCAATACGCTTTCTTATGGAATCAGTGATTGCTGGTAAAACCGATGTAGTGTTGTGGTTTTTGCAAAAAGCAAACTGGCATGGACTAAAAATAGAGTAGCGTTGGCAATATTCAAGAATTTGGGTTTTCATTACGTTCTCAAGTATTTTTGACATAGACGGAAGTACAGAAATTGGCCTGTAATTGTCTAATGAGTTCTGTCCACCCTTAGAGATAGGGACCACCCGAGCAAGTTTTCACGCAGATGGAAAGCATGAAACAGTAAAAATTGTGTTAAAGAAATGTAGAACATAAGCTGAAATATCAGTTTTATAAAATTAATTGGAATTTGATCATAACCAGATGAATTTGATTTTATAGAATTAAGTGCAAGAACCAAGTCATATTCAGTTATGGAATGAAAAGAGAAAGATGAATCAGTAACTGCGATAAATTCTTCAATGTTGAAAGAAGTACCATCTGGTGGGGACATGTTATTAAGAAAATTATTTCCAATGGCTTCGACATCAATCTCTTCAGCAACAGAAGCTTCTTCGCGACCAATGCAACCTAAATGTCGCAACTTTTTCCACATTTTTGAGCCGTTTACATTAGAAAACATTCTACTTCCAAAGCGAAAACCAGTTTCCTTATAGTGGACTTAGCCTTATTTCTAAGACGAGTATAATTTTTCCAATTAAGCTCTGTTGGATTACTAAGATAAGCACCATAAGAAGCGTCTCTATCTCTTCTGGCTACCTTAACTTCAGATGTGTTCATCCAAGAATTATCATTAGTGCTACGTTTAAATCTAACCGTAGGAACATATGAATGAAGTATATCAATAGCCGTATTTAAAGTAGATAACTGAGAGTTCACATCATTTGAATGATATATTGAATCTAAATCAACACCAATATACGTGTCAGCAATGTGATCAATTCTGAAATTATTGTAATCCTTTAATTCAACCCAATCACTTCTCACCTGAGATACAAAATCTAAAGAAATAAAAATTGTATCTGGGTGTTAAATTGATATTGTATCTGGGTGTTATGGGCAACACATGACGGTTTGCTAGTTAGAACGTAATCAATCAAAGAGGTGCGATTTGTGGGCACATTAAAATGCGTAGGTAAAGAATTATGGATGCAGTTAAGACCACATCTAGCTGTAAGAGACCGAAAAGTGGCAGATCTGAAAGGATCGAATAAATTATAGTTAAAATCTCCCATTACCAAAATGTTAGGGAATCTGTCAAATAAATCTGAATGTATTTTTTCAAAAACATCAATTGCACCGGTTGGCAAATAGACCACACCAACAACAAATGATGTATTAGTACCAAAAACTTCAACAAATAACGACTCACAATCACCAAATTGTACGCCTCTGAAAATAATTTTATAACGCAAATGCTTAGAAATGTACAGACAAACGCAACCACCACGGTGAGAAACACGATCATTTCTGATCAAGTTGAAGTTGGGAACTGAAAGTGTGCTTGAAAATATTGTAGGCTTGAACCAAGTCTCTGAAACACCAATGATGTCTAATCCGGAATCACCAAAAACATTTTTGAATTCATCCAGCTTGACACCGGAGTTAGAAGGACAGAGGCTTTGCGCATTGATATGTCCAATATTTAAGTTTCTTGAAAAAGATGAGGTGATATTTTTTATCATAATGTTGTCATTTGCTATAGGACCAAGATTAATGTCAGAAGTCATAGAGCTTAAGACAATATTCATATATTTGGAGGAACGGTATAACCAAAGTTGAATCTAATTCAAAATAAAGCATTAAAAACATTTTCAATATGAAAAACAAATCCATTTTTAGCGAACTAACCGCTTAATTAAAAAACAAAAAATATTAAATTGAAAAAAACATTATGAAAAAGATGAGATCAAAAACCTTATAAAAGAAAAATGAATTATATATAAAACTGGTGGTTTCTAAAAAAATCAACACACTGGTGAAGGTTGAGTTCCTTATTGCTTTGATTGTGCATGAAAAGTTTCACTTTAGGTAATTCACGATTGATGATGTTATATCCTGAGATTTTGCCTTCTTTCTTCATCTTGAAACAGATTTTGTGAATTTTGTTAGCTAGACTAGACAAATTATCATTTAAATAAACACGTGTCTCCACAGATCCGCCCATGATATCAGATAACTTCAGAGATTTAGATTTGTAGTAGGCAGCCATGATTTCATCTCGTTTAGGAATATTCTTTAACCTGATCAGAACAGACCGACAGTTTTTGATGTACATGACATTATCAACATGCTCTGGTGCAATACCCACTTCAAGAGCAGCACAAATATGTATAACAATATCTTTAAGATCGTTAATGTCACTAGGAATGCCGGTTACAATCATGTCGGCTCTGTTTAGTCTATGCTGCAACCTGTGATTTTGCAGTTCAAGTTCAATGAATTTGTTTTTATTGTATACATCATGAGAATTCACAAGGTTTCTGCAGTCCGTAACAGTATCTTTAACCTCCTGTAAGCCTATAGATAACTCAGCACGAATATCATTCACAACATCCTCAAACTTTTGGTTAAGTTCCATCTGTTCTTTCTTCATCTCTGTGGCATGTGAATTAAATGAATCACTGAGAAATGCAAATTGTTCACGCATTTCCTTTTGTCCACACTAAACATTGCTTTGGAAATATTCTCGCAGTCAGCATGAAACCAAATTTCGCATTTTCCGCATTGAACGCATTTTGTGTTATTACTCTCCTTCTTGCAAATTCCACAAGGGTATGAATCCATATTTAGGAATTTTATAATTGCTATAATTGTTGAGATCGCAAGGAATGAAAACAGGTCGACGGCGTCAAAGAGACGGAGTTGCCAACACTCGTTGTTACTTATTAACGGCGACGTAGAAAATGGTCGGCTTTGTTCTATGTTGACCACAATGATCGTCAACATGCACAAAAAAATGTTACACAAACAAAATGCAAGCAACTAGATGCAAAACTGCAACAACACCTTAAAACTACGAGAAACCTTGCAATATTACAAATCCAAAATGCGATGAATATAGACTGTGTTACAATGGAACTTCATGTACCAGCAGCGTAAAATGTTTTACTTAATGTAAATTAGGCACAACCAATTCTCTTTTTCAAATGATAGTTTACTTATTTTAGTTTTCAATTAAGAGGTTGATTTTTCACTTCTACCACCGCATAGCGTTGCCAACTTTTTTTTTTCGAATTTTTCTGTATTTATTTTGTGTCCACTTGAAATCGCATCCAATCCAAAAATAAATCTAAGTATTAATTCGTGATTAATTCCTGTTATGTCCGCCGCTAATTCTGTGTTTTCAAAAAATCTCCTACTCGTATTGCCATCATTGGTATAACCAAAATTGGCTTTAGGCATGTCCACCAACAGCCCAGTTTCTAAGCGGAATCTTTCTTGGATTCCTTTTTTCCTTTCTTCTAATGTTTTCTCTTCCTGGGTCCTTTTCTTTCCTTATTTGTTCACGGGCAATTTATATGCCAAATGCAGAATGCTTTCAAAAATACGTATTTTGGCGTGCAATACCGAAATTCCAAACTCAAGAGCATCTTGACTTATCTCGTTCTTTTTGCTTAAATTATTAAAATCTTTGGAAGTGGCGCCACATGTATAGCATCGGCTAGTTGAGGTCGTGTTGGTTACAGCATTGCAACTTTGCCATCAACCATGGTCATTTTTAAAATGTGATTATAAGCAAATTCTTTTCCATCAATATTTACTTTTGTAGGACTGAGTTTCTTAATTTCATTTTGCACATAACTTATTTCCTCCTTTGTTACATCTGTAGTTTCTTTCACATACCGAAATCTGATGGGGCGGCAAAATCGTGGTGATGATGGTGTTGGGTTTTGCCACAACACTTTATTGTTTTCTTTACCACAAATAATTTGAAGTGGGACAAAAGAACTCAAAAGTATACTAGCATCGGATTCGGCGTCTTCCGAGAATTTTTGTTTGTACCGAGCTTGTTGTGACCCGTCACACCCCCATTTATAAATTATCGTTAATGAATTTATTTCAATTTCGTTAAGGGTTGATAATACTTCTTCCAGGTAGATTGATAACCGTTGAATAGTATGATCCATTAGGCATTGTAAATAAATTTCTGCGCTGGTAGCCGTTACTCGCAATGCCGTCTTTGGTGGGTAGCATTCTTGTTTTGCTTTCAACAAAAGGTCGTAACAAGGGTAATGCTTTGTGTTAGTTGCCCTTATTATTTCATTTCGTCTTGTTAGATCAGCTTCTACGAATATTTTGAGTGCTTGGAACGGGGTCAAAGGCGCAATTGTTTCATTGGTCTTGGAATAAGCTTTTCTATATTTAATAGCCTTTGTTGGTGATTTTCCTATTTCTTTGAGCACTTTTGAGGCAGTTCTTTTTCCATTCGTTTGCAATACGACTTGTGCGGCATGTATAATCATTTCATCATCAACATTTGATCGAATTTCCTCAGTTTTTCTTCTCTTGCTTCGTTCACTCGAATCCGAAAATGATTTGCTCGGACGACCTGGTTGATTAAGCGAATGTACTGGTATTTCAAAAGTGCCTTCCAGCCACTTCTGGTTATTTTTCATAAAAACGTCTTCAAATTTATGAGCTTTTAGCCATCTCCTTTTAAATTCGTGTTTGATGTAGGAAAATTTATGTTTAAGATTTTTTTTCTTTCCACAAGACAATAACAAGTGGTTTTCTAAAAACTCCAATTTCTCATCCAAACTTGGTAAATTTTGTAGTTCCATTTGCTCAAATAGACATTTACGGGTCACTATTTCCACCCCCGACGACCTAGGTATCTCCATAGTTAACAAAAAACATAAAATAAAAAAAATGTTTTTTTATCGGCGGCTATTGTTTTCTTTATAGAAAAGCTGAATGTGTAACGAATTCAATAATCAAAAAAAATATGACCCGGACGAATCTTGATCCATAACAAAATTGCTTTTGAAATTAAAAAAAATTAAATTTTTTCGGTGAAAAAGAGGGTATGTTCAACTACCGAAAAATATAACGAAAGTTAAAAATTAAAGATAAAACTATTATTTATTTAATAGAAGCTTACTTGAGCTATAGGAGTCACTATCACTTTCACTTCACTACACAACTTAAAATAAAAATATATGCGTATTGCAAAATTTGATATAATTTGGGCGCCCAAATAGAAATACGTATCAAGTCAACAATCAAATTGCGTCTAACTGCACGGAATCGGTGACGTATAGTTTTTTTTAAAAAAAAGGTGGAGGATAATTCGCGGAAGTGTTTACTATACCTAGAATTCAAAATTTTGTGCCTAGCTAGTATTTAGAATTTTGGACGTTTGGCCGCCTAATTACTCAATATCTACCTATGTGCAACGTTTGCAGAAGGTACTAGTGCGCTTGCCAGAAAAATTCCACAAAACATCCAAAACCAACAGCAGGCATTTCCGAGCAAGTGAGGAATTAAGCATTTATTTCATACCAGTGTACCCATTCAAAAGGAATAAGTTGTATGGGCAGCCGTGGGTTTGTCTGCTCGCACAATAATTTCAGCGAAACATATAAAAGCAACGACAGACATTGCAGCCACAATTTGCAAGTGAGAAGTAGAGCTCTGATTGGCAGCAGCAGTGTGTCTGTCCGTTTCCACAAACATTTCCAACAAACTAGTATCAACAGCAAGCATTTCAGAAACAACCTGTAAGTGAAAAACCTTAGCAGCCCTCTCCAAAACAATCCATAATTTCTCAATGCAAAGTTAAGCGTACAAAAATTGCAAGCAGCCGAGCACTTGTTGTCTAAACCACAGCGATTTTGGGGAAACAGCCAACAGACACCAATCAATCCAGTAAATTTCCAGCAGCGGGTTTGCTCCTTTTAATTTACTTATAAAGAACGTCACATACATTACAAGGAAAAGTCTCTTCAACATTCTTCGCTCCCTCAGTAAAACTTTATTTTCAATACCAGCTCATCTGTTCCCGCAATTTAAAGAGCAGCGAAATTTGAAGAGACACTGCAGAAACAGAGTCCTTGTTTCCACAAATGTATAAATGTGCAAACTCTAGCTGCTTCTTCTAGGATTTTGTCGTTCTCTCTTGGCTTAAACACTCTTCGGAAATCATAAAAATTTAAAAGTTCTTTGCATCCATTCTTTCAATGTTTCATTCTATCTCTTTCCTAAAGCGAGATTGAAGCACAAAACAACAGTTGAAGCACTCTCCACAACAGCGTTCACGTTCTCTCAATATGTCTAAATTTCATTTAAAATTCAGAGACGCCTGTTGTTTAAAACAAATCTTTGAAGCATAAAACTTCTGCCACGACATATTTCCAATTTATTTGTTCATAGTAGCTGGAATTTAGAGCAACTCCTGATATCAAAAGCTGGTTACTCGTTATTAATTTTACTGTTCCCAACATAAAGTGGTACTGTTCCCAACAGAAAGAGAGTTTGGCTGATGCTGGAAACAGCAATGTTAATTTAAACTGTCGAGTGACTTCTTTAGCAGTATCACTGTTACTAACATAAAATATTAAACACCATTTAGCTGGAGTGTTATTGCATGGTGCAAATTTACGAGCAGAGGAGAAGGGTTTTTACAAGCGACTCAACAACTTTATTTAAAAGAAGTTTATAACCACATAAAAGCAGTCGCATCTCTTAAAGCATCCCGAAAATCACAAATTACAACAACACCCAGTCAGTCACAACTGCTGTGTTCAGCAACAGTGGATTTGTTTGAAGACATTGCAGAGGTTCGCTCTCACGATACTTCGGCAACATTCCTTTAAAGAACAAACGGAACATATCTCTCAACAATTTGTGTTTCGGCAACATTTCATCGGTGTCAACACTAAGCACTGTTTGCAAAAATATACCTTGTCAATACCAAACCATTACAACATTCCCTTCTAAGGAGACAAGAGTTTATTGCCACCAGGACGTTGGATAAACAATGGAAAGGAAAGCGTAAGTCAGGTTACATTGAATTTATCAACGTATAAATTTACGTCACTGTTATTACAATTTCAAAAACAAGATATTTCCATATCATTTATTATCGCAAACATCAGCAATCAGAATCTTCCCTTGTTCTGCAACATTGTTTAAAATAATCTCATACACAGTGAGTCAAATATAGCAAAATAGAGGGCAACAATATCTATGGATATAGTCAAAAACTGAATTCTTTTGGAGACATAAATCATTTGTACATATTAAAAAGTTCCAAACATATTGATGATAGAGGAACATAGGACATAGAAACCACGTTATACTACAAAGCTTAATCATAACGGAAATCAACCGTAAGTGAAATGTTATCATATTACTCATACCAAATTATATATCGTTTATATCAGCCAAGATCACCCATATACGTTAACGTGACAATATGTTCTCTTTATTCTCATATGTCGTGGTTTAGCAAAGGAAAAACTCGCTCAGAGAGACTAATGCACAAAATATTTTGAGCACCATCATATCAAATACCATTTACATAATATTTAAGAGTATTCTCAAACACAAATACCATTTACATAGTCTCTAAAACTATTCTGAAACACAAATATTATTTACATCATCTCTCTTACTATTCTCAAACAAAATATCATTTACACAATATCATTTACACGCAGGCTAGTTTATAAACACATTCTCTTGGCTCTTTTAAAGCTTATTTCTCGTGACAAACTTATGAGTTTAATACATTTTCATCGACCATCTGGTTTGTCATATTAAAAGTAAACATTGTATCAAGGTACATACATCTGACTGGCACTCTGTTTTCTTACAGATTCTGAAGTTTTAACATAACATACATAACAGATATTCTTAGACCTTACTTATAGTGACATCTCCAGAAGGTTGCAAACATTTATATGCAACATACATTAAGCTGTTTTTGCACATGCTTGCGAAATAGAAAAGAGAGACAACATATAAGGTTAAAGATACCAAAAACTTGAATCCATGAATCCAATTATTTGAAGCATACATATTTGCTCATTTAGTGAAGATTGGCAGGCACATACCTACCGAAACTATAAATTGAAACAGCATTTTGCGTTTCGAAACATTTTTCCCGCAAATAATACAGATCTCACAATAATTAAATGGAAATAACTCTTAAGAAAAAGCAACGACAATTATAATTTGGTAAACTCTCAAAACGTTCTCGATTTATCTCGTTTGTCGTTTGTTTTTGTTTGGCGGAGCCTCTCTACATTTAATTCCATTCTCATTTGATTCTACCAAATTGGGTTGGTGCAAGCTCTTAAATTTCTTTTTATTCTCATTGTTTCCAGCATATAGGGAACGGAATACACATTTGTCTTTCATGTTCGCTGCGTATGTCCCAGAATATACAGAATTAGAACACAATACACATTGTAGAAGCTGCTTGTCGTCAAATATTGGAACAGCTGAATTTCGCATTTTGCTAAATTTATTTTTCTATTTTATTTGACTTATTCCAAACGTACAATCACAATGGATGATTTAAAAAGTGAGTTTTTTCGATTCAGATGATTTGGTTATGTTTCCCCCAATGAACATACAGATTCTTCATCAGAAGTTGTCCTACAAGATCTTAATACAAGATGGACAAATGTTCAAAAATACTATAGAAAATTTTTCACAAGTAAAAATGAGGAAATAGAGGCAAATTTTAAAGAGTAAACTCAAGAAAAATATTCCACTTGTACAAAAAGTTTTCACTTCTGTAAAGCAAAGATACTTGATTTGCAAAAAAACTTTAGTGGTTCCTCCAAACAATAGCTTCGCTTCTATCACTCCCGATCTTACTTACTTACTTAGCTGGCCCATTACAGAAAATTTTTCCATAGGCCGATCTAAGAAAAGATCTCGGTTTCTCTCTCTACAAACACACCAAGCACTGCCATGTCTGTCGGGTATTATCAGCGTTATTTTTGTTTGACGAGGTGTGGCTTTGTTTTTAAACTGCTTACTTAAACCAAAGTAGCATCTGTTGGCCAATACAATTCTTCTTTTTATTTCACAACTGATGTCGTTTGTTGTGTTTACGGAGGTGCCGAGGTAGACGAAGTCTTTTACTACATCAATATTATAGGAACCAACTTCCACAGTCGGTCCGAGCTCAATGGACGCATTGCGCGTCGACACCATCAACTTGGTCTTCTCACCGTTTACCGCCAGACAGACTTTAGCAGATTGTCCTTCGACCTTCATAAAGGTATCAGTTACTTCTTTTACTGATCGACCCATGAAGTCTATATCATCAGCATACGCAAGTAACATGTGACTAATGGTGTAGACTGTGCCACTTCTTCTGACGTTTGCCTCTTGTATAACCTTTTCCAGAAGGATGTTGAAGAGATCACACGAAAAGCTGTCTCCTTGTCTGAAACATCTTTTTGTACCAAACTCTTCGGAGAGGTTCTTTCCTATTTTAACTGAGGACATCGTGTCTGTCATTTTCCAAAGCCGGATGAGCTTTGCGGGGATACCAAATTCAGACATGGCTTGGAATACCTTTGAACGCAGCGGGCTTTCGAAGGCTGCTTTATAATCTACAAAAGGTGGCAGGTGTCGACCTGCATCTCTTGGGTCTTCTCCAGGATTTGCCGCAGGGTAAATATCTGGTCAATGGTGGACTTGCCAGGTCTAAAGCCGCATTGGTATGGTCCAATTATCTCGTTGACCATAGGCTTTAGTCGTTCGCACAATATCCCTGACACGATCTTTTAGGCAATAGGGAATAGATTTATGCCCCTATAGTTAGAGCATACAGTCTTATCTTCCTTTTTGTGGGCGGGGCACAGGATACTCAGGTTCCAATCGTCGGGTACTCGTTCTTCCTGCCAGATGAATACACCTTATCAGCGTGTCGCCTCCGGTTTTGAACAGCTCGGCTGGTAAGCCATCGACTCCTGCTGCCTTATTATCCTTCAGCCGATTTATTGCTGTCTTAACCTCATCTTGGCTGGGCGGTATACATTCAATACCATATTCTGGGATTGGGACTGTGGTATCTTCGTCGTTCTCTGCTATAGGATACCACCAGTTTTGAAAAATGTTCTTTCCATATCCTGAGTACACTATCTGTATCAATTACCAAATTACCTTGCTGGTCTCTACAGGAGGATGTGCCTGTACCAAAGCCATCAGTTTGATCCTTGACTCTTTTGTAGAATTTTGGGACTTCATTCTGGCTCCTGTACATCTCGATTTTTTCACACTCCCGATTTTCCAGCTCTCTCTTTTTCCTGCGGAAAAGACGTTTCTACTTTTCTCCCTGTATCTCTCTCGTGCGCTACGCGTTGCTACGGATTGTAAGGTAGCCCTATATGTCGCATATTTCTCTTCGTTGGCAGCACGACACTCCTGATCATACCATGGATTCCTTGGTGGAGGTCTCTGGTATCCAAGTATGGATTTTGAGGCTGTTTGCATGGAGTGTGTAATGCTTTGCCATTGCGCTGATATGTTATCGGGATGAAGAGTGCTTTGATTAAGCAATTGGGCTAGTTGACTGCAATATGCTGTGGCTATCTGTTGCGATTGCAGCTTACCGATGTCTAACATTCGTGTTGTGTCTGTTCGTACTTTGTTTGCTACGTTTAAGCGGGCGCGTACGTTTGCTGCAACAAGGTAGTGGTCCGAATCAATGTTTACGCCTCGGAACGATCGTACATCCAACACGCTCGATGAATGTCTTCCATCTATCACAACATGATCAATTTGATTTCTTGTTTTCTGATCTGGAGACAGTCAGGTGCCCTTATGAATATCTGCGTTCACTTGTCTTTTGTCATTGCAACCATCAAGGCCTCTGACGCCACTAAGCATCATAGAAAAAAAGGTATACTTATTGTTGAAAAGATATACAAAGTTACACAGCATTCAATAAACCAGGAAATTTATTTATTATTAAAAGAACTGATACCGCTTGTTTTATTTTATCTTTCTTTCCCCCATCGCTCTACCTAAACATTTGGTCGCATCGAGCCGGATTTGCGATTCTAGTGAAGTTTGCCTTGATATTAATTGCTGTTTTTTCTATTTTTTGCAAAGGGAATCATCATCCACAACACATCTCCCCTCATAAATTGCAGCACCGCATCAACTCATCTTCTCATATTAATCAACATCAAGAAATAAGGTACGTAAGTTCAGTGCATTTTGTTATTGTGAGCTTATAGTGCTAAATTTAAAAAAAAAAAAAACAAATTGAAAAGTGTCGTGTTTTTTCTTGCTCCGCGGTACTGGTCGTCCTTTTGTCACCCTATTACGCGGTATCGTTGAATATACAGTCCACTACAATTTCATTTCATTTCATTAAAACTCTTTTGAAATCGAGCCGTGTTCGCATTATTTTCCATTATTTCGCGAAATAATCGAATTCCCCCATTAATTGATTAATATTTACCACAAAAAAATATATTTTCTACATTAAAATAATCTGCCCCTGTATTGTGCAGTTTTTTCTTTTACTTATTGTAATATTCCCCACACATTTTGTACATTGCCGAGTGATCGTGTTTGCAAATACAAATATTCGTATTATTTTCGTTTATTTCTCACCGAAAATAATATAATAATCCATGTGCTCTTTTTTCTAAATAGGCCACAAACATACCAACAATTTATTTAACTCTGCCACTCTCACTTGTTTTTTGGCTACTTGCAAGAACAATTATAATACGAGCCCTTTTTATTTCTTATATTCAGTAAGAAATATAACAACAATTTATTTATCTTCCCCAGCTCTCATTGTTGGGTAAGTGCTGTTGGTCTAGGTGCCGTGTAAATACAACAACAAGAATACGCGCCTTTTTTTATTTTTTTGATAGCGTCAGTCTATCATATGATTTTTTTGGAAAAATTTTTATAAGCAAAAGCGTTTTTGCATTTTTTTATTAAATTCACCCTACAGTCGGCATATCATCTGCATTATTTATCGCGTCATTTTGTGAGAAAATATACCCTACACCTGGTACCTACCGAAAAATTGATTTTTTGTATTTTTTGATTATTTTATACTTTTATTGATTATTTTAGATAAATATCAGTTATTTGAATATTTTTTGGTATTTTTTGAACATTGATCTAAACATTTTATCTAAAAAAAATATATATAATCGCATTATTAAAAAAAATATTCCGTCAAATCACAGTTTTCTGATCTTTCTTTTTGATTTCTTTGCTAATTTTCGGGAAGTTTTTATTCTTCTTTCCACCGAATTAGTTTGCTTTGCGATTTTAGATTTTTTGATCTGTTGTCCTTTGGGATTCGATTCGGTCTCCACTGTATTGTGTGTTTTTCTAGTAAAACCTTGATTTTCACGTCATTTGGTTCCACTTTAAATAAGTCTTTTCGCAGTTGTTTTTAAAATCTTACTTGGAAAATGGGTGCTTCCGACAAGGTAGAGAAATTTACAACATCCTTCGGTGCTATTAAAGTGGAAAATCATACGATTTTCAATCTTGATGTTCGAAAGACCGAACTACAGAATTTGTGGAGTAAGGCTTCCTATGCATACGATAAGTACATATATCGATCATTTGATGACTGAAGAGGGTGCTTCTTCAGAAGAAATATCTTCTGTTGACGGCAAGTATGAAAGTACCTGCGAAAAATATGTAATTTGTTTGTCTGAAATAAAAGAAAAACTAGAGAACTTTAAGGCGTTGAAATCTTCTCCTGCCACTCCGACTGTAATGCACAGTAGTACCCTTCACAATACCCCAGCACAAACCAGTCGTAATATGGAGACTAGGGTGTCCGATAGATCAAATAGGCTGCCCGGTAATTCTAATTCGGGAAATATTTCTAACCATAGTTTGAATTTGCCTCCTCTATCTAACACAGCTTGATATTCAGAGTCCTGCAAATATTTCGATACCTAACTGGAGTTTGCGTCCATATGTTTCTAACACTATGCACAATCTCAAATTACCTCCGTGTGATATTGATGATTTTTGGTGTTTTTTGTCGTGGCCTACCTTCCGTGACCTTTTTTCAGCCATGGTTATAAATAACTCTGGGATAAGTGACATTGAGAGGCTGTGTCACTTAGTTCAAAAAACCAAAGGTGAGGCTAGGGAAATTGTTTCTAAGTTTCCGCTCACTCCTAGAAGTTTTGCTCTTGCGTGGAAAGCCCTCAAGGATACTTATGACAATAAAAGAATCCTTGTAAACAGTTATTTAAGAATATTAGTCGATCTTCCATCTTTAACAAATGAAACGAGTTCAGGTTTAAAAACTTTGCAAAGGGGCATAAACGGTTGTTTGTCTGCCATGTCAGTCTATGACATTGTTACGGATCACTGGGATCCTATCCTTGTTTTTATTTGTATCCAGCGTCTGCCAAAGCTTACAGTGACACTCTGGGAACAGAGTCTCACAGATAAGTCGTCCTTATCGTCATGGGCTCAGCTCGATTCCTTCCTCACGGAAAGAATTCAGACGCTCGCCTGTTTGCGTCACATAAAAGGTATAGATTCTTCGAAATCTCCTAATAAGCGCAACGTTAAGACACATTTGGCGAAAACTTCGTCTGATACTATAAAATCATATTCAAAACATCGTTGTGTTGTCTGCCCAAATGAAAATCATGCGCTCTTCTCTTGTCACCGTTGTAAAAAGTTAAATTTCGAGCAAAAACTTACTATTGTTAAAAAGCAAGGCCTGTGTTTTAATTGTTTGTCCAGAGGTCATTCGATTGGTAACTGCCCCAGTACACATCGTTGCTATGTATGTCATGAAAAGCATCAGACGCTCATGCATAAACCTAATAGAACGGCCACCACAAATAGTTCCACGTCAAATGTGACACATCCAGATAATAATTTAGATAATGTTTCCTCTACCTCCTCTGGTGCTAATCCGACTGTAATGAACCACCAAGTTCATTACACGTCTCACGTTTTAGGTTCTTTGTTGGCGCAAAACACTGTCTTTGGTTGGATCCTTTCGGGTCCTATTCCCTGCTCCCCCTTGCAGGTCTTCACAACCACATTGAGCTTTATTGAGGAAGACAGCCTCAATAAAACTCTTCTGCGGTTTTGGGAACTTGAGGAAGTTCCCAAACGCAAATTGCTTTCGCCATCGGACAAGTTTTGCGAGGAGAACTATCGGTCTACAACAACGAGGAATTCAGAGGGTCGTTACGTTGTCACACTTCCCATTCGTTCTGAATTTCCCCAGAATCCGAAAATTGGCGACTCCCGACAGAATGTCCTACATCAATTTTTAAGAATAAAGTTCGCTTTTACGCAAACCCTCTCTTAAGGAAATGTATTATGCAGTTGTTCGCGAGTATTTTGACTTAGGTCACATGTACTCTGTTTCCCCTTTACAAACGCCACTGGTATGCTACTTGCCCCATTACCCAGTTGTCAATCTTGAAAAACAGACCTCCAAATTGCGCGTAGTTTTTAATGCATCAAATAAAACTTCTACTGGTAAAAGTCTTAACGACATTTTTCACGTGGGACCAACTCTCCAAGCAGAATTAGTCTTGTTAATATTGAGATGGCGCTTATTCCGGTTTGTGTTTAACTGTGACGTAACGCAAATGTATCGTCAGATACGCGTTCTCCCACAACATACTTCACTACAGAGAATCTTGTTTAGAGAATCCCCAAATGACCCCATTACAGATTACGAATTGCAAACTGTCACTTTTGGAGTAAATTGTGCGCCTTATTTGGCGATTCGTACTTTGTTCCAACTTGTTGATGATTGCGAATCTGAATATCCGTTGGCTTCAAATATCTTACGTAAAAGTATGTATGTTGATGACGTCCTTGCGGGCGCTCATGACCTGGAAACCACATTGCTAGCTCGTGACCAACTTATTGCCTCTTTATCCACTGCTAAATTTGACATGAGGAAGTGGACCTCAAATGATAAATCTGTACTTGCTCGTTTGCCCCATGACCATTTAGTTGATGCTCAGGTTCTTTCTTTTGTCGAAGCAAGTAGTTCCAAACCGTTGGGTATAAGATGGAACGCCAGTTTAGACTCTTTCTATTTTTGCGTAAATCCTATTCCTAACCAATTAAACTATACCAAACGGGAAGTCCTATCCCATATTGCCAAATTGTTTGACCCCGTAGGTTGGTTATCGCCAGTTATTGTCGTGGCGAAAATTATTATGCAGAAAGTGTGGTTAGATAATATTGCATGGGACGATTCGCTTCTTCCTACTTCAAAAAATTCTTGGCACAGTTTTGTTGAAAATTATCCTCATGTCAACTCCATTTCAATTCCACGTTGGGTTCGTTATGAAACAAACTGTTTGGCTGAACTACATGTGTTCTCTGATGCTTCGGAGAAAGCATACGCGGGGGTAACATATATGAGAATAAAAAATCCACTTGCTGAAATTAGTGTACATTTGTTAGCTTCTAAGACAAGAGTAGCCCCTATTAAGTCCATTTCATTACCCCGCTTGGAATTATGTGGTGCTGTTCTGGCATCGGAACTCCTCAAGCCCATTTTGAGTGACTTAGAGATTCCAATTCATAAAATATACTGTTGGACCGATTCCACAATTATGCTAGCTTGGTTGCGAAAAACTCCCACTACCTGGACCACTTTCGTGGCCAACAGAGTTTGTCGAATCCAACAAAACGTAGGAAATGGTCATTGGTTCCATGTTAGGTCTGAGGACAACCCAGCGGATTTGGAAAGCCTTGAAGTATCGCCTTTAGAACTTGCTAATAGTTCCCTTTGGTGAAAGGTCCTAGTTGGTTGAGCTTAGATAACTCTGCTTTCAGAACATCAGATCTCACTCCCCTCGAAACTGAATTGGAAACGCGTAGTGTCAAAACACATTTTTCATTCTTTACGAAATATGAAGACATCTTAGATCGATTTTCTTCACTTGATAGAGATTTGCGCGTTTTAGCATACATGTACCGTTTCAACCATAAAACTCACCCCCGTCACCGACCTGCATATAGTTTCAGTAGTAAAATTCCAAGCTCTGATGAAATCAGAATGATTAAAAATCACTTAGCCATATTGGCACAAAAGTTTTACTATGCAGAGGAGTATAAACATCTTATGGATAAACGGCCCTTACCATCCCACAGTGGATCCACTTGTATGGAGAAAGTGGCCAAAAATATTTAGAGTGTACAAATCAGTCCAATGCGCCGGGTACAGCTTTGTGCTGCTGAGAAGAGTGTTTTAAGAAACCACGAGCGCAACATTCTCCCCCCTTTCCCCACTGGAGGGGGTATACGGTAAGAATTGTTTTATGCTATTAATACAAAATGACATGAACAAAGGTCCCGATTATCTTATGATGAAAAAATATGCTTGGGGAATCAAAACAATCTCCAAAACAACATAAAATCCAACCAATTTAGCGGATTAAAAAAATTAAAATTTTTGTCTGAAAATTGGTAAAATTTTTAATATAGATCTTATAGAGTCCTTCCTCGAAGGCACGTACCGCCAATGTAAGACAAATTTGGAAGAAGATTTCATCATCTTGCCACTCATGCCAATTATGTTAATGTACGTGGTCAGATAACAGAGTTATACGCTAATATATCCATAGAAACCCTATTATAGGGCAGCTTTAGTCAGCGCCCCACCATTTATAGTGTGGCACTAGATGGCAGCTGATTTTAATATTGAATAAACTTAAACCCATGAGCTATTTTGGAAAATTATTCCCGAGGTGGGCACTGGTGGGCATCATGACTAAAACCTTAGGTCAAATTTAAGTATATGATTGAATTGGCATTACAAAATACGCTAAGAAGATAAACAGCAAACTAGAATTCCACAACACGCTAAAACACTATTTTTTAATGAAAATTAAGCTAATACCTCCTCCTTCAAAATCCGCTTTAAAATTTTGCAATACGTATTAGTTTCGCGATAATTTGAATATATTTACTTACGCTTAAAATATAGGTTGTACACACAACAAAAAATATTAGTCAAATGTTCCGAATTTTGAAGCTATTCTTAAGAAGATCGCGTTCGAATGAAACAAAAATTAATATACTTTTAAAAAGGCCCATGCCATAGCTGTCAGTGTTGCCAGATGTTGTGCCAAAATTTTGACATTCATTTTTTTATTTTTGGCCAATGGGTGGATCCACTGTGCATCCTCTAGTTCCCTTCTTGTGCTGAACCCTAATTTAGACGAGTTTGGAGTTATGCGTCTAAATGGACGGTTAGTCAATTCTCCCACTTATTCTCCCATTATTTTACCATACGGTTGTCGTTTCGCTCGTCTTCTGGTTGAATATGCACATTCAAAAAGTGTTCACGGCGGTAATCAGCTTATGTTGCGAATTATTCGAATGTAATTTTGGATTCCACGGGTAAAAACTCATATCCGCACAGTCATTAATCGTTGTAAGGTTTGCTGGCTAGAGAAAAATCAATCGTGTCCACAGATTATGGCCGCGCTTCCTCCTGAAAGGACACGGATTAATAGACCATTCACCACAACAGGGATAGACTTTGCTGGCCCTTTTGATATTAAGTCATTTACGGGTCGTGCTTGCCGTATAACTAAAGGGTATGTATGTGTCTTTGTTTGTTTCACAACCAAAGCAGTACATTTAGAGGCAGCTTCAGATCTATCTTCGGCTTCATTTCAAGCAACCTTTTATCGGTTTATAGGACGTCGAGGTTATCCTAAATCCATCTTTTCGGACAACGGGAGTAACTTTGTTGGCGCTTCACATGAATTCGAAAGAGATTTTAGAACCTTTCTTCGCGAAAGTCGTGATACCGTATGTTCCACTATGGGGTATCAGGAACTTACTTGGCAATTTATACCAGCTGGCGCTCCCTACATGGGTGGTCTTTGGGAGGCAGCTGTCAAAAGTTTCAAGAAACATTTTTATCGCTATGTCAAAACCCTGTCGTATACGTTTGAAGAATTTTCGACTATTTTAGCTCGCATCGAAGCATGTTTAAACTCGCGTCCTTTGTATCCAATGTCTGATAGTCTAGATGAATTAGCAGCGCTTACACCTGGTCACTTTCTTATAGGTGCACCTCTCCTTGCTCCGCCGGAACCTCTCGTTGAAGAATCGCCATTGAGTTTAGTCAATAGGTATAGAAAATTGAAGGCTTTGACGCATCAACTTTGTATTAGGTGGAAAGAAGATTATTTGTTTAGTTCAAATAAGCGTTATAAGTGGAAATATCCGGAGAGAAATGTTGAAGTCAATGATTTGATTTCGTGTCGTCCTCTTTCGTTATGTGTGTTAGTTATGGCATCTCAACAGGATTCATTCCGGGAGCTAGTCTTCGCTAATTACGACGAGGATATGATGTCTGATAGAGAATTGGAAGCGGAAATGAGGGTTACAACTGAGGCGATCCCTGCACCTACCTTTGCACCAGCTACGGAATCTAATTCCACTGACGCCGCTCCCAACAATACGGTGGCAACAATAGTCCCTGGGCCTGTAGTTACCCAGGTTTTGCCCCCTATACCTATAACACCCCAGGTTCTACCCCCCGAATCCACAGGTTCCCAGCTTACAGCTCTCCAAAATGCTGACTCTTCACTAACCACTCCTCATCCTAAAGCCGTTAAACCGAGTGTTAGCTCAGCGTCTTCGCGTCTGAAATCGTCGTCAACGAGATCGTCGGTTCAATGTCGCTTATGTTCTCTGCGCCATCCATTACATAAATGCATTGTATTTAGGAGAATGTTTTTAGAATGTGCGTACGGTCGTTTACCACCGCTATTGCTACAACTGTCTGCGCCCGGACACAAAACTCGTCGAGATGGAGAGTTCCCCGAGGTATCTTTCCAGAGCCGCCACCCCACATTTTACCGACATCAGTGTTGCCTATAGGTCGCGTATTGTCCCTGACTCCTACCTTGCGTGTGAACATCTGTTTACCACGTTCAACCGTTCCGGTCCGGGCTTTATTGGACCCTTGTTGTCCTGTCAGTCAGGTTTGCGCGTCCTTGATCAACGACCTTCGCTGGCCTACAACAAAAGTCAAAAACATGACGTACGCCGACTTTATGATTACGTCGCGGTTTGATCCCGGTCAAAGGCAATTCGTTACTGCCAGTGTAGCGAACATTACTCGCGGTGTAACCCCACCAATGTCGGTTCCTTCTACCATTCGCGATGCATTTGTCGGTCTTGAACTTGCCGATCCTTCATTTGACTGTTCCGGTCCAGTAGCGATGGTATTGGGTCCAGAAATTTACCATAAAATCATTACTTCTCGCATGAGCGGCTCAGTATACGTCATTTGGTTGGATTATTACGGGTCCAGTAAATCTGTAATATGTTTTCTTTTATAGTTGTTTTTAGCATAACTTGAATTTGAAATGAAATAATAAAATGCTCACATATCAACTGAACTTACGTCCTTGCTTTATTAAGTATTGTATTCTAATTTGTACATTAATCTTTATTTATAGCTTGCTTTGTTGATACACACCTATATGTATCAAGGTGGGCGGCAAATTTTTAAGTTAGATACTTTGTCCCTCAACTTCCCTAGCTCGATCAATCACGGATGCTGATTGGCGCACTGGCATCTCATCTACACCTCCCTTGACGGATATTGTAGTGTGCGGATCGCCGCTGGGCAGTGGTTGTTGTAGGTTTGCTCAGCTTGGTACACTAGTACATTTAACTCTCACTTAAATTATATGTAGCTGTATTAGTAAAAGACGTGAGATCCTCAGCGATCACTCAGAACCTATGCGTTCACTTGTCTTTTGTCATTGCAACCATCAAGGCCTCTGACGCCACTAAGCATCATAGAAAAAAGGTATACTTATTGTTGAAAAGATATACAAATTACACAGCATTCAATAAACCAGCAAATTTATTTATTATTAAAAGAACTGATACCACTTGTTTTATTTTATCTTTCTTTCCCCCCATCGCTTTACACAAACAGGTTGTTTTTTCTAGGGGAGGGTTACTAACCCGACGCCCAAACCAAAGTTTGTAACGTTCTTATGGGTGAACGAGCGGCAAATGTTAGCTCACTAACTTTAACGGGTGTTAAAGGCAGTTCCCCAGGTGACACCACGGGGAGGTCAGTGTCCACTTGAGATGAAAGAGGGACCAAGATAAATCCTAGGCTTTGCCATGTTAAAACCGGTCAGGACCATTGCTTGGTATCTTCCATCCCCTACGTCACCATCACTCCCGACCACGAGAATAATTTCGCTTACATAAAAGTTCCACCCAGTGACACTGAAATATTTCAAGGCGGATATGAGTAATGGCCCTCATTCCGAGATATGTTCACAGCGGTATATATCGATCATCCCAAACTCCCATCAGTTCAGGAGTTATATCATTTTAGGCTAAAATTTAAAGGTGAAGCCGCCGGAATTGTGCGAAAATACAAATTATGTGGAGAAAACTTTTTGATGGCCTAGGAAGCGCTAAAATCCCGCTACGAAAGCAAAAGAATCTTGGTAGATAATCAGCTTAGGATTTTATTTAGCCAAAAGGTAATCAATTCCGAAAGTAGCGATTCCTTGCAAAGAATTCGGACCACAATAATTGATTGTATAGCAGCTCTTCAAGTGCAAAACATTTCAACTCAAGATTGGGATCCCATCCTGGTATATCTTTGCTCAACAAAACTTTCCCATGAAACTCTATCACTTTGGACGCAATCTCTTAAGTCTCATAGGGAACTTCCTAAGTGGGAAGAAATGAATCAATCAAATTGGTTTGAAATGGTCGAAAGGCTTGATAGTATTCAAGGTTCGAGGTATGGCGCCAAAAAGGGCTCAGACATCCATTCATTTCGAACTGAAGGTATTATGCAAATGCATTGTAAATTCTGCAACGAAAGTCACCACTTAAAAACTGCTCTAAATTTGTGGAGTTGAATCCATCAAAACGTAATAAATTTGTTTCCCAAAACAAAATTTGTCCTAACGGACTATCTTACAAGCATATAAGAAAAGACTACAAAAGCAAGTTCGTGTGCATGGAATGCAAAAGAAATCACCACACTCTCTTACACTTTAACGCTACAAAATCTCATGAAACTCCCAAAAATATAACACACAATCCGAATTCATCAAACGCATTTTTACAAAATGCCTCTGAAGATATGCATCGAAGTTCTCAAGCACGAAAACAATCACTTCTCCAAACTTCTACCCATATGGTAAATGATAAAAATTACTCTTTAGTAGAAAACACGTTGTTGCCCACAGCGATTGTTTCTATTCTCCACAATGGTGATACGTTCATAGCTCGTGCCTTTTTAGATCAGGGATCAGAAAGGTCATTCATTTCCAAAAGTTTACAACAACGTCTTTTGCTACCAACAGAAAATCAAAATTTCCAAATAAGGGGATTAGGTGGACAAATAGTGGCAAATTCAAACCATTTGTGTACTCTTTCGCTCTTCCCTGATCATCACAATCGTACTGTTGAGATAAAAGCAATTGTCATAAATAAAATAACTCGTCTACTAACCAGCTTCTTCCTTCCCAAAGCTGATTTTTCATTTGAAGAATTAAACCAGTTAGATTTAGCTGATCCAAATTTCCATTCGCCTAGTCATGTCGACCTAATACTGGGAAGTAACGTCATTCCTCGACTGTTACTAGATGGCGTAAAAAAGATTGCATCCACATTGGCCGGCCAAACAACAATATTCGGTTGGGTAATTAGTGGCCCGGTTCCAAGACACACAGTTTCTTCCTTCTCCATTGAAACTTTTGACAAGTCTGATATTTCCCTTTCGCAGCAACTCCGAAAATTTTGGGTACAGGAAGAAGTTCCAGAAAAAAGGGCGTAACGTAAAAGGGCATACTCTAACAAATAAGCCGCAAAGTCTTACAATGACGTTTTGCAAGAATACGTAACACTCAATCACATGCAAACCACAACTTCCGAAGGAACTATAATATGAGGTTCTTGCAATTCTTTCTATTTTCCGCACCATGCGGTTATACGACCTCAGAGTGTTAGCACCAAGCTTAGAGTTGTATTTAATGCATTCAAAAAGACTCATTCCGGAAATTCTCTTAACGATATTTTGCATGTAGGTCCCACTATTCAATCCGATTAGTTGGCATTGATTTTGCGTTGGCGTTTCAACAAATATGTAGTCAATGGGGATATCGAGAAAATGTATCGACAGATACTAGTTCACCGCGAAGACTCTAATTCCCAAAGAATTCTCTGGCGTCCTTCTCCCACTTCACCCATAACAGACTATGTTTTGATGATTTGTGATGCCTCTGAAAAGGCATATTGTGCTCCGATTGGGTTGCAAAAGTAATTCGATATGTTGGTAATATTTCCTGGCGTCTTGTGCGATCAAATGATAACCCAGCTGACCTGGGATCGCGTGGTTGTACTCCAGCAGAGCTTCATAACAATTCGCTTTGGTGGCATGGTCTGATTTGGCTTCGTAGTTCTCCCGAAGAATGGCTTCGTTCCATAGAAGTCAACGAAAATTCTCTTGAAGCACGTAAATTAGAAGTTTTCCATACATCAGACAATGACGAAGATATTCTCAAAAGTTTTTCTAGATGGGATAAAGCTATTCCAGTTATTGCTTACGTATTAAAATTTTACAAAGCTGCTCGTCAACTTGCGATATATACGTCCCTCAATATCTCGCAAAAAGAATTCAAAGAAACGAAACATTTAATTATTCGGCTGTCACAACAACTACATTACAGCCATGAATACTCAAGTCTCACTAAATATAATAAAGTGCATAAGAAAAGATCTCTATTTCCTCTCAATCCTTTCATTGATGAAGTTGGGATTATACGCGTGAACGGAAGAATCACAAATTCCAATCTCCCATATAACGAAAGTCACCCTATAATTATACACAAAGATTCTCTGTATAACCAATTGTACTTAAATTTTATTCACAAGTTATTGCTTCATGCGGAGAATACTTTGATGCTAAGAACAATTCGCGAAGAATACTATATTTCTCGACTAAGATCATCGATTAAAAAATGCACAAGAAGTTGCAAAACATGTGCCATCTATAAACATTAAATACAATCTCAAATAATGGCAGCTCTTCCCTCAGAGCGAAGTTCATTCTCTCTTCCATTCTCCTTTACTGGTTTAGCTTTTGCTGGTCCATTCTCTACGAAAACATCGAATATACGACAACCTGTATACCAAAAAAGTTATGTTTGCATATTTGTATGCTTTAGCACTAAAGCAATCCATTTAGAACTGTGCTCAAGCCTCACATCAGACTCGTTCCTAGCTGCATTTGATCAATTCGTAGGACGCCGAGGGTTACCTTTCAAGGTAATGTCGGATAACGGCACAAATTTGGTTGGCGCTGAAAGAAAACTGCGATACGAATTCTTACAATTTTTGAATAACTCTTCTGAAGATATAATTAAGAAATACACCCTCCAAGGTCTCCAATGGTCGTTTATCCCTCCAAACGCACCATACATGGGTGGGCTGTGGGAGGCAGGAGTAAAATCATTTAAAACTTACTTCAAAAAAGTAGCGCAAAATCATCGTTAGAGAATAGAAGCCGTTCTCAATTCTCGACCATTATCTCCAATGACCGATGATTCTAACGATTTGTTACCCCTTACTCCAGGACATTTCCTACGTGGTGCGCCACTGGTAGCGCTGCCAGATAATAATTCCGATAACCTAACTCCAATTTGAAGATGGGTAGAACTTAAGGCTCAGCAACATCAATTTGCTCGACGATGGAAAGATGAATATATAAAAGAATTGCAACGCAGGTATAAATGGCAATCTCCAGCAGAAAATATTAAGATCAATCAGCTTGTGGTAGTCAAAGATGATCAGATACCGCCTTGCGAATGGAAACTAGGTCGATTAAAAAACTTGAATCACGGAGTAGATGGTCTGGTACAAGTAGCCGATATCCGAACAGCAAATGGGGTTATAACTAGAGACATGGGGTTATAACTAGAGTCCTCATTTCTCTGATCAAAATCTTTCCTAATCATTTACACTCTCCCATGATACACTCGAATTTCTCTTTCTTTCTCACTCTTTTTTCTCTTCTTTAATTCACTTTCGGCTTCTTTCATGCCATAAATTAAACCAATTTAATAACTAATGTGTAATCTTACTTACGAAATCCTATGGTACATAAATGTCTAATTTGCGATAGTTACCATTATCTCAGGTTCTGCAAAAGGTTTATAGAGATGGCTATAGGTACAGATACAGATAGAAGAGAAAGGCATAATTGTAGTGACATCGTAGAGCGTACGAACAACAACAAGCTATAATGGCCCTAAAACGATTGAACGGTACATTCAGCAATTGACTTCCGTCAAGAGGCGGGATGATGTTTGGCGTATTTTACCCTTTTTTTTTATTATTTTATAACTATTTGAATAGTTAAGAAGTTTTTCTTATGAAATGTTAATGAATTGAATTTAATCACCCTGTTATTGTGTAACACAACTATGAATTAGAAACCAGTATTAAGTCCACTAAAGTGGCACCATTGTACAACATTTTATCACATGCGTTTGTTTCTTTCTTTTTCTGGATTAACACTCGACGGAACAACAGCTCGGATCGCACATGAAGATATATCTATACCTTAATAAAATATGTAAGTTGAAGATCGAATTCCTGTGGATTCCCTTTATTGTTCCTTAAGAAACCAGTAAGTAATCCTCTCCCGGACCTTATAGGCCGTTTACCTATAACCGGGTTAACCCAGTGGGTCTGGGTTTCAAATGTCATTTCCATTGTGTATACTTCAAATAAATCCTCATAAAGAAGGTTAACCCTGCAAAAAACTATAATCTAAACGCCGTATTAGTCCTATTGACATGGCAACTTCTTAAAAGAACCTAAGTTCAAACTCCGTATTTGTGCATAGCAGTATTACAAGCGGTAACATTGCCTAGTAGGGGTCTTAATATCATTCGGTCAATAAGAACCTTCCTTCCTCTTAATGTTATAAAAGCTATAACTTTCTTCAAGGTGGATATAGCGAAAATCATACACTAGTATCATGTTGCCAATGGAGTATTCTGTGATTCTTTCTTTATTGGCCTCAACCCATTCTTACCCATTTGTCTACATTGATGCCAACACAGCTTTCACGAAAATTATTTTTAATGGTTGACATTATGGAATCCACCCTAAAACACTTCAATTTAAAGAATTTCAGTCATAGATTCACATTGGCAGTTTTGTTGTGATGTGTGTTTACTTTTTATTTTTAAAGTAAGCCTAGCTTAATCACAGATTTGTTGTTTTCAAATTTTAAAAACAACAAGTTTTAAAGTGGTTGTGGTTAATATTGATTTCTTTTAGGGAAGGGCAGAGAATACTAGTTTCGTCCAACGTCACGTGGACTCATCAGTTGTCTTATTTCTTTGCCTTGAAGCAAAGAACTCTTCCCCAATTTTATGATGACTGGAGCTTAAGAACAAATGTGACCGACGAATTCGTTTAAATGCGAATTCAACAGAAAAATTCAATAACTCTCGTAGCCGCGTATGCGAAACAACTTAGCTACTCCCACTGTTATGCGTCTCCACAATGCTGAGAATCATCATAACTATGTTGATAGTTTGTCGAAAATAACAACAAATAAATCGTACACCGTGCTGTGTGTCTATTTTTTTACCCTCCACCATAGGAACTACTCGAAATAATCATTGTAGACCCCACAAACTAAATACATTCTTGATCAGCGTGCAATTCTACATTCTCGATATAGCCATGTCCGTCTGTCCGTCTGTGGAAAAAATCTATTATATGTATGTAGGACTTTTGGTGTTGAAAGCGGGCTATGTAGGTCCACGTTTTCGTATAGCCACCATACAAATTGATACGTGACGCGTCGTCGTTTTAAGGAATTTTTAGGATATTTGTCCCATTTGACCACCGAATTGGTTGCAGTTTGACACTTTGTGTCTCCAGGGGCTAAAAAATATTTCTAACAAATTTTGTTTATATAGGTCCACGTTTTGGTATAGCCCCCATATAAGGCCCCATATATAGTACGCGTCATTTTAAGACATTTTGAATGTATAAGTCCCATTTGACCACAGAATCGGTTGTAACTTTGCATTTTGCGTTTCAAGAGGCTAAGAAACATATCTACCATAAAATGTTTACATAGGTCCACGTTTTGGTATAGCCCCCATAAAACGCGCATGTATATAGTACGCGTCATTTTAAGATATTTTGAATGTAATATTCCCATTTGAGTACCGAATTGGCTGGAATTTGGTGTATTGTGTCTCCAGAGGCTAAAAAACATTTCTACCAAAGTTTGTTTATATAGGTCCACGTTTTGGTAGAGCCCGCATATATAGTACGCGCCACTTTAAGCTATTTTGTATGTATTAGTCCCATTTGACCACAGGATCGGTTGTAAGTTTGTATTTTGTAATTCCACAGGCTTAGAAATATTTCTACCATAAAATGTTTATATAGGTCCAGGGTTTGATATAGACCCCATAGGACGATATCTCCCGATTTTCGGTATTTTGAAGGTTTTAGCCTCATTATCGCAGCGAAATGACTGGAATTTGGTATCTAGTCTTCGTTGAGTGTATAAGACTTTTCCCCGGAAATCTGTAGGTATATGCCACGCCCTCATATAGCTCCCATAGGACGGTACCTCCCGATTTTCGGTATTTTGAAGGAAAATTTTAAATATTGGCCCATGTTTGGAAACAACAAAAATGTCGGCCATATTAGCTGTTTTGAAGGGAGTATTATCAGTTCAGATATTTTACTACTCCTGCAACAAAAAAAAGAAAGAAAGAGTTTAGTACTTTCATAAACGAAATAAAACTAATTGTTCCTATTTACTTCAATACAGTTCATGGTGGAGGGTTTAAAAAGTTCTGCCCGGCCGAACTTAACGCTTTTCTTACTTGTTTTGGATTCACTTTGGCAGTTTTGTTGTCATATGTGTTTACTTTTTATTTTCAAAGTAAGTCTAGCTTAATCACAGATTTGTTGTTTTCAAATTTTAAAAACAACAAGTTTTTAAAGTGGGTGTAGGTAAAATTAATTTACTCTAGGGAAGGGCAGAGAATACTAGTTTCGTCCAACGCCACTTGGAGTCATCAGTTCTCTTAGTTCTTTGCCTTGAAGCAAAGAAATCTTCCCCAATTTTATGACGACTCGGGCTCAAGAATGTATGTGACCGACGAATTCGTTTAAATGCGAATTCAACAAAAACTTTCAAAAACTCTCGTAGCAGCATATGAAACCAAATTAACTACTACCACTGTTATGCGTCTCCACAATGTAGAGAATTGTCATAACTATGTTAATAGTTTGTCGACAATAACAACAAACAAATCGCCCACCGTGCTGTGTGTCTATTTTAAATTCACTTTGGCAGTTTTGTTGTGATGTGTGTTTATTTTTTATTTTTAAAGTAAGCCTAGCTTAATCGCAGATTTGTTGTTTTACAATTATAAAAACAAGTTTTTCAAGATGTTGTAGTTAACATTAATTTACTTTAGGGATGGGCAGAGAATACTAGTTTCGTCCAACGCCACTTGGACTCATCAGTTCTCTTAGTTCTTTGCCTTGGGCAAAGAGCTCTTCCCCAATTTTATGACGACTCGAGCTCAAGAATAAATGTGACCGACGAATTCGTTTAAATGCGAATTTAACAGAAACATTCAAAAACTCTCGTAGCCGCATATGCAAACCAAATTAACTACTCCCACTGTTATGCGTCTCCACAATGCAGAGAATCCCTATGGACAAGACAAAAGTACATAAATCGAATATTTTCTAAAGTGTTTTGCTATTTTGACCTTTAAGGATCTTTCGCAGACAGTTCGAATTTTCCAGAAATTTGTTTACTGATGTCTTTGCTACATTATTAAGTTGATTGTTGTCTTGAATATTGAACGGTTTAGTGTATGTTGACCAGAACCAGAGAAAACAGGATTAAAATCCCATTTGCTTTCCTACTTTGACTTTTATGAACCATTTATACAGAGTTCGTATGTTCTAAAAATATGTTTGTTGAGATCTAAGGTAAATTTTTGTCGTTGATTGTTTGCTTCATATTTTATAGGATTGATATCTGAAGACCAAAACCCGAGAATAAATGTAAAAATAAATTACATCTTGTCGATCATGTCCTAGAAGATGAAGTTTGATGGAGTTTATGTGTTCACAATTTTTTTTCTTTTTGAGATGTGCTACAACTTTGACTCTGAGATGAATTCTAGTTTCCTAACGGTTTGGATGATATATTTGACATCAAAGCCTCAAACTTTCGGAGGCCTATAACCGCGAAAGTTGAGGCGAGACACTTGTCTTCTCTTTTTCGGTCTTCTATCACGCTGCGGTGTCAGAATATGGTTAATAATGTTCTTGTTGCACAGGGCTATCAATTTTTGGGTATGAAAACAAATTTCTTTTACTTTATTTGAAAATGTTGCCTATTAGGGCGAAGATTTTTTAACATTAATTTGACTGACTAATGATATTTGCAAGTGAAAAAGAAAAACCGAAAATTCGAACCCGCACTATCACCACTATTAGACATGTTTTGCCTTTGGTAAAGTCTCATCAGACGTATCGGCTGTGGAATGCCTTCGCTATCATCAAACTTTTCCTCATTTAAATGAAATTTTGTTTTTACGGAGATGGATATTGTAGTATCGGTAGCATAGGCAATAACGTTATTTTTATATAAAATATGAAAATATAATAAAAATTACTTTTAACGGAGTTCGAGAATAATTCACATGTGTTTTATTTATAACTACGGACTATTTCATTGGCGACGAGGAGAAACTCAGATTGAGGAAGAATCAGGATCAAATAAATAAGCATTAATTGCAAAAGTTGAAACGGTTTCGAGTCATTTAAAATGGACATAAATAATTTAGGTAATATGTATGATGAAAGTCTTAATTGTACGAGCCGTCTCAATCTTCCTAGTGCTATAAGGGCGATTATACGACAATGCTTCGGGAAGAAATAGGGATTGTGAACATTTCAATCCTATCTCAGACAGAATTTCCACATTCAGTTAAAATTCATAAATGTAGTGACATATATTGATTGTTTCTTTTAATTATTCTTTTTCTTTCTTTTACATGTACGCAATATCGAAATGAACCATGAGTTTGGAATATTTACTTCTGTTTATGGAAGTTCAAACGATGGTATGGTTACTTATACGCAGTGCAAACAAATTGAGTAAGGAATTATGAATTTTGGAAAATGCGATGATTAGAATCAGTTTCCAGTTGCTAATGTGAGGATTAAATTCGGTTCACATTCGATTAAGATGACGATGTATTGCTAATGCGATGATTTAATTCGGTTCGCAATTGATTAAATTCAGAAGAGAGCAAAATATGGAAAAGTAGAATCATTTATTCAAGTCAAGATGCAATGTGTATAAGCAACCCGGAACTTGGGAAGTGAAATGAAGATGTGACGATTCAAGAAGATGTCACAGGAAATTAAATTATTCGCGTATTTAAAATTTAGATATGGGTCGAACACAATTCACACTTGGACTGTTGGAACTTCAGTTTGAAGTTGATGACGGTAACTGCGCAATTAAATGGAGTAGTTGGTTGCGAGGATTTGAACTTTTTGCAAAAGCAAATCGAATAACAGATAGTGACGAAAAGTACAGTTGGTTGTCACATTATGCTGGCACGAAAGTACAGGATGTGTTCTTCAATTTGGCGCACACAGAGGATTATGTCAAACGCGGGCCACTGATTGGTGGATTTATTCCCCATTTAAACAAATATGATGATGCGGTAATGAAATTATAGAATTTCTTTGCACCGAAACGAAACATATTTACGACACATCTTCCAAAAAATTAAACAAGAACCAAACTAGAGAATTGAGCTGTTTGTAATGCGTCTTCGTACACAGTGTAATTTTGGAAATCAAATTGAGAGCAACATTAAGGACCAAATCACCGAGGCATGTACATCTGATCTGCTTCGGCGTAAGATTCTTGAACGTGGTGATGACAGTTTGGATGCAATTTTGAAAATGGCAAAGATTATAGAAGCAGTATCGGAACAGCAGAAGTCGTTTGTAACATCCAAGTCAGTTTACGGTAACAGTAATTCGCCGAACAACAATAATGTAGATTTGTGCAAAATTGACAGTCAAGATATGCGTAAACGACAATTCCAAAGTAACCAAAACTATCGATTTGAATGTTATCGGTGTGGAATAAAGGGTCATAAGGCTAATGACAAACGCTGTCCAGCGAATTGTAAAGAATGTTCATTTTGCTCGGAAATTTATGACAACGAACATTCGGAAGCGCAAGATAAATGAGCATTACGATGAAAACGATTCACGCTATAAGTCATTAAACAGAGGGACAGGTAACAACGAAACGGAACGGGTGCAGATGGTTTCTTCTATGGATGATTATGATGATGATGCTGATGATGATGTATTTTGCATTAGTACAATTTCAAACAAAATACAATTCAAACAAAATACGATGTCAAATTGTTGAGACCACGGCTATTATTGACTCGGGATCAAAATACAATGTGGTGGATCGAGAAAATTGGATGGATTTGAAAAGCAAAAAATGTAAATGTAACCAGAAACAAATTGATACGACATTCCCGGCATATGGTGGAAAACTGTTAAAGCTTATGGGAGTTTTCAAAGCGATGGTTAAGATAGATGGTAGAATCACTATAGCAGATTTTTATGTCGTTGATGGAAAGGGAACCTTTTATTAGGGCGCGATACGGCTATATGTTTGCAAGTATTAAAAACAGGAAATAACTTCAACCAAGTTACTGGTAAAACTGATAATCGTCAACTTGGCAAAATCGCCGGTATCGTAGTTCACATACCAATAAAAGAAAATGTGAAACCCATAGTACAACCGTATCGGCGTATTCCTGCTCCATTCGAGGAAGCTGTCGACAAAAAGATACAAGAAATGTTACGGCAAGGCATTATTGAAAAGGTGAATGGCCCCTCGAAATTGGTTTCTCCGGTTGTCGTGGTGCCAAAACGAGATGATATACGTCTATGTGTCGATATGCGTCGAGCAAATGAGGCGGTCATTAGAGAAAATGACCCGTTACCAACGATAGACGATTTTCTACCGCATATAGGCACCGGTAAATTTTTCTCGAAATTGGACATTAAGCAGGCCTTCCACCAGGTCGAAATTGCTCCTGACTCAAGAGAAATCACGGCCTTTATACTAGGCTGATGTTTGGCATTACATTCGCTCCAGAAATCTTTCAAAAAATTATGGAACAGGTATTAAATGGTTGTGGCGGGTGTCTTAATTTTATAGATGGTATTATTGTTAACGCGGAGACAAAAATGAACATGATAGACGTTTGAGGAAGGTTTTTGGTCGACTTCGATAATTTAATGTGACGCTCAATATAAACAATTGTAGCTTGAGTTTCTTGGGCATCGATTGTCGCCAAACGGGTGGATGCCATCAAACGGTTTCGAAAACCTTTGACATCTGAAGAGGTACGCAGTTCCTTGGGTCTTGTCAATTATGTGGGAAAATTCATACCAAATTTAGCTACAATTACCGATCCTCTGCGCAAGTTAACCCACAACGATAACCAATTTGAATGGAATTCAGTTCATGCAAAAGCTTGTAATGAGTTAAAACCGTACAGTAAAGTCTCGATAATCCGGACACTCGTTAATCCGGACAACGCGGTAATCCGGACACTAGAATTTTTTGCATTGTAGACTCGGTAATCCGGACATCACTTATTTTTCTTACCTTGATAATCCGGACATCAATATATTTTTCCTATCTTGAGCATTAGATTCTTATTTATTTCATTGAGCTTTTCTTCCTTAGTAATATCGATTGGTGTATAAATAATAAAATTTAAGTTTTTCAAGGTTTTTTTTTTTATCTAAATCTAGAAAACCAATGTAAACTCAGTTATACAGTCAATATGGAATTAACTATCTCTGAAACTGTCAAATAATTTTCCATCGTCCAACCATTGATGACCAGCTATGGTAAGCAAAAGTATTTTGAACCATGGGTTGGATAGCCTAAGTACTCTTAAGGAATTAGTTCATTAGCCCCCTTTTAGTGAGAAAGTCCCTTGAGGGCATTTAATGTATTCCACAGATTTTTTACCAGAAATCTTCAAATCATTCGAAGCGTTATGATTAATAGGTTAGTTTTTTATACCTTCAGCATTTATGCTAACGAGGTTATATACACTTTCATACGGGCAAAATGTGTCTCATCGAAATAATGGTTTTAAACCCCAAGTATGTGTGGACGAAATGTGTTTCAGACAATTTGGAGTCGATTTGCTAAATCGATCGATTTGCAATGTCCGTCTGTCTGTCTGGCTGGCTGGCTGATGCGCACGATAACTCTCGAACGGATGAACCGATTTGGTCCAAAATTTGGCTTCCGCAATATTTTGTCCAAACTTAGTTAAAGTTCGAAGGTGGGTTATATCGGTCCACTCCTTCCGGTACCTCCCCCACAAAATTTCGAACATGTTCGGAAAATTTGTGCGCTCCATAACTCTTGAAGGGAGTAAACGATTTGGTCCATACTTTGCACATCGTGAAATTTCTACCAAACATAGATGAGGTTCTAATATGGACACAATCGCTCCACGCCTTCGGGTACCTCTCACACAAAATTTCGGAAAAGTTTAGGACCTGCTTTGGAATCGATTTGATTTTTGTTGTAGCAACTTGTATTTACGGCCCCCCATACGGCGGTTTAAGTTTCATCAGGGGCAACACCATACTTCCTGAGAAAATAGCCTGAAAGGTTAAAAAACCCCTATGACATTGTGTGTAGTGGTAGGAGCGCAAGATAACTCTCGAACGGATCTGCCGATTCGATCCAAAATTTGACATTCTTAATATTTTGTCCATACTTAGTTTAAGTTCGAAGATAAGCCATATCGGTTCACTCCTTCAGGTACCTCCCCCACATTGTGCGCACGATAACTCTTGAAGGGAGTAACCGATTTCGTCTATACTTTGCACATCGTGAAATTTCAACCAATCACAGATGAGGTTCTAATATGGACACAATCGCTCCACGCCTTCGGGTACCTCCCACACAAAATTTTGGGATAAGTTCCCTTTAAGACCTGCCCTTGACTAACTTTGATTTCTGTTGAAGCAACTTGCAATCGCTATCTCAATACGACGGTAAAACTTTTTACAATGGTAAGTCCATACTTCTTGTGGAAAACAGCCCGAAAGTTGTAAAAATCCCCTATGGCACCATATGTAGTAGCTGGAGAGCACAATAACTCTCGAACTGATAAACCGATTTGGTCCAAAATTTGACCTTCCTCATAATTTCTCCAAACTTATTTTAACTTCAAAAATGGCACATATCGGTCCTCTCCTTAGGATACCTCCCACACAAAAGTTCAACATTTGTGTCCAAGTTCAGTTTAGGGTATGTTCGGAGATCCTTTGGAAATCTATACCGATGATCTTCTTTGTGGTCCTGTTTACAGCCATGTTATATTTTCCATGGATAACTCCATGCTTCTTGGCATACTGGTCCAACAGGTGTACGATAGCCCACTGAAATGACTGGTAGGCACTATATTTATCGAAAAAATATAACTCTCAAAATAAGATCCATTTTCGTAATGCACTATGTAGGTCCATTCCCTCCTCCGCAAAACTTTTGAACATTAATCCTAATCCACATTTTTGTCGCAAATTTAAAAGTCCAAAAAGTGCCACAAAATTCAGAAAAAAAACCCTAAATACATTCGATCTGTCCGTAGATGAAAGTTCTAATTCACATAGGCTGGAGGTATATCTCTGGCGGCAAAGCCGACTGATACTTTTTTAATTGTTTTAATTTGGATTTATAGATAAACGAGGAAAATAGTAGAGTCCTTATATAGGAATTTCAATAAATGTAAAACAAAGTAGTATGGCCCTTTTTTTATTCTTTCTTTGACATTCAAAATCTCGTAATAATGCAACTAATACATTTTGTCTTATTAGTAAGCTATAAACTTTATATAAAACAATGATTATCTTTGATTTCGTCGACGAGATGAAGTCATTTGACGATGTTCATAGAAATCGCTAAGTATTTCCTATAATGAGATGAGTGCATTTGACTTCTTAAGTTCTATCGCGCGTCAAAAGAGGTTGTGTCCTATGGACAAGGAAAATTAATATATGTATGTGCATGGGCTACGAAGTTTATATCCTTAAAACTTTGGATAAAGTTGTAAAGAAGTTTTAGATGACAAAAATAATCAGCAAGTGTCACCTAAATTACACTGGAGGAATATAAAACGTAAATTTAGTAGCGAGTGAAGCTTCCGGTCTTATGAATACGAATTATTTTACCTTATATATCAATATATTATCTAGTAAAAGTTCATAATTAATGATATAAACGTACAAAATTATATGTTTTTGTTATTATTTGGTAATCCGGACAATTCGATAATCCGGACACCGCCGAAACATGTGGTGTCCGGATTAACGAGATTATGTCAACGGAAAAAACACTTGGGTATTATTGCAGATGCCAGTCCAGTGGGACTAGGTGCCGTTCTTATACAATTTAACGAATCAGGTCCACGTATAATATCATACGCTAGTCGCAGTCTATCCGCTATCGAGAAAAGTTACGCACAAATAGAGAAGGAAGCCCTTGCTCTGGTATGGGCAGTAGAAAGATTCCATCACTACGTTTATGGAAAGCTATTTGAACTAGTCACCAACCACAAACCACTGGAGACAATCTTCGCACCGTGATTAAAGCCATGTGCACGTATCGAACGATGGGGGGTATTGAGATTACTATCATACCGATACAAAGTAATCTACCAGCCTGGTAAGTCAAATATAGCCGATCCACTATCACGACTGACAGTTGGTTCAACAGCAAAAGCATTGAAATTACTGGAAAACGATGCGGAGACTCAGATTTTTATGTAAATTGGCTGCTATCGCATGTAACTCCAAAGGCGATGAAGCTTCTGCAAATAGTACAAGCGTCTGATAACGACCATGAAATTCAAGCAGTAAGAAATGTAATTATGAATCAAGTATATGAAGCAGAATTGAGTTTTGCAGATCGTATACTATTAAGAGGCACACGTATTGTCATTCCATCGGACTTGCGGAGTCGTGTACTAAATTTGGCCCATGAAAGACGTCCTGGAACGACGGTAATGAAAATACGTCTGTGAGCAAAATTATGGTGGCCTACAATCGATCAATATGTTGAGGCAATGGTAAAAAAGTGTCAAGGTTGTATCTTGGTTAGTATACCGTCTACTCCAGAACCAATACGCAGAACCGTGGCAGCACCCAGCGGTAGATTTTTGTGGACTATTACCATCGGGTCACCACCTATTTGTCATCGTTGATTACTACAGTAGTTTTATGGAGGTCGAGATAATGGCAAAGATTGATACAATGGAAACCATAAATCGATTAGAAATCATTTTTTCGCGGTTTGGATTTCCGGTATCCATTACGACAGATAATGGACCACAGTTTGGCGCGGAATTTCGAAATTACTGCGAAATAAACAACATTAAATTGCTAAACACGACCCTTTAATGACCCCAGCAAAACGGTGAGGTTGAGCGGCAAAATCTGTCACTATTGAAGTACTGAAAATAAGTAAATCAACGAAAAGCCACTGGCAAGCGGAATTGTTGAAATATTTTCTGATGTATCGATCAACACCACACTCAACAGCGTTGAAGCCGCCAGTGGAATTGATGTTTAATCGGAAGATAAAGGATAAGCTTCCAAGTATTACACAGCCATTGGAAGTCAACGAAGAGCTGCATGATCGTGACAAAGAACAAAAAGAAAAAGGAAAGGTATATGCAGATTCCTAGAGAAATGCTAAACAAGTCGATATAAAAGAATGGGACTTGGTGATATTAAAACGGCTGGCTTTGACGAATAAGTTAGACCTACCTTTCGAGCCAAACATACACAAAGTATTGAAAAGGCGTGGTTCTGAAGCTTTGGTTGAATCGACGGAAAATGGAAAAAGGAAGCGACGAAACGTTGCACACCTAAATCGAATTTCAATTGAGGACAGTATAAATGAATCATGAGAACGAAGGAACTCAAAGCCTTGTGCCCAAACCACAGGCAATCAATCTCCTTCGATCGGGACTTGGGATCGCCGCAACAGGGCCGCCTATTGCCAGTCAAAAGCCAATACGATTCCAGGATTACCAAATGTAATCAGGATAAATTTTTTACATTAAATTTGGATTAAAAATATAAAAATAAAAAAGATTATCTGTAGTATCGTAGCTTAGAGAATAACGTCATGTTTATATCAAATATGAAAATATAATAGAAATTACTTTTTACGGAGTTCGAGATTAATTCAGACGTGTTTTATTTATAACTACGGACTATTACAGATACAGTCGAACTTCGATTATCCGTGATGGACGGGACCGGAGGCATCACGGAAAATCGATTTTCCCGGATAATGGAGTCATTGTTTTTGTAGCTTTTCAACACATTTTAAAGTAAAAATGGCATATTTTACATATTTTTACAATAAAATATAAATGTGCTATTTTGTATATTTATTAAAGGAATAGAATAAAATAAAATTAAGAATTCAATCATTTACATCTGCATAAAAATATTTCGAGATAATAAAGCCATTTATTAGAACTTTTCATTCATACATAAACACTACTTAACAATTATCTTTTGATTTATTTTGTCGCTTCTTATGCATTTTCCTTCTGTTAGTTACAAGCTACCCTTGTATTCGGTAATGTTGTAATTGATCTTGTTTTGACCCATGAAGTCCAACAATGTTGAGAACGCATGTATAGCTCTTATTAAGTTTATTTTTGGTAGAATTATATAATCTCCATCAGATTAATATGAATTGACTTTGTCCCAAGGATTTTGTGATACCATAAATATACAAATTATTTGAAACGGGAGAATTTCTTAATCAAATTAAATGGAATTTGTGATTTTACTCCGGATAATGGAGTTTATAACGAATCACAGATGTAATGAAAAAATACCAGCATTTCATTTCTATCCCGGATAATGGAGGTTCCCGGATAATCGATTCACGGATAATCGAGGTTCGACTGTATTTTCTATTCGTTGTATGGCTTCTAGGAATTTGGGCTTTTGCTAGTTTGGTTTGAATATTTCTGGAGAAATTTCTATATTCTTCTGCTTGCTTTGTTAAGATTTTTGTCGCATTTGGCTCTTTACGGCGGTTTTCACTATCAGATCAAATAATGCCAGGCCAACAAGTTCAAGGCTAAGATTCTACGGATGATTTATTATTTTGTTATTTCCTTTATCGTATATTTGTTTGTGAATGCCTTTTGTATTTCAATAAATCTTCAATGCAGTTTGGACCTAGAAAATATTTCTGACTATCGTTTTCACTATTTTTTGTATTAAACTAATTTTTAACCTATTAATTATGTTTACCCAATCTATACTATATTATATCTATGTATATAAACATGACCTTGTTCATTATATGCTTTTTAAACCAATAACCCAAACTCTCATTTATAACACACAGCTGTTGACGTGTGGGATACCAAATAAATAAAATAAAGAAACGTTCTGGGGGCGTTCAACCAGACTCAAACGATGTAAACACAAGGTGCTTCAACGGCCTCTTGTTCTTGGGAAGTGAGCTGGGAAGTACTTTTAAAACATTCGCGCCTACATCGAACTTGGATTTATCAATCGCTTCAATATGTTTGGATGTGCCTCCAAACTTGCAGTCAAAAATCCCTATCAACAACACTTCTAATAAGTCTGTATGCTGGTACAGAAGCTCTCGAAATAATATTTGCTCGATCTGGTGAGACCCCATTATTCTAGGCATTCGTACAGTGCTAGGTCTTGTTTCTCCCCTGAGCTACTGTCAGTTTCAGGAACGCCTTGGATTTGTTCTTTACCCTCATGTGATACCAGAACTGCAACCCGTTCTTTTTGATCTGTTTTGAAAATACCTGGTAATAGCTTTCCATGCCAGTGCACGCAAATCCTCGGTCTTTGAAGTTTTTGTGTGTATTTGTCTCGGTTTATTCTCCGCTGTTCACGGATAAAGCTTCTAGCGATCTTGTATTAGATGGTATCCTTTCCGAGAGCTTCTACTGTAGTAAAAAGGGATTAAACATTTACACCGAATTTTCAGGAGGAGCGTGGAGTTGAGCTCATTAGAGATTACAACCCCAATTAAGAACAAAGGACGAACACCTAAAACAATGCGTTCTCCAAGTAGTCAGCTGTACCCAGATAGCTCCAAAACCACATGATGTCGACGCTTGAATAAGTTTAAATTAGAATTAAATGTAAAAGACATTTGTTTTCATTCCAAAAATTTATAAAAAAGGAAAAAATATTTTTTATAAAAAATGGCCTAGATAATACCATAGTTATTGTTATGTATTTATTGCCATCGGACTGTGATTTTTCAAATTAATGTGTTTTTGGAGCGACAAGTGTTTTCCGTCTCCTTCTTCCAATTTCACCCAAACAAGAAGATGAAAGCCTGATATCAATTGTTGCCGGTTTAATCAGTGGTGTGCTGATAATATGCTGTTGATTAATCCTGTAAAAACTAAAGCGATGTGCTTTGGAAATCTGGCTAATGAATTTAGCATTTTTCTTGGTCAAAATCAAATACCTTTTGTTAGTTGTCGCAGAATAGTAGGTATACATCCTGATGACAAGCTTTTATTTGAAACTCCTGTTGATTGTGTTATTGTTCGTAGGATATAGTCTACGAATGTTTCAATTCCTACTTGGCTAAAAAAAAGAGTGGCTTATGCCCTCTTATTATGATTTGGAGGTTGTGTCTGGCACAATAGAGCATGTGTCTTCGAGATTGAAACGCGCTGTTAATTCTGTGTCTCATTTTGTCTTTGTTAATAGATGTTGTGGTCATAGTTCGAGTTATGTGGGCAGTTTCTTAGGGATTAACTTTGAGCAATTTGTTTCACGTAGCCTTTTGTTATATTTTTATAAAGCTATTAGAACAGGTGCACTTGTTTTGTTGATATATATGTTCAGGCTTACCTGTCTTCGAGAAATATTCAAATGTTTATACCTAGAATATACAACTCCACATTTGCGAAATCTTTTAATATACCCGTTGCCCGTTTATGGAAATACTTGCTTATCGAACTAAAAGTAATTTCACAAAGAAGCAAAGCCTTCCGTTGGAAAATTTTGAGCCATTATCGTAGTTTTGGTCTTAGTATTGCCTAATAATGTTTTAATGTGTATTTTCTGTGTTTTCTATATTAGTTTATTTATTATTATATTTTTACTTTCGATTTGATAGCCATGTTGCTAGCACATACATTTATTTTTTTCTGTAGTTATGGCTTGCCAGCCAATTATCTGAATGTAGAATCGGTCCTAGAACTGCCTAATACTGCTTTTAATGTATATCTGCTGGTTTTTCTTTATTAGTTTATTCAATACTATGTTTTACTTTCGATTTAATTGCCTTGTTGCTGGTACATTCATTTTTAATCTGGAATTTTTTTTTGCAGTATAATATTGTTTTTTGGGTTTGGTTTAAAAAAAAAATACTATAACATTGCGAAAAGTGCTATATTTGTTACAATTTGAATTCTAAAATCTGGTGATAGGGTTGAAATTAGGAGGTGGTTTTGACAATTGGAGCTATAAGCATGCGAAAAGTAATTAATGGAACTTCATTTACTATTTCGATATTCTTTCACCCAATAGTAAATGAAGTTGCATAATACTAGTAGAACTCTATACTAAGAGTTCTAAATTGAACTAAATTATTGGGAGAGGGCCAGTAACCCAGGCCCGTTGTAACATGTTAAGATGAAAAAAAATTATTTTTCTTTAAATTCTAACTACTCGTATGGCGTGTTTCAATAAGATGATTCGAACATTTTACAAATTTTACTTTATGGACTACAGTAAAGTCTCGATAATCCGGACACTCGTTAATCCGGACAACCCGGTAATCCGGACACTAGAATTTTTTGCATTGTAGACTCGGTAATCCGGACATCACCCATTTTTCTTACCTCGATAATCCGGACATCAACATATTTTTCCTATCTTGACCATTAGATTGTTATTTATTTCATTGAGTATAAATAATAAATTGGTGTATAAATAATAAAATTTAAGTTTTTCAAAGTTTTTTTTATCTAAATCTAGAAAACCAATGTAAACTCAGTTATACAGTCAATAGGTGTGTCTTTTTACTTTTTCAGTAATAATTATTCAGTAACTTCTTTTCAGAGAGTAAGAGAGATTTTACTCTTTGATACGAAAATAGAGAAAAAAGTAAAAAAGACAGCATTTAGTAAACTTTAGCAAGATAACAGTTGATAACCAAAACAAAAACATTGGCGCCAATGCATGAAAGAAAAACTAACTCCAAAGCAATGAAGAAGTTCTTCAATTTTAAGCAAAATAAATAAAAAATAATTAATATATTAATAACACAATCAATAAATATAGGTGAATAGTATTACTTATAGTATTTTTCCACAAAAATAAGATAAACATTGAGCAGCTGACCATTAGCAGATGATTAAAAAACAGCTGATCGAACTTGCTAAATGTTGCTGGGAAAAATTCTTTCAGCAACTTTTAGCAATTTCTCAGCAAACAACTGTCAAAATTGTTCTCTCACTTCGCTCTCTTTTACTGAACTTTTGTGTAAAAAGACAGCATTTAGTAACATTTCGTAATAATTATTACAAATTATCACGTAAAAAGACACAGCTAATATGGTATTAACTATCTCAATCTGTCAAATAATTTTCATCGTCCAACCATTGATGACCAGCAAAAGTATTTTGAACCGTGGGTTGGATAGCCTAGGTCCCTGAAAAATCGATGTTGAGTGGTCCTTTCCTCTAAAGGAATTAGTTCATTAGCCCCCTTTTAATGAGAAAGTCCTCTGAATCTTCAAATCATTCGAAGCGTTATGATTAATAGGTTAGTTTTTTATACCCTCAGCATTTATGCTAACGAGGGTATATACACTTTCATACGGGCAAAATGTGTCTCATCGAAATAATGGTTTTAAACCCCAAGTATGTGTGGACGAAATGTTTTTCAGACAATTTGGAGTCGATTTAGCAATGTCCGTCTGTCTGTCGGGCTGGCTGGTGCGCACGATAACTCTCGAACGGATGAACCGATTTGGTCCAAAATTTGGCTTTCGCAATATTTTGTCCAAGCTTATTTAAAGTTCGAAGATGGGTTATATCGGCTAACTCCTTCCGGTACCCCCCCCCCCACAAAATTTCGAACATGTTCGGAAAATTTGTGCGCTCCATAACTCTTGAAGGGAGTAACCGATTTGGTCCATACTTTGCACATCGTGAAATTTCTACCAAACATAGATGAGGTTCTAATATGGACACAATCGCTCCACGCCTTCGGGTACCTCTCACACAAAATTTCGGAAAAGTTTAGGACCTGCTTTGGAATTGTTTTGATTTTTGTTGTAGCAACTTGTATTCACGGCCCCCCATACGGCGGTTCAAGTTTCATCAGGTGCAACACCATACTTCCTGAGAAAATAGCCTGAAAGATTCCAAAAACCCCTATGACATTGTGTGTAGTAGTTGGAGCGCAAGATAACTCTCGAACGGATCTGCCGATTCGATCCAAAATTTGGCCTTCTTAATATTTTGTCCATACTTAGTTTAAGTTCGAAGATAAGCCACATCGGTTCACTCCTTCAGGTACCTCCACCACATTGTGCGCACGATAACTTTTGAAGGGAGTAACCGATTTGGTCCATACTTTGCACATCGTGAAATTTCAACCAATCACAGATGAGGTTCTAATATGGACACAATCGCTCCAAGCCTTCGGGTACCTCCCACACAAAATTTTGGGATAAGTTCACTTTAAGACCTGCTCTTGACTAACTTTGATTTCTGTTGAAGCAACTTGCAATCGCTATCTCAATACGACGGTAAAAGTTTTTTCAGTGGTAAGTCCATACTTCTTGTAGAAAACAGCCCGAATGTTGTAAATGACCCCTATGGCACCATTTGTAGTAGCTGGAGAGCACAACAACTCTCGAACTGATAAACCGATTTGGTCCAAAATTTGACCTTCGTCATAATTTCTCCAAACTTAGTTTAACTTCAAAAATACCTCCCCCACAAAAGTTCAACATTTGTGTCCAAGTTCAGTTTGGGGTCTGTTCGGAGATCCTTTGGAAATTTATACCGATGATGTTCTTTGTGGTCCTGTTTACAGCCATGTTATATTTTCCATGGATAACTCCATGCTTCTTGGCATACTGGTCCAACATGTGTACGATAACCCACTGAAATGACTAGTGGGCACGATATCTATCGAAAAGATATAACTCTCAAAATAAGATCCACTTTCGTAATGCACTATGTAGGTCCATTCCCTCCTCCGCAAAACTTTTGAACATTAATCGTAATCCACATTTTTGTCGCAAATTTAAAAGTCCAAAAAGTGCCACAAAATTCAGAAAAAACCCTAAATACATTCGATCTGTCCGTAGATGAAAGTTCTAATTCACATAGGCTGAGTGTATATCTCTGGCGGCAAAGCCGACTAATTCTTTTTTAATTGTTTTTGTTTTAATTAGGATTTATAGATAAACGAGGAAAATAGTAGAGTCTTTATATAGGAATTTCAATAAATGTAAAACAAAGTAGTATGGCCCTTTTTATTTTCTTTCTTTGACATTCAAAATCTCGTAATTATGCAACCAATACATTTTGTCTTATTCGTAAGCTATAAACTTTATATAAAACAATGATTATCTTTGATTTCGTCGACGAGATGAAGTCATTTGACGATGTTCATAGAAATCGCTAAGTATTCATTATAATGAGATTAGTGCACTTGACTTCTTAAGTTCTATCGCGCAAGTTCTATGGACAAGGGAAACTAATATATATATGTACATGGGCTACGAAGTTTATATCCTTAAAACTTTGGATAAATACACACCAGTTGTAAAGAAGTTTTAGATGACAAAAATAATCAGGAAATGTCACCTAAATTACACTGGAGGAATATAAAACGTAAATTTAGTAGCGAGTGAAGCTACTGGTCTTATGAATATGAATTATTTTACCTTATATGTCAATATATTATCTAGTAAAAGTTCATAATTAATGATATAAACGTACAAAATTATATGTTTTTGTTATTATTCGGTAATCCGGAGAATTCGATAATCCGGACACCGCCGAAACATGTGGTGTCCGGAGTATCGAGATTATACTGTATATGTTTACACACGAACGAAGTAAGAAATTCTGTATGCCAACGCCGCACCATGTCGCGAGCTCATATCAACTGTGGCCAAAAATAGAAGGAGTTATCGTAGGTGCATCAATTTTGGTACACGTACTTATTGTTGATTACAATCTCGAGGACAAAAAACTGGGATGTTCGGTCCACGTTTTGATATAGTCCCCATAGAACTGTACCTCCCGATTTTCGGTATTTTGGAAGTTTTAGTCACAATAACCAACCGAAATGATTGAAATTTGGTGTTTAGTCTTCGGCAGAGGTATGATACATTCCAACAGAGAACTGTGAGTGTAAGTCCACGTTTTGATATAGCCCCCATATAACGGTACATCCCGATTTTCGGTATTTTGAAGATTTTAGCCTCATTATGACACCGAAATTGCTGAAATTTGATATCTATTCTTCGTTGGGGGTATAAAGCTTTCCCCTTGAAATCGTCTAGACGTGAACAATATCCACTTCGCCAAAAACCTGCTGCGCTACGTGTTTTAACTCTGCTAAATCGAATTTTATTGCTCGCCACATTTGTAAGGCAAAATACCACTTCTTGTGTGTAAATATTTATGGTGAGAAATTCGGTGCAACATTTATTGCAAACAAAAACATTGTTTTCAATTGTGTCGATTGTTTAAAAGTTTCCGATGTTATGTTTGCATTAAGGGCTGAGTACATAAGCTGCCTTGCCTGCTTGCCTTGCTTACTTCTGATAAAAGAATAAAAAAGAAAAGGGCAACCCAGTTAGAAATTTGCTCGGTCTTCTTTATTCTTTTATTTTTATTATGCCAGAAATGAAGCAGGAAAGCAAGGCAACCAGGCGAAGCAGCTTATGTAGCCATGCCTTTACTCTCTTCAATGTCACAAGACTTAAGAGAGATAAGAGAGAGAGCTTTGATGCATTGAGTTGGTGATATCAATACACTGAAGAAGTTCGATGACCTAAAGATTGGCCTTGAAAATTTGAATAAACAACAATTAATTTCCCATGATGCAGCAACCAGCCGTTCTAATGTTCTCAACGAACCTGCTAGTTGTTCTAATACTGCTGTTTTACAGCAACAACAACATGATATTGATACAGTTTCCACACTCTCATACCCCACTGCTCCATCTGAAGTTCCATCGAACATGGTTGGCAATAATTGGTTACAATCCCATAGTCGCAAAAGAAGAAATCGTGTTAATGTTGTTGGTGAGAGTACTTCAACTGATCTCCCTGTGGTGTCAAAAAAGAAGTTAGTGCATGTGTCATCTTTTCGAACAAGTGTGACGGCGGAACATATTATTGCTCACATTGAATAAGATGCATCAATAGGCAGAGAACATATTGATTGCAACATTTTAATAAAGAGAGATGTAGACGTAATCACTCTCAAACATGTCAATTTTAAAGTTGGTGTAACATCCAACTATTGCAACGATCTAATATACCCATCGTTGTGGCCTGCTGAAGTGAGGGTCAGACCATTTGTTTTTTCGAAAGGAAATCGGCGACATTGCCAAATGTTTGAACAAGACTCATGGTTTAAAGATATTTTATCAAAATGTTAGTGGGATGCGTTCTAAGTGTGAAAGTTTGTTTTCGTTTTGATGTAGCATTGTACTCAATGCTACATGCATTTACTGTGATTGTATGGAAATTCTGATAGCAAAACTAAATTACGTATTTTGGGCGATTTCAATTTGAGTAATATTGTGTGGTCTGCATATAATGGAATATTAGTGCCAACAAATGTAAAAAAGGACTATGAAATTAATTTCATAGACAGTCTACTTAATATGGATTAAATTCAAATTAATAATATCTATAATAAATTGAATCGAATCTTAGATTAAATCTATGTTGACAAAAATGTAAACTTTAATGTGTATGACTGTCACAATTCTTTTTCTATAAATAATGTACATCACTCTTCAATCGTTGTTGAACATGATATAATTATGTTTTTAAAAAATTATGACAACTTCGTTAGAGAATCTTTTTATTTTTAACGTTGTAATTTTGAGTTACTAAACTCAACATTATATAATGAGGATTGGGAAAGCATGTTAAATTTCGCATACATAAATGCATGCTATGATGCATTTATTCATACTTTTATTGGAATCTGCAAGCAGTGTATCCCTGTTAAGACTAAAAACTCGATAAGTCATCCATGGTATAATACAAAATTAACGCAGTTAAAAAATAGACGTAACAAATTATATAAAAGGTATATTGCAAAACCCTATTCTATAATATATAATGCCTACAACCAAAGTAGAAAAGAATTTGATTTCCTTAGTAAATTCCTTTACAAGCAATATATTATCAGAATAGAAAGTCAAATAAGGGATAACCCAAAACAATATTGGAGTTTTATTAAATCACAAAACAATCATTAGATATTCCAGTTTCGATTCATTATGAGAAACGTTGCCAATAATCCACAGGATATTTCTGATTTATTTGCTTCATATTTCAAATCTTATTTTGACATTGCGGATTCATTAGCCACTACACAATCATTGGATAATGTTTCTGCAACCCATTTAAACTTTGGCGAGCTCTTGTTAAGCGATAAAGATGTAAGTAACGTTAACTTGTTTACCCCAAATTTGTCATAGAAGCAACTACACTAGTAATCATCACCATTAATTTTAGCGACGAGTTGACGCTGTATTTTTGGTGTGTTAACTTTTCCACTGTTATGACTATTTATGCCAGTCAGAACAAGCTTAAAGTAAGAGGCAAATGGACTAATTGCTTTATTACATGTTATGTAAAAGTATTTACAGATTAATGAGTGTTTTTGTCGTCACACTAATATGCTTTTAAAAAAATCTTTACTACAAATGAGGCATCGATTACAGTAATTTCAGTACAAAAATCCATTAAAAGACTTCCCATAGGCGGAATCGTTTATCTACCAATCGAATACTAAAAACAAAATTTTAGTCATTTCGGTGACTAATGTAGCCAAATCTTCATATCATCAAAACGTGGTCCTATACGACAGTTCTAGGCAGGAATGTTTTATATTCCCAACGAAGACCATGCACGGAATTTTACCAATTTCTGTTGAACAATGCTGCTAAAACCCTGAAAATACCGAAAATAAACCGGGTGTTATATGAAAGCGTAGATCTGCACTAACAAATTTCTGGGAGAAAGTTGGGCTATATAACTTTCTCCCAGAAATTTGTTAGTGCAGATCTACGCTTTCATATAACCCCGGCTTATAAAAGGTATAAATACGAAATTTAAGTCACTTCGGTGTAATAAGAATGTAGGATAGCCTAAATGACCTATTAATTCCTTCTATTTTGTGATAAACCGAGTTTTTAAGATAAATAGTTTATCTTTGTTATTAATTACTATCGTTACAATTTTAAAACTCCTTGTAACATTTGCATTGCGGATTTTACAGATTATTTTTTCGTTGAGTTGTGCTAATGCATAGTATAGCTAATGACCATTAATTCATTCTATTTTGTGATAAACCTAGTGTTTAAGATAAATAGTTTATCTTTCTTATCAACTTCATTTACCAACGGCCAAACTGTTGTGGCCTACATTATCGTTACAATCTGCAAACTCCTTGTAACATTTGCATTGCGGATTTTACCGAAAATTTTTTTCGTTGAGTAGTGTTTACATTTCCCCATATCTCATCATCTTTTTATACTATAATATGGAGGGTATAATTAAATTTGTCATTCCGTGTGTGTTCAACGTTCGAACCGCTGAACCATAATTTTTCTTGAAAAAATAATTAACTATTTTTCCTATCACTGAAGTAAAATATTTTCGTTGTACTTTATCAATATCTTTAAAATAGTTTGTATAAGTAAAAATATCATGAAATGTCTCATATGTAAACATAATCCATTTAACATGAAATACCTCATATACAAACATATTCCATTTTCGACTTCTTTAAAGTTAAACACTCATTCCAATGAGTGATCCTCTCTTTTGTTTTCTCCTTTGTCTAATTGTCATTTTCTAACTAGAGCCAGTAATAGACACACATACATATGTATGTGCCGTTACCCATAAACATTGTTGTTGTCATATTCTTGCAAATTCTTTCTCTGCCCTTAAACAAAGGGATAGAAAACAGACATCAACCAGTTGTTCGATAACATCAGCTTAGCCCACAACACTTGATTGGCATTGACCTCATAACAAAAAAACCAACGACGACAAAGGAGAAAACAAAACAGAACCAAATTGTCTTTGAATAAGAATTAATTTAATTTCGATCACAACCAAAAGAATTTAATCCAAGAGACTTTTATTTAAACAATAAGTTACAACTTGAATTAAAGTAATAAATTGTTATTTGCCTACTGCGTGAATAAACAGTAGTTTCTTAGACCTAACATTTGTTGAAGTGAACAAAATAAAAATTGAAATAAAACCACAGAAAAAACTCAAATCAAACTGAAGTGTTTTAATAAACAAAAAAGGTGTTACAGCCCTAAACATTTTGGGTCCCCACGAGCCGAATCGTGTAAAACAAAAACAATAACTATTGCCAGTGGAATGTTGAATAGACTGAAAATTTATAAGTCAAAAATAGTGAACAATAAAAACAAACAAAACAGACCTAGTTGCATTGTGGAAGATTTTGACTTCGTTTAAAGTGAAATATTTAAAAACTGTGAAAAAGACCTCTGTGCAAAAAGTGAATATGGTTTTAAGAAAGAAACAATTAAAACACTGAACATTTTGCGGAAAATAAGAGCCTGCTAAAAAACAGCGAACATTTTTCTAAAATAAAAAAAACCGTTATCCATAACGGTCAGTGTTTAGTGTGGCATATCCAGAATTGTGTTCTCTCTTTTTCTTTTTAGACCTCAACCTATTTGAATAAAGTATTCCAGCGACTTCAAGAAAATAGACTTCCCACAGGAGAGCGGAAAAAATAATCAAAAACGCAAGTACAATAAAAGGAGAGGAAGTAAGTACAACACTCACACTTACATACATACATATACATTCCATCATAAACGAAAGTTAATCGTGGTAAACCTAAAGCCAATTTCACAATAAGGGTTGCCAGATCGCTGTTTTTTTCAAAATATTCTGGGGAAATTTTTTGATTTTTTGGATTCGAACAATAAACTGGACCTTTTTGCACAATCGAGTGCCTTTGTTGATATTGACATTTTATCATTATTTATGCAGTTTACGAGCTAAATATATTATACCTATTCACATCGGAAAAGTGCAATTTGAAGACATTATTTAAAATATTTCTTTGTTGGTGCAATAATTGTAACATTTTCATAAATTGGTTGCGTACACTCCTTTTGGGGAATTTTGTCATTTTCTACATTCCTGTTCGAGTTTGTCGTTTTGGTCGATTTTACTGTTTTTTTGGCCGATCGTAAGGAGTTTATTTACTTTTCTCCATACAAGTTATCGCTGTTTTTTCTTTTGACTTTCCTACTTTGGGCAGATTGCAATCGGTAGACATTTCATACAATTTGCCACTGTTCCGACCTCATCTTATATTGTGCGCTGTGGAAGAACACAATCTTTATTGCCACATATTGAGTTTGTTGCATTTTGGTTTTTGCTTTTGTCATTTGAGACTGATTTGGAGATTTCTTCCTTTTAACTTTTAAACGTTTTTGGTATTTTGTGGGAATGGCTACGAAAACGGACCTCACGAAAAAGTTCGCTAATTTGTACAACGACTTGATCGATTTCAACGAATTACAAGTCGCAAGTACAGCCGAAGACAACTTTCATGCTTTAGAAGCCCTTCGAGTACACCTGGATCGCATTTGGGATCAACTCAGACGTTGTTATGAAGAGTGCAGGGATCATGAAGTCCAGGAAGGAGAAGCCGCCATTGACCTCCAGAAGCTACGTACAAATTTTAGTACAAATCTACTTTAGGATCCTTAAATGCCGAAATTGACATCCTCAACAATAAGTCTACGGAACAGATGGAAAAAACTGTGTTGGAAACTTCTGCTCATTACTCAATAAAGCTCCCTCCTTGCGATACCGACATCTTCTATGGCAGCAATAAAAGCTGGCCGACATTTCGGGATCTCTTCACTGCCATTTATGTGAAAAATTTGAATATTAGTAAGGTAGAAAAACTATATCACCTCAATCAAAAAACAGGAGGTGAGGCACGAGACATCATCGTGAAGATTCCGCTTACGAATGATGGATTTGACCTCGCTTGGAAAAACTTGACTAATAGGTATGAAAACAAGCGAATGCAGGTGAATGAGCAGTTGAAAACCTTGTTCAACTTACCTTCAGTAGTCATTAAAGACATTGCAACGATCAGTCACGAGTTGCCTTGAAACTTTAAAAACTTTAGACATTGACATTAAGACTTGGGATCCAATCCTCATTTTTTTATGTTCTCAAAAAATACCTAGAACATACCTGCAAGACTTCGAAAACACACTAGATTCAAGTTCAGACATCCCAACATGGAGCGACTTCAACAACTTCCTAACAAACAAATTCAAAACACTTGAATCTGTGGGAAACATTCACTCAGTGCCTTCAAAACCTCCTCAAACTTTCAAGGAAAGTCAACGATCCCAGAAGGACAAGAAAATTCACTCCTTTCAAACTAATGTCGAACACAAATCCAGGAACAACATGACATCAAATAAGCAATACAGACCTCAAACTACGATAGAGCACAAATGTCAGCACTGCAAAGAAGCTCATTTTCTAAGAAATTGTCCCAAGTTTCTAGCAAAGAATACAAACGATCGTATTCACCTTGTCAAGGTAACAAAAACATGTTATAACTGCCTCTTAACAGACCATGGAGTTAACGAGTGCAAAAGCAAATTCAATTGTCGAATTTGCAACCTCAGACATCACACACTTTTACATAAGGGAAACGGAACGCAAACGACTCCTGAATCCCAGCTTGATGTACGACCTAGCACCAGTACACAAGCACTTACCTTGAATATACAGTCCACACCTTGTGTCGAACCAAGTCAACTCACTTCACTGGCTCTTCGCGATGAGAATAAGCCTCACTCAAAATCGGAAGAGACTTTGCTTTTTACAGCCCTGGTTGAAATTGAATTGAAGGGTCAGAGATTTGAAGCACGCGCAATCATAGATTCCGACTCACAATCGACCTTCGTTTCAGAAAAGCTAAAAAATCGTCTTAGACTTCCAAGCAAGCGCAACCTAGTACACGTTTCAGGACTTAACCCAGCAATGACGGAAACATCAACACAAGCTTGCATTTTCACTCTTCGCTCGCGGCTAAATCCTGACTTCAAACTAGACGTATGGGCGCCTGTTTTGAAGACCCTGGCATTCAATTTACCTCCTCGAAGTATTGACATTGAACACTACGATAAATTAGATCGTCCCCTTGCTGATCCACAATTCTATAGAAGCAGGCCAGTTGACATTTTCATTGGCCTTGATATCAGCTCAAGTATATTTGATTTCACAGTTCCGATGCGTTCACACGGTTCCCTCTTAACTCAAAAAACTGTCTTTGGGTGGACGGTGGGAGGACCTGTAGAACGGTCGACTGAATCAACTAGACATGTCTCGTTATTTAACGCAGTGGCGCTAGATAATCTCCTCACACAATTTCGGGAGGTGGAGGAGACGCCACGTCAGACTTTGCGATCAAAAGAAGACTTATTTTGTGAAGATTTATATAAGTCTACGACCTCTAGGACAGCCTCTGGAAGGTACATGGTCAACTTACCCCTCAAAAACGATGAAGAAATTGGAAATTCCAGGACCATTGCAATGGCACAATTTCTTCGCATGGAGAAAATTCTTGAGAAAAAACCAGATGTCAAAGAGTTGTACGATAAAACGATCAGGGAATACTTGGACCTAGGCCATATAAAGAAAATTTTGAAAGATGACATCAATAATGGACCTAGTTATTACCTTCCACACCATGCGATAATAAAACCTGATCGCGTGACCACAAAGCTTAGGGTGGTTTTTAACGCATCATCTCCATCAGATAACAAAAAGAGTCTGAACGACGTCATGTATCCTGGACCTTTTCTTCAGCAGGACCTCATTCTTCAGATTTTAAAGTGGAGATTTTACAAGTTTGTTTATAACGCCGACATTACCAAAATGTACCGGCAAATTTTAGTAAACCCTTCACAAACAAGATATCAGCGAATCTTGTTTCGACCATCACCTAAAGGGCCAATTGAAGACTTCGAACTTCTGACAGTTACCTTTGGACTCAATTGTGCCCCATTCTTGGCAATTAGGACATTACTCAAGCTTGCCGAAGACATCAAAGAGACATATCCTTTGGCTTCTCAAATATTGCAGAACAACATGTATGTTGATGACGTCTTAGCTGGAGGACACACAGTCGAGGAAGCAATGGAATCCAAAAATCAACTAAATAGTACATTAGCCTCTGCTGGATTCGGCCTCAGGAAATGGTCGTCAAATAATCCCAATATTGTCAGCGATCTACCACCTGAAAAACTCTTGTCAGATGATTGTCTACATCTTTCTGAAAACTTGGTAACGAAAACTTTGGGTATCAAATGGAACATCAGCAGTGATTCCTTCTCATTTCCTCAGCCTGATATCAATATTTAATCGACATTTACCAAAAGGGAAGTACTTTCCATAATTGCCCGATTTTTTGACCCTTGTGGTTGGTTGGCGCCAGTTATTGTTGTTGCCAAACTGATCATGCAACAGATATGGCTTGATAAAGTTGGATGGGATGAAGGACTCCGACCTTTGACTTCACTTGCTTGGGAAAATTTCCTCAGGAACTGCCCAGATATACAACATCAAAAAGTGCCAAGATGGATAGGATATACTCCGGCCTGTAAGATCGACATTCACGGATTCTGTGACTCCTCCGAAAAGGCATATGCGGCGACTTTATTCGTTCGACTGGAAGAAAACAATGACGGCCGTACCAGTCAAGAAAATTTCTCTCCCAAGGTTAGAATTGTGTGGAGCAGTATTACTGGCAAAATTGACATCCTCAGTTGTACCAAATCTCAATCTTGGACAACACGACATCTATTTTTGGACCGATTCAACCATCGTACTGGCCTGTCTTAGTAAACCCCCTTGCACCTGGAACATCTTCGTTGGAAATCGGGTGTCTGATATAATGGACACAGTTGGAACATCAAATTGGAGTCATGTGGATTCATCAGACAATCCTGCCGACATCGGAACCAGAGGATGTTCCTCACAAGATTTAGAATCCAACAATTTATGGTGGCACGGACCTCCATGGCTACGAGAGCCAAAAACTTGCTGGCCACAAGCCAAAGAGATTGTTCGCACTACTATGGAAGAAAAACAAATTAAAACACTTCTTGTCCCCTCGACTAACGACCTTTTAGAAACAGATCCTTTGAAAAACTTCTCAACTTTATCAGAGTTATATCGATCTTTTGCATATGTGGCTAGGACCATATGAATCTTACATAGAATCATACCTCAATCTCAGAGACCTCCGAATGATGTTCTACCTGAAGAAATTCAAATTGGCAAATCAAAGGCGATTCTACTTACTCAATTGCACTATTTTCCCACAGAATATCGTTTACTATCTCATAAACAAAAATTGCCTCACAACAGTCCGTTTTTAACATTAAATCCGTACATTGACGGTCAAGGAATTATGAGAGCAAATGGCCGACTTTCTAATTCCCCTATGTTAACACACAATGAAAGACATCCAATTCTGTTACCTCATCATTCTAAACTCTCACGACTTCTGGTTGAGCATACGCATAAAATGACACTACATGGAGGAAACCAATTACTGACCGGCATTATTCGATCAGAATTTTGGATATTTAGACTTAAACCCCTTATTAGGATGGTCATAAATCGTTGTAAACCGTGTGTCTTATATAAAAAGCATACTCAAAATCAGATCATGTCGTCTTTACCTCCAGAACGCACGGAATTCACCAGACCCTTCTTGAATACAGGAGTCGACTTTGCCGGTCCGTTTAATATTCGTAGTTTCACCGGACGAGCATGTTTAGTAACAAAAGGTTATGTATGCATTTTTGTATGCTTTTCCACGAAAGCCGTACATCTAGAGGCAACCAGTGACCTCTCAGCTCAAGCCTTTCTAGCAGCGTTTTCAAGATTCATTGGGAGACGGGGTTGCCCAGCAAAAATGTTTTCCGATAATGGAACAAACTTCACAAGTGCAGCAGAGATGCTCAAGAAAGATAGAATAGAGTTTTTCAGACGTATACAGACCGACCTCAATTATCAATATTCTCCTCAGAATTTAGAGTGGAACTTTATCCCACCAGGTGCACCTCACATGGGCGGACTATAGGAGTCCGGTGTATGGCGTGTTCCCATACCCGAGTACGATGTCCAACTACTTTGTCATGTCAAATCTGCGACAAAAAACATCATACTCTCCTCCACTTCGCCGAGCAAATATCACCACCCAACCAACAACGTCAAAGCCGCCCATCCGAAAGGTCACAACCAGAACCATCTCGTTCGAAATCATCCAGCCGTGCTGCCCAAAACCCTCCACAACAACCACAACCAACTCGCTCAAAATCTTCCGGTCGAACTCAACCAAGCCATGCCTACCAACGACAACAAGAGGCATCGTCACCACAGCCATCGACATCGAAGGCTGCCAAACAACGTTCACTACTTGACGACGAATCTTTCCAGATGAAACCAAAGCCGTATGTCCCATTCGCCTGGTCTAAAGTCTTCATACCAACAGCCCATATTAAAATTGCAATGCCGAACAAGCCGGGAATGTGGCACATCTGTCGTGCAAGTATAAACTCACATGCTACTGTATCCCGTATTGCTGTGAGCTTACAATCGCAGCTAAAACTACAGACCTTTGAATATCATGGAGCTCGGTTCGCCAAAATTGTGATTGGAGCCAGATTACCTCGCTTTAAATGGGAGCGAGAACTGCGTGCAATGCTCCCTCGTAGACCGTATGCGAAACCAATAGCCGAAGATCCAACCAAAGACTTCGTAGCGGATACACTAGCTGATCCTGATCCCCGCTCTAATTCACCTATTGACATTGAGCTTGGTGCAGACATCTACTGGGACCTCTACCGCAATGGTTCTCTGTTCACCAACCTACCTCATATTATCGCACACCAAACCGCAGTTGGCTACACATTCACAGGGGCCATCGGCAAGATCTGGTGATTTAGCACGGGGAGGCCGGAATGTTCAACATTCGAACCGCTGAACCATAATTTTTCTTGAAAAAATAATTAACTATTTTTCCTATCACTGAAGTAAAATATTTTCGTTGTACTTTATCAATATCTTTAAAATAGTTTGTATAAGTAAAAATATCATGAAATGTCTCATATGTAAACATAATCCATTTAACATGAAATACCTCATATACAAACATATTCCATTTTCGACTTCTTTAAAGTTAAACACTCATTCCAATGAGTGATCCTCTCTTTTGTTTTCTCCTTTGTCTAATTGTCATTTTCTAACTAGAGCCAGTAATAGACACACATACATATGTATGTGCCGTTACCCATAAACATTGTTGTTGTCATATTCTTGCAAATTCTTTCTCTGCCCTTAAACAAAGGGATAGAAAACAGACATCAACCAGTTGTTCGATAACATCAGCTTAGCCCACAACACTTGATTGGCATTGACCTCATAACAAAAAAAAAAACCAACGACGACAAAGGAGAAAACAAAACAGAACCAAATTGTCTTTGAATAAGAATTAATTTAATTTCGATCACAACCAAAAGAATTTAATCCAAGAGACTTTTATTTAAACAATAAGTTAAAACTTGAATTAAAGTAATAAATTTTTATTTGCCTACTGCGTGAATAAACAGTAGTTTCTTAAGCCTAACATTTGTTGAAGTGAACAAAATAAAAATTGAAATAAAACCACAGAAAAAACTCAAATCAAACTGAAGTGTTTTAATAAACAAAAATGGTGTTACAGCACTAAACAGTGTGTAACACACCGAAATATTCATCGGACACCCAGTAAAGTATATATATTCTTGATCAGGGTAAAATTCTAAGTCGATATAATCATGTCGTACCTCCCGATTTTCCGTATTTTGAATGTTATGGTCACAATATTACTCAGAAATGGCTGAAATTTGGTATTTAGTCTTCGTGGGGGGTATGAAACTTTCCCCCAGAAATTTGTCGATACAGGTCCATGCCTTCATATAGCCCCTATAGAACGGTACCACCCGATTTTTGGTATTTTGAAGGCTTTAGCATCATTATCACACCGACATGGCTGAAATTTGGTATTTAGCCTTCGTTGGGAATATAACATTTTCCGCCTGAATTTTGTTGGTATGGGCCTACGCCTTCTGCATAAGTTAGATACGTTGGCCTTCAACTTCGCGAGCCTAGTCGATCACGGTTGCTGATGACAGCTCGGGTATCACCTCTACAAGTTCTTTTTCGGATACCGGAGAGTGTAGATACCAACGGGCGACGGTTGTTGTTGGTATGCTCATTTTTATACATAGAAGGCACTGTTCTCTCACTGGAATAATTGTAGTTGTAGTAGTAATAAACGAAGACCCTCTGCGATCCACGTGAACCTCTGCGTTCACTTTTGGTTTATCTCTAGCAGCGAAAACATCAAGGCCTTTGCGCCAGCCTAGGATTACAAAAGGTAATCTCCTTGTTGTTAGAAAAGAATTGAATTTCACAATAAACAGCAATCATATTTATATTAAGAATTAATACTGGTTGTTTTTATTTCACTTGTTTCTTGTTTCCCAACTAAACATTTAGTCCAATCGAACCGGATTAATCCAGCTTTTTGTTGTAGCTCAACATTTGGTCGCATCGAGCCGAATAAAAACCAGCCTAAGCCGAATAAAAACCAGCCCCAGTTGCCTATTCCCCCCCTCTTGTATTGTGATACAACGAGATATGAAGCATTTGTTGTTGTCTTAGCACGGAAAAAATTGGAAAAATTTACATCATCTCTAAACAACAACAAATCACCATATTAACACCAGGTACGTAAACTCAGATTTCTATAAAAAGTGAGCTTCCGCGAGTGTTAGTATTTTTCTTTTTTTATTTTTGCAGTAAATAAAAAATCTTGTGGTCGAATTTCAATTAACCTACGCGTGTGAATTAAATTCGTTGCACAAATTTGGCGTACCATAGAGTCCACACATAAATTTTGTTTAAATCGTTGTTGTACTGTAATCCGTGTTGTTGTTATTATTGTTCGATTTGCTCTAACTTATTAGTTCTCACCATAACAACGAACACACTCCTTCCAGTCACCTTTAATTGTTGTTAAAGAAAAAGTTCATATTGGTCGACTCATATTAGCACTTCTTGTGTTAACACTTGTTTTCCCCAGTACCAAACATCTTAGTTGTCGTGGTACTGTTCGGTGTTGCTACATTGTAAACTTCTAATTGTGGATCTTCTCTTTCTAACTGAGAACTTGCAAACATATTTGTAATATTTGCGATAACAACATCCTAAACTTCCAATCACACTGATCTTAAGTCTCATTACATCGATCTCCTTATTTGTTGATCAGTTGGAAATTTGTTATTTTTGTTGTTAATCCCCAAGGCCTTTTCTAATGAAGCCCTTTTGTTGAGAATTTAAATTGGCGAATTTACAATAACAACACACATTGACTACAGTCACATATTGTCGTTTGGTTTACTTTGATGTTACGATCATCTCCAACCAAAAAATATTTGGCGTTGTCATTCCTCCTCGTTCTTTTTTAAACCCCTTTGAAAATTTGCGTTGGCAAATTTGCAATAACAACACTCCATCCAAATTCTCATTCCTTTGGTTTATTTGTTGTACAGATCATCCATCGCCAACCAAATACATTCGTTTCTATTCTCCTACGTTTGTCTAGTAGGTAAAATTATACTGATTTGAGAAATTACATGGTAATTCTACCAACAACTTTCCCGCCTATTTAAGCGTCCCTTACAAAGTTCTGTTGATTTGCAACTTTCACTTGTTTGATCGTTTGTAGCGTCGGTCTTTGAGTGGGAGCTTCGCTGCTTACGCATTGTCATTTCTCAGCTTGAGTGTTCATTCTCTTTTGTGCTATATCCGTTGCTGTCCCAGCACAGTGGGGTAAAATAGTACAAATAGTACAGTGGGGTAAAATACTTAAAATTAATAAGTGTTTGCAAAAATTATTTTTCGATACTTTTTTGAAATACTATTGATTGGCAGTAAGTATTTTGGAATTTTTGGGAAAATTCACCCTACATTCGACATTTTCTGCATCTATTTAGAGCAGAGAATTCATGTGAAAAATATTCGGTTTTCAATATTTTAGATTGTTTTTGGTAATTATATTTGCATATTTTGGAAAATTGTTTGAGTCTCCGTAGGGTTTTTGGTCTTGTTGGACAAATACACCCTACTTTCGGCATATATTGCACCAAATTGTCACCCAAACAAAATGTATTTCATTTGATTTGTTTGATTTTTGGAGAAAACTTTATTTTTTCGTACAAATTACTTATTTGTCGTAGAATTTTGGACAAATACACCTTACCAGTGGTATTACTCACCTTGCTGTACATCCTTCATTTGGCAACACCATATACATTTCGTATATTTTTTTGCATTTATTGGCCAAATTAAAATAGTTTTGTTCGCTTTGAGGAAGTTTCTTTAAATTTTCTCGTATCTCGCCCTACTTTAATTTAAAATATAATTACACCATACTAAGATTCTGTTGTATTCTTAGAATTTTGGAGGTTTTGTGTGAAAATTTCTTATTTCCTTTGAGCTATTGTCATTTGTTCTTCAACTAGAATTTCATTCTTCACCTCTCTTTGTTGTTTGTTGCAAATTCAATTGCACATTAAACTTACAAAATGTCTGTCACCCCGCTTACTAGGTTTATTAGAGCTTCAGATATCGTGCGGCTTCCTTTGAGCAGAAAAGTGAAACCAACTATGACGTACATTATCTAGAAATCTACAATTCTAAGCTTCGAAACTTGTGGAACAATGTTTACTGCACTTACAAAAACTGCATCACGACATTCGAGACTGCACTGACTGATAGTATTGATGTCGTTGAGGAAAAGTACGCCACATCCTACATTGCATACCTTCGGTGCATTAGCACAATTAGTCGGCACCTTGAGCGCCTCAAAACTCCTGGTAGTGAAACTGCTTCACCTGCAATAGCTTCTGCAATCTCACCACCTCCACCAAATGGATTGTTGTTCATTTCAAAGGAAACACCATCTCCCAGTTTGCTTTCTAGCGAGTCTACTCCTCTTGGTGTAATTGTCCCAACAGAAACTTCCTCCACCACAACTTGTAGTGACCCTGCTGATAATCATTGCTTCAGATCAACTTTCGATAACCATAGTCTACCTTTACCTCCCATCGACATTGATGTTTTTGCTGGCGACTTTATGTCTTGGCCAACCTTCCGAGATTTATTCACCACTCTATACATCCACAATTCCTGTCTTTCAGATATTGAACGTCTCTGCTATTTAGTGCAGAAAACCACCGTTGAGGCTCGGGAAATCGTGTCGAGATTTCCACACAATTCTAGTTTCCCCTTTGCGTGAAAAGCATTGTCGGATACCTGTGACAATAAGCGTATCCTGGTGAGTAATCACATCCAGCAATTGTTTATTCTTCCTACTTTTGATAACTAAACTTGTTTTTGTTTGAAAACTATCCAGCGTGGTATAAATAGTTGTCTAGCTTCAATGACCATCTTTGACGTCATCACGGATCATTGGGATCCAATAATTGTGTACATTTGTTTGCAGCACCTTGAAAAGACTTAGATGCTTTCCTCACAGAGAGGATACAAACATTAATGTGTATCCAAAATATGTATGGGAATCAGATCTAAAACTCGTCTACGAATGTTGCTCCATCTAGATCCTCCAATAAATTGTTGTCGGTACAAAAAGCACAAAATTTATCACCCCTTCGATCCACAACTTTGTCCAACACTTGTTGCCCAATTTGTCCTAATCAGAGTCATGCTTTGCGCCTCTGCCCCCAGTTTTCTAAACTTTCATTTGAGAACAAATGCTTGATTGTTAAAAAGTATAAGTGGTGCATTAATTGCTTATCTCGTGGCCATGTTGTTAAATCTTGCCGGAGCAAACATAGTTGCTACTGGTGTAAACAACGGCATCATAGCCTTCTCGACCGGCCACAAGTTAGAAGAATTACTGCACCGGCCACATCTAAACTGTCTCCGTCTTTTACTGATGTCAAAAGTGGAGATCCCAGTTATGTTTTGTCGCTGCCCAGACATCCTGCAGGCAGTTTTACTTTGCATTCACTTCTCCGGCTTTTATAAATGTCAAAAGTCGAGAGTCTAAGTGTACTATGTCGACTCGCTCTTCTAACAAACGCCAAAGCAATACCTTTCGCAATATCAAAGTTGTTGCTTCGCCCTCTTTGAATGCCCCTCCGGCTTTTACTGGTATCAAAAGTCGAAAACACAATTCAAATCCATCGCACACTAATTCATCTCTGGCTTTTACCATGGTCAAAAGTCGAGTATTTAGCCCTTCTTTGTCGCGCCCATCCTCCTCTTCGGCTTTTACTGATGTCAAAAGTCGAGAACCGCGTTTGTTGGATCGGTCTTCGGACAACACCAAACTATTCCTTAGATAGCATCGTCCAAAGTTTCAATTGTGTCAAAGAAACTTAAGAATGCAATTGCGTTTTCTACTTGCCCTGCTGGATCTTGTTCCAGTAAAACAAACAAAGAGAAGTTTGTTCTCTTCAGTTGTCTTCAACTAAAACACTTTTAATATTGCTAAAACTTCGGCATTTGTCCTTCTTGGTGCTGATTCAGTTCCACCCGCCTCTAGTACGTAATCTAGCACGTTACATTGAAATTGGCCACTTTAGTTAATTGTTGAAACAAATCGGTAAAATTATATCTTGCAAACTAAAATTGAACTGTTCAATGACTCGTCTCCATATTATTGAATCGATCATTTCTTAATAACTCGTTTATAGAAATCGCTAATTTGAACTATAGCTCACTTCAAATCTGAATTTACGTTCATTCCTTTTACAATTATTTCTAGCTTTAATTGTTGATACACGCTTACGTGTATCAAGGTGAGCTGCAATGTATAAGTTAGATACGTTGGCCTTCAACTTCTCGAGCCCAGTCGATCACGGTTGCTGATTGACAGCTCGGGTATTACCTCTACAAGTTCCCTCTGCGGAGACCGGAGAGTGTAGATACCAACGGGCGACGGTTGTTGTTGGTATGCTCATTTTGATACATAGGAGAGACTGTTCTCTTACTGGAATAATTGTAGTTGTAGTAGTAATAAACGAAGGTCCTCTGTGACCAAAACGATCCTCTGCGATCACTAAGATAATCTGCGATCCACGCGAACCTCTGCGTTCACTTTTGGTTTATCTCTAGGAGCGAAAACATCAAGGCCTCTGCGCCAACCTAAGGATTACAAAAAGTAATCTCTTTGTTGTTAGAAAATAATTGAATATCACAATAAACACCAATCATATTTATATTAAGGATTAATACTGGTTGTTTTAATTTCACTTGTTCTTTTCTCCCTCCACTGCTCATCATATACGGTAACTGAGAAACATAACCTAAGGATCATCCCTCCCTCACCAAAAGATTTCATCCAATCGAACCGGAGAATTTTTTGTTTCCCAACTAAACACCTTCATATAGCCCCAAAGAACGGTACCTCCCGATTCCCGGTATTTTGAATGTTGTGGCATCAATATTTCTCCGATATTGCTGAAATTTGGTATTTAGTCCTCATAGAACGGTACCTCCCGATTTTCGGTATTTTTAAGGTTATGGCCACAATAATCCATTGAAATAGCGGAAATTTAGTACCTAGTCTTCGTTAAGGGTATTCAACATTCCCCTCCAAATTTGTCGGTATAGGTCCACGCCTCCATATAGCCCCCTTAGAACGGTACCTCCCGATTTTCGGTATTTTGAATGTTGTGAAATGGCTGAGATTTGGTATTTACTTTACGTTGGAAGTAAAACACTTTCTGACAGAATTTCGTCGGTATAGGTCCACGTTTCGATATAGCCCCCATAGAACGATACCTCCCTGTTTTCATAAGTGTGAAGGATGTGACGGTTATATCCCACCAAAATGGCTGAAATTTGTTGTTTAGTCTTTCATGGGGTTATAAAATGTTCTACAAAAGAATTATTAGTATAGGTCCACGTCTTCCTATATCCCCCATTGAAGCGTACCTCTTGATTTACGGTATTTGTTAGGTTTTAACCACATTAAATATGAAATATCGCAAATGTGGTATTTAGTCTTCTTTGATCATTTTACTTTAATACCACTCCTGGTGGAGGGTATAACAAGTTCGGCCCGGCCGAACTTAAAGCCGTTCTTAACTGTTTACTTTGCCTTGGATCGTTGAAATACGCCCTTTAATCTCATAAAAAACAGGTACGTAGAGTTTCAAAGTGAATTTATAAAAGTACTTAAAATTACAACTTATTTAATTTGCATAAAATTCTCTTTACGTCTGTTTGGTTTTTAGTAAGCGATGAACATACATCCGTTTACACGTCCATACTCTGCCAGCATTTTGAAGTGAGTTTTATCTTCTCACAGAAATGCGTTATTTTTAGTGACCATTTTTCTGCAAAGCCTAGAATGCAATAACAATTGCATTGTTATCTCATTTACATCGTACTCAGTCACCATTTGATGATTTACATTTAAATAACAATTTGAACCCTATTGTTTGCAGTAACTTTTCGGCTATTGATTGGATACAACCATATAGCTTCGATTTATTTTTAGAATTGTAACAATTTGAACAAATAAGTAATTTGTCTATACAGTATGCAAAGTTCATATTCGTACAAACTTCAAAAATGAATAAAATCGTTATCCATTCCATATTTTATATTAAAATATGACACAATTGATGGGGATTACTATAACGAAGAAAGATTTAAAAATAATAAAACAATTTTTTAATTTATTCCATCATTTAGGTATAGATGGCGCCTGTGTGGGTGGCAATGTTCGTATTCGTACACCTTGAAGCACCTTGTATATAAAATATGGAATTAATAACGATTTTATTCATTTTTGAAGTTTGTACGAATATGAACTTTGCATACTGTATATGATTATACGAGACGGTGGTGCAATGGTAAACATGCTTGCTCTGCAAACTGAATTCGATTACCAGGTCGGGCGACATCTATTTTTCAGCTGACAAAATTAATATAGGCGACAATTCCTTAATACTTCTAAAACCATACTTTAATGAAATAGCGTATTAAGTAATAAGAAATGACTTAAGTCAAAATAACCCAAACAAAGGATTAACGGCACAACAGATCAAAAATAACAGTACAAATGAAATAAGAAAGAAAAGTTTCATTAATTATTTTCTATTATAATAAATATTATTTTACCAACGTATTTGTTTACATTATATTAATTTTGTCGTTTGAAAGAAGATGTAGATTGGCCTGGGAATGATGATTTCTTGTATTTTTATCGATAATTATGATGAGAATAGCTTTAGGTTGACAATTTTACTTCATTTAATGAAATTTATATATTTTACTAGCATGTGCCCGCTACTTCGTTAGAGAAAAGTTCACATTAATAGAAAATAGGATGCAAACAGATTTTTTTATTTACCCCGTTCATGTGAAAATGTGAAAAATTTGTTCAAATTACAAAATTCCTTTCCTAAGATACCTAAAACTAATGGTACATAAAAATACTTTTCGTACACTTATGTCGAGTTTCTGTAAGACGATTCGAATTCAAATTCGTTCGTATTAATACTAAACATGCCAACAGTGACACTCCCACCAAACTTCAGAATCCCAATTCCATCCTTTCAACCTATACAATATTTAGTGGTTTATTCAGATTATTTAAACCTAAGCACCAAAATTCCAGCTTTATCCCTTCATCCAAGTTGTACCAAAATTAATACCATTTATTACTTTCCGTACCATTGCAGTACTTATAGTTCTTAAACGACCTCATTATCTCAACATCACTCACAATTAGTTACCATATTACCAAATTTCGGAATTCCAGAATTCCAACCCACGCTTATAGTTCCCACTTTCTCCTTATATCAACCCCACATATCACCTGTGACCCAGTTCTATCCCTTCATCTAATACCAAAATTATTCCAAATGTTGTACCATTTAGCATTTTTCGTACACTTATAGTATGCATTTACATAATTTCAGAATTCCAGAAAGACCCAATACCAAATTTTGTACCATGTATTAATTTCGTCCCTTTATGGTACAAATTTCCATATCCACCTCCATATCTCAACCCCACACACTACCGTTTTATTGGGTGTACTATATAGTGCCTTTGTAATAATATAGTACATATTTCAAAAACTTTCCCTGCAACCAATACAAAATATAGTTTAGTACCGTTCCTACACATAAGTACGAATTTCCAAATGACCAGCTCTATCCATTCACCCAAATTCAAATTGTTCCAAATTTAGTACCATTTAGTACGAATTCCCAAAATCCCTCCATATCCCAATTCTACACTCCAACAGTAATCTTAAATCCAAATTTCAGGATTCCAGCTCTATTCGTTCCTCCAAATTCAAATTGTACCAAATTTAGTACTTTTCGTACCCATAAGTACGAATTTCCGAAAATACCCCCATATCTCAAACCTACACTCCAACAGTAATCCTAATTCCAAACTTCAGGATTCCAGTTCTATGCGTTAACGCAAATTTAATTTGTATAAATTGTAGTACCATTCAGTACTTTTCGTACACAAACCACCCCCTTATATTAACCCTAATTCCCATACTTGATTTTCATTCTAAATTTCAAGTTTTTAGCTCTATCCGTTCACATAATACCAAATGGTACCAAATTTAGTACTTTCCGTACATTTATAGTTCGAATTTCCGAAAACCTTCGGTATATCTATCCTGCACACCATAAGTGACCCTCATTTCAAATTTCGGAATTCTAGCACGGGGAGCCTCCAATACAAATGGTACGATATTACCTTGGGTACCCTTCTAGTAGGAGTTTCTAAAAACCAAACCTTATCTGACACCTTCGGACCAAGAGGAACCTTCACATAAAACTTCATGTTTCTAGCTTCAGCTGTTTGGTCTGGGATTTGCTCAATCAATCAGTCAGTCAAATCATATCAAATTTAGTACCATTTAATACTTTCTGTACACGAATTTCCAGAACTATCTCTATATCCAACAGTAATCTTTATTCCAAGTTTTAGGGTTCCAGCTTCCAACTTTATCTGCTGATCCAAAACCAATTTGATCCAAATCTAGTACTATTTAGTACTTTTGGTACACATAAGTAGGAATTTCCAAAACTATCGAAATAGCTATATCCGTTCAAAATATACAATTGGTACTAAATTTAGTAACTTTTAATACGTTTTGTACACTCATAGGTCAAAATTTCAAAAAACCTTTGGTAAATCTTTCTAACTCTTCATCAGTGATCCTCATTCTAAATTTCACAATTTTAGCTCTTCCTGTTTGCCCTATACAAAGGGTACCATATTTAGTACCTTTTAGTACTATTCGTATACATAAGAATAAATTTCCAAAACTACCTCATTCCTAGAATCCAACAATAATCTTAATTCGAAATTCCAGGATCCCATTTTTATCTGTTCAACCAAATCCAAATTGTACCAAGTTAAGTATCAATTAGTACTTTCCGTACTACTTATGTGTACGAAAAGTACTAATTGGTACTAAATTTGGTATAATTTGGATTTGGATTTGAATTTCCAAAACAACCTCGATACTGCACTCCAACAATAACTTTAATTCGAAATTTCAGGATTTCATCTTTATCCTTTCACCCAAATCCAAATTGTACTAAATTTGGTACCATTTTGTAGTTTTCGTACACCTAAGTACGAATTTCCAACCTATTTCCTCACATCCGAATCCTATACTTCAACAGTAAACTTTTTTCCAAATTTCAGGATTCAAGCTCTATCCGTTCATCCAAATCGAATTTGTGCCAAATTTAGTACAAAACCACCTCTTATATCAGCCCTACTCCCCTTTCTTGATTCTCATTTCAAATTTGAAGATTCCAGCTCTATCCGTTTACATAATACAAAATAGTACCATGTTTAGTACATTTTAGTACTTTTCGTACACTTCTATTTCGAATTTCTAAAAACCCTGTTGTACATCTATCCTACACTCTATTAGTGACTCTCGTTCTAAATTTCAGAATTCTAGCTCTTCCCGTTTGCCTAATACAAAGGGTACCATATTTAGTACTTTTCGTACCGTTCTAGTTCGAATTTCCAAAAACCCAGCCTTCTTTGACACCTTCGGACCAAGACTGACCCTCACCAAAAATTTCAAGATTCTAGCTTCAGCCGTTAGGTATGGGCGTTGATGAATCAGTAAGTCAGTCAGTTAATCACTTTACTCTTTTATTAATATAGATATATTTTCTGGTATAACGCCCATAGAACCGTACTTTCCGAATTTGTTAATTTTGAGGATTCTATCCGGATTATATATTTATTCGATTCTTTTTAAGTCTGAAGTATTACCCCAATGCCTTAAACTTCATCATTGCTTTCTGTATTACATTCTCATTTATTTGAGAAAACTAGATACTTAAAGAGTTGGGGTTTTCGCTAAAAAGGCATTATTTCGAAAGCTGAAAAGAAATTTATAATTCGCTTGGCCGGGATGAAATCGTGATATTGGTAGCGATGAGTAAAATTTTGCAACACCGTCAGTTCGTTTTGAAAAACATGGCTCTCTGTAATACAGAAAGTAATGATGAGTTTTAATCCATTGGGGTAATACCCCAGACTTAAAAACAATCACATGAGATTGAAACTTCAACCAAAACAAAACAAGCGGATTATATATTTATGTATTTGTATAACTCCTGTTCAACAAGACTTGAGTCTTTTAGATTATAGTATAGATTACATATGTATAAATCATATCCAACTTAAATTTAAAGATTTAACAATATACAAGGGGTTGTTGACTCTATCTATAAATGTAATTAGTACAGAAATTTTCTATTGTTATACAGTCGCTAATGCACAGTGGAAAAAAGGAATGTGCATTACAAAAAGGATGATTTTAATTCATTTATTAATATATATGGCAATTTTTATTATATAATAGATAAAATATACGAAAGTTTATCTTATTTCTGAAATTATGGTCAGTAGCATCTAAACTATTGTCACTTCAAACAAGTAACCTTTAGCAAAAATTTTTATAATAATGTGCACAGTAATTCTTTAGATAATTCTGAAACTCTGAAATAATTATTTCATGTTGTTTAGGCGGTATTTCATATCATAGCTTATGCAAAACATATTTCAAGCTATGTTCACAGGCTGTTTATTTTCATATTTGGGATATCAATGCATTGTTGATATATTTACCAATTGTCTTTGACAAATGTGCCAAAAACAGCGTGATATAGGCATTTTACAAGAATAGAATGGTCTGGGGGCCTATTCTGTAACTTTTTAACAACTTTACTCATTGTTTATTTTACAACAATTTCATTTGTTTGTTTTGTAGTTGTTACAAAATCAAAAGAAATTTTAACAACTTTTCAATAGATAAAAGTTACAGAATAGGCCTACTGAAGAGTTATTAATTACAGTAAAGCGAATATTTTTCTAAAGGAAAGTCAACAAAAACTGTAACAGTTTTGGAGATATGGTGCGAAATATACAAAATAATGACATAATTGACATTTTTTCTAAAAATTATTATAAAAAAATTTGTTGCAGTTTGTTGCAGCTAAAATTTTGCAAAGTTGTTAAGAACTATATGTACTAAAAATAAAATAAAATATCTAGGCGCCATCCTGCGACACTCCCTAGTTATAGATTTTACAAAGTACTCAAGTTGAAAAAAAATAGGATGTCACATGTTTTAAGTGTAAAATCCAACTTAAAATAAATAACATCTTATATGCAATATATTTTAATTCACCTGTCTTCAAAAAATATTTAATACAATAAAGCTTTAAAATTACTTTGTAGGAAAACTGCAAGAGACGATCGCCAATTTACTACTAAAATATATTATAAAAACCAGTTCATAAATTTTCAACGAAACATGAACCGTTATTCCGCTCTGACTGATGGAAAACAAATTATTTGAACTTCCGTTAGATTCCGTGGACACCTTAGATCAATGCTGCACTAATAATTTTTAATTTGTCGAATGTGATTTTTTTCACTTTTGACGCGCTAGATCGGTATTTTTTTCCACTGTGTAATGTGTGCAATATTGGGGATTTTCCTTACGCCAATTACTTTTTGCGTCCACAACAGCAAAAATGCAGTGAAATTAAGTCTTCACATTGCCTGCGTGGGTAGATACGGAGAGTTTAAATTTGATATGACATCGATAGCTAGTGTAAACTACTTCTAATTAAACAAAGTTTTATGATATTACAAAGGAAAACATATTTTGTGGTAAATTGTAATGATAACAAACTCTTTATTGGACATTTAAAAAGATAAATAATTCGTTAAACAAGAATTGATTTAAAGATAGAAGAAATGTTTTCAACAACGAAAACAAATTTTGTAGCCTGTGTTTAAGCGTAAAAGCGGTGCTGTTGTTTAGTAGATCATAAGAGAGAGTATTCCACAGACGTACGGTCCCTATGAAAAATTGCCACTCATATGCTAGACTTCGTCTCCTTATGGGTATACGTTTTTGTCCTCTATTTGAGTTTGCAAATGTAAGCCTATTAAATACGTAATGTGGTTTCTGTTTATAAATTGATTTGTGTAGCAATTACAAGGCTTTAAAGTTAAGTAGGGTGTTAAAATTGAAAGAGTATAGAGAATTACTGTAGGGTGAAACATGATCACTTTTTTCTGAGACCGTTTACGTAGCGAAGTATGCTGTTAAATGCCGTATTTAATCTACGTCGGCTCTGTGAATCATAAAGAGCAAAAAGAGACCAGGTACCAGTATAGTTTTCGCCTAATGATTTCTTATATACGGAGGTGTATAGGAGTGCGGAAGCGACAATGCGCGTAGTCTTCCAAATGTTTGTCCAACTAATGTATTGATGTGATTTGACTAACTTATTGTATTGTTGAAAAGCACTCCATGATTCTTTACATACATGTGCACTTTGCTATATATTAATTGAGAAGAAAGGTCATTAACATAAATGCATAATAAAAGTAGAACCAGTATTGAACCTTGAGGAAAGCCTTTATCTACATTTAATGGTAAAGATTTTTTATTTCGAATAAATACAGATTGTGTCCGATTTGTAAGATACGATTTTACGATTCGTCGATATGGCAGAGGAGTTAAAAAAATTGCTGAGTTTGAAGGAGTGACCGAGTGAAACAAGAAAACCAGCCTTGTTGTCATTATTATCACTCCTAATGTCCTCCGAAACTTCAACTAGGGCTGTAATGTAGCTATGGTCAGTCCGAAAACTTACTACATGTTTGTTAACAACGATTCCCTGTGGAGGTACTCAGACATCTGACAGTGTAAAATTTTCTCAAACACCTTTGACAGATAACTGAGGATTCCAATTGATCTATATACATGATAAAAGATGAGGTATAATCCGAATTTATTTTGTATCAACTTTGTCAGGACCAATCGCATTAAATTTAATTAAATAAAATAATTATCTACTTCCATAGGACCAATAAATCTGCATTCGAAACACACTTCACGCATAATAACGTCTGTTAATCGACCGTAGAATGAAGAACTAGCCTGTACAGTGGGCATATTAATAAAAGTTTTGTTGAGGTCATCCGCATTTTCATTCCATCTGCTTTTGTAATCCAACGCTGAGACCGATGGAAGAAATATTGAGTCTTTGCACAGGAATTGTTCATAAAGTTCTGATATTCTATAGCGTTTTCACCTTGCATATGCTATATTTCTGTCATTGATGTAGGAATTAATAATGGAACTGAACCACGGATATACATTTGAAGAAGCTCGTTTTATTTTGATAGGTTCCTTTGCATCATTTAGAAGAAGAATTTCGTATGATTTGTGGCACATAATCCAAGTTCTTGCATATTATTAAATAACGACGAACCCTCCAAACATTTGAAATAAAATCTCCCGTTATAAATATATGTTCGTAACCCTTCGTTACAGGAAAGCTATTTTGGAGGTGACCTAGATAAATGGTTTACGGGGTCAATATACGCAGACAATTCATATTTTCTTGTTATTTGATTTGGATTCTATGACCACATATTCGATATCGTATCCAGGTTTGGACTTTAAGAATAATTTTTCATTTAATGCGTTTTTGCCAGAATCTGCAACCTCACCCCCACGACATTCTCTATCTGACCAAAACACAGAGCATCCATCAATACTGAACATACTATCGGGAATATCCGAACAAAACCAGGTTTCTGAAAGACATATTAAATCAATACTTAAATTAACAAAAATATTTTTAAGTTTTGTTTACCAAGCTTTGCGAGTTGATGTGGTGTATCTTTAGCCCTTCCCGTTAATTAGATAAAATTCTGGCCATGTTTTGGGTAACATCTGTGGAACCTCTATTTATACTACCCCTGTGTATCATAAAAAGGGGATAAATAGTGATAAATTCATTAGCGACGTATTAACGAATATACACTTCCGCTCACTTGAATAGAACCCCCCTGCAAAATTTTATTCAACCTCCATTTTTTTCCGAATTATACAAGATATGAAGTTTTTAACTTTTATTATATTTTGCGTCATGTGTTTGGAGTAAACTTAGTCATTCATTTGCATTAAAATCCAGTTTATATAAAAATTATACAAGAAATACTAAATTAAGTAAAAAATTGGAGTAAAAAATTTGGCTCATTTGAATAGAACCCCCCTTTAAAACTTGGGAATGCAGAAAGATTGTGTTAGAATAGCGATGCATATTCACCCTATATTGAAAACGAAGTACTTTCAGTACTATTCAGTAAAAGGATATTCCTCCTGATTAAGGATACATCCGTATATCCTGCTTTGGCAAGGATTCTTTAAATAATCAGGTGTAATGCCTAACAAACCTTGCTTATTTCTGTCAACAAGTTTATTTTTGGAAGCGTACTGTCTCCTAGAGTCGTATATTTTACGCATAAGTCATTCCCATACAGTTTAGAGAATATTTACCACTGTTGGATATAGTGGCCCCTCCAGGATATCCGCATTTCTATTCAAATCTTTAAGTTTTGATGACTCGAAGTGTACACAAGTTTATAAAATCGTAATGAAATTGCCACTCGGGATATCCGAAAATGTTTCTCAATACTGGAAATGTCTGTTTTAGAAATCCTTTATAAGTTGTCGTGCGCATTTAGGGTGAACTAAATTGACGCCCAAGTCCTTGATAATTAGTAATGCGTTCCAGCACAATAAAAACTCATTCATCGCTACAGAAACAATTTAGAAGATGGTCTTCCATTCAATAGACGCGAAAATAATAGTTATATAGTTATGCAATTGTTTACTTAATGAGGAGAGTCCTTAATAATTATGAAGGACTTGGGCGTTAATTTCTTTCACCCTAAATGCGCACGACAATTTTCAAAGGAGTTCTAAAACAGGTATTTCAAGTATTGATATTCCGAGTGGCAATTTCATCACGATTTTATAAACTTTTGTACACTTCGAGTCATCGAAACTTAAAGATTTGAATAGAAATGCGGATATCCTGGAGGGGCCACCATATTCTACAGTGGTAAATATTCTCTTAACTGTATTGGAATGACTTATGCGAAAAATATACGACTCTAAGAGACAGAACGCTTCCAAAAATAAACTTGTTGACAGAAATAAGCAAGGTTTGTTAGGCATTACACCTGATTATTTAAAGAATCCTTGCCAAAGCAGGATATACGGATGTAACCTTAATCAGGAGGGATATCCTTTTGCTGAATAGTACTGAAAGTACTTCGTTTTCAATATAGGGTGAATATGCATCGCTATTCTAACACAATCTTTCTGCATTCCCAAGTTTTAAAGGGGGGTTCTATTCAAATGAGCCAATTTTGTTACTCCACTTTTTGACTTAATTTAGTATTTCTTGTATAATTCTTATATAAACTGGATTTTAATGCAAATGAATGGCTAAGTTTACTCCAAACACATGACGCAAAATATAATAAAAGTTAAAAACTTCATATGTTGTATAATTCGGAAAAGATGGAGGTTGAATAAAATGTTGCAGGGGGGTTCTATTCAAGTGAGCGGCAGTGTATCTTGAAAATAACAAATTAAATGAAAAAAATTATATGTGATGACATTTGAAAAATATGTCCCACTGAAATAGCTGAAATTTGGCTTTAGTCTTCGTTGGAGGTATAAAACATTCCGACAGAGAATTGCCCGTACAGTTCCACTTTTTGATATAGCCCCAGTAGGACGGTACCGCCCGATTGTGGTAATGCTGAGGTTTTTAAACGCATTATGCAACTGAAATAGGTAAAATTTGGAATTTAGTCTTCGTTGGGGGTATGAAACATTCCGATAGAGAATAGTCGGTGGGATATTACAAATCGGGAGTTTCCGTTCTATGGGGATATATAAAGGCATGGCGTGGGAAAGTGCAGATCTAGCGTGCAGAAAATAAAAGTCGATGCTTTATTTTATGGTAATCGATAATTTTGATGAGAATAACTTCAGATTGACTATTTTACTACATTTATTGATATATTTGGCAATTTTTATATTTCATATATTTTGGTAAAACTCCCATAGAACAGCACCTTCAAATTTTAGTTATTTTGACGATTTTATTTATTTATTTAACAACCGAACATTAATTCAAAGCCATTGGGCCAAAAAGGGTGAATTAAATTATAACAATTCATTGTATGTTATCACTACTCATTATCGGCATTATCCAACTGAAAGAGCTGAAACTTGGAATTTAGCCTTCATTGGAGGTATAAAACATCCAAACATTCCGACAGAGAATAATCGGTACAGGTCCACTTTTTGATATAGCCCCCATAGGACGGTACTCCCAAGTTTGGTAATTTTTAGAGTTTTAGCCGACTTATCCAACTGAAATTTGGCATTTATTCCGACAGAGAATAGTCGGTACAGATTCATTTTTCCATATAGCCTTTATAGAACGGTAACGTCCGATTCTCGGCATTTCTAAAATTTCACCCACATTTCGGTGGGATATTAAGTCCACAGCCTTTAAAATACCGAAAATCGGGTGGTACCGTTCTATGGGATCTGTACGATGGTGTGGACCTATAACGACAAATTTGAGGTGGAAAAGTTATTACAACGAAGGCTAAATACCAAATTTCAGCCATTTCTGTGAGATACTCATTCAAAATACTGAAAATCGGAAAGTACCGTTCTATGGGGCTATATCAAAACTTGGACCGATATAGCCCATTTTCAATACTAAACTTCCTAGGAGTAATATGAACTTCCGTATACAAAATTTGTTTTTTTATGTTAAAAATTGCGAGCTATATCTTGATTTCAACAGACGGACGGATGGATAGACAGACGCACATACATATACATATATACTTTATAGTGAGCCTAATAGGGGTACTTTTGCAAATTAGGTACTTGAAATTATTTACAGTCGAACTTCTCTATAACGTAGCATTGAAGACCGACGAATTGTTATATAGAAAATTTATCAATTTTTATACTAAGAGCGTTGATAAATGAGTTTTGATTCTTCTTTTTAGTGTGAACTACAATAAAAAACCATTGATGAATGTTTTTTGTTTCAGATTTATTGTGCTAACTTAAATGAATAACGTTTTCTCAAAGATTCGTTATAGAGAGACTATTTTGTGTGATAATTTCCCAGATTGGAGACACAGCAGCAAACAAAGAGGACTGGATATCATTTCGTAGTTCGGTTTATGGAACAAATGTTCTGTAAAGAGTCAGCTACGTAAGTAAGCATTAAAAAAACTTCGCTATAGAGAGTTTAAAATAGGTGAACATTTTTAGAAAAAATTCGTGTTTCAATTTCTATTCGTTATAGAGAAAAATGCATTGTAGGGAAGTCGTTATAGAGAAGTTCGACTGTATATATATTTTTGATTTTTTATAAATACTTTTTCAATTTTTTATATATAGTTTTGATTTTTATTCATTGGTTTGGTTTTTTTTTAAATTGTCGGGTTTTCTTCGTTTTTACTTGCTTTGCAAAACTTTTTTGAATTTTTTTAAATTTTTTCTATTAATTTGGTAGAACTTCGGAAAGCTGGTGCGTTTAAAATGTTTAAAAAATCTGTCTAAAGACACATTTTTATGTATTTAATAAGACCACCAAACCATATGAAGATCGGTCAATTCGTTTGCGGGCACCGTCCTTAAAAGTGCCATGTCAAGAAACACGCGTTTCAAGTTTCTATGCTACATACAAATCACAATGCTCATATCTCAGCCAATTTGCGGCATGATCCCTACCAAATGTTCTTCAAAAAAAAGCAATCATTTTTTTCGTTTTTTTTTTAAGTGAGAAGTAGAGTTAACCCCTTAAGAAAACGCCCTTAGTTACGATACATAAAAAGTGATAAATAAAACAAATACAAAAGAATCAGTGGGCTTTGCCGACAGAGGTGTATCCTCAGAGATATGGATTAGGATAAGATCTCAACAGTTTTGCGGGGGAGGTACTTAAAGGAGCGGAGCGGTATAGTCTATTTTGGAAGTCATTCCTCTCGATAGGTCCATTATATCAGGAAACATGGGCTTGCCGAAACGAAAAACATCATATAGTTGTAAGCAGGTCTACTAGGATTACCTTCGGAAAATTTTCTCAGAATTCTCGCCCGGAGCCTTAACCGCACTTAAACAAAAATGTTTACCTAAGTTTGGACCAAATCGATTGCCCGTTTATGAGATATTGCGCTTACCATTTTTACGAATATTTTCGAGCTTTTGTGGGGGGTACCAGATTAATTTGGTTTCAGAACGGCTAGTGCAGAGATTGGGTATTGAACCAATTCAAGCGACTCTCGCTATCGAAGGAGTTGGCGGAAGGTCAAAACAGCAAACCACAGAGTCAATATGGAGATTCAGTCACTAGAAGCTTTTGTATTACCAGACATAGTTCCACCGCAACCAAGCACTGACATCGACGTCACGTCATGGACTATTCCAGAAAACATAAAGCTAGCGGATCCACATTTTTACCAACCGGGCAGAATCGACGTACTGCTTGGAGCAGAGTTTTATTTCAATCTGATTTTATCGCAAGAGATTCTGATGTCTAAGAAACTTCCTATATTGAAGAACTCGAAACTAGAATGGATTGCTAGTGGAAAGGTACAGGCTATAGCAGGAATAGTTACGTGTGCAGTTTTTGGAGAAGATCAACGTGGTCTGGAAGAGTTGTTAAAGCAGTTTTGGGAACAAGATGATGTTGGTGAGGACCAGAAGTTGACACTAGCAGACGAAAGGTGTGAATGTCACTTTAACCAACACACTACAGACAATGAGAGTGGTCGATTTGTGGTGCGACTACCATTTTCAGATGATACAGAAAAGATATCAGAGTCACTGAATCATCAGCGTCCAGATTCTTCGCTCTGGAGCGTCGGTTAGCAAAAGATGCAAATCTTCGCAAGCAGTATGCGAATTTTATGAAGGAGTACGAAGAGTTGGGCCACATGACGAAAATACAACCGAGAGAGGTGCGCGGCAGTCATTACTACATTCCGCATCATTGTGTCCTGCGTCCAGATAGCAGTACGACAAAGCTCAGGGTAGTGTTCCCAAGGTGCAAGTAGACCTGTTTGGGATGCTGTTGCGATTTAGATTACCGCGATTTGTGTTCACGACGGATATCGAGAAGATGTACAGACAAGTACTAGTGGACACGAGGGATCGCAGATATCAGCTAATCGTATGGAGGAGTTCCCCCAGACAAGGAGCTCGAGCACTACATGTTAAATACATTAACATATGGTACGACTTGCGCCCCGTATCTTGCTACGAGATGTCTGAAAAAGCCAGCAGATACAAATTTGCATAAATATCCATTGGGTGCTCCAGCACTTCAGCGAAATTTCTATGTTGACGATGGCATGTGCGGATCCGACAGCTTAACGACCGCAATGGAGATCCAGAGTCAGCTGAATAGGTTGTTGTCAGAAGCAGGATTCAGATTGCGAAAATGGTGTGCCAACCAGGGTTTCGGAGTCGGAGTCGAGCAATTTTGCTGTAGTCGGAGTCTGAGTCGAAAAATATGACTCGATTCCGACTCAGGGCAAAATTTTTTCCACGTTATAGAAATATAACATTAAATTTGGAACAAGAACTTTTTTTAGATCATTATTTATTTTAAAAGAAAGGTATAAGAAAATATATATGCAAATTATATATTATACTAAGTTAAAGGAAAATTCACAGGATATTTACTATCCTTTGAAGTGTAGTCTCTTCACCCCTATTTTGTTGATCCAGTTGATTCGTTACTTTTTTGCAAACAAAAGTAAAGTGCTATGACAGTCGAATTAAGATTGGACCTTTCACCTCTTTCGTCAGAAGTCTTACTCGTCTTCTCACAAAGGTCTATTGGCATGACATAGTGATTTTTTTGATTGACCCCCATCAATCATTGAGAAAATAGTTTTTCTCTGTTATTGTTTCATCATTTTTAGATGACATGTTTCAGTTAAATGGAATGAGGAACCCTTCTGTCAAATATGCTGCCCTTCTAGCTCCGTTTCTTCCATGTCCTTTTTGTTCTTGAACTCAAAGAGTAAAACAAAATTAAATTTTCTACAAAAATTTTCCACCGAAAATTATATGTAGGTTTCCCATATCCAAGAAATCGACATTGTCACGTTTTCATTGTCCTTTATCAGTTTTTACCCGTTGCTTTCTCACAAAAACCGTATGTTTGTGTATTTCGCTAAATTTTGCAAAACCTATTAACTATATATCAAATTCGTATGGTTACGCTTCTGAATTAGACATCATAAATTCGTTGTTGGTTAACGACAGATTCATCTCACCATAACTCAGAAGTCTGACAAACGGCGAATTTTTCTTCTAAGATTCATTATATACTCAATGAGGGCTTTAGCTGTAGACATTCAAATAACCGGATCTGTCCGCCAGGAACATTCGAGTTTTCTACACAATCAATTGTATAAACGCAATTCAATGAAATACATAATCATAGAGTTTTCATGAGAAAGGATCGGACAAAAGTGATAAAGGACAATGAAAACATGACAATATCGATTTCTTGTCTTAGTGGACCCTACATAAAATTTTCCAAGAAACATTTTTGTGGAATATTTTTATGCACAAAATCTCATCGTTTGCTAATTTTTCAGTCCCAGAAAACATACATCTGCCTACGAGCTGAGTGGTGTACAGTTAGCACCGCAAAATGTTTTAATAAAAAACTTGGTAATATTTTTCTCGGGGAAAAAATCATTAAAAATGGCTTTTATTGAGCTTTACAACTGGGGGTCTCCTTTTGAGGCTAAGCACACTAAAATGTTGGCTTACATCCAGTTTGAAACTTGGTCGTGAATTGCTGATAGTTTTTATTGCATGTAGTCCTTACGATTTGTATTGCCCCATCATTTTCACATATTTTGAAGGCTTAAAGATTTCCTCACGCGGAAGAATTCCGTCCAGAATATACTCCTGCAAAAAAGGAAAACCGAAGAAACTTTCTAACTTTGCTATTTGTCAATCTAAGATTCGGCAGAAACAGTATTGATATGTTCGAATGTATTCGAACGAATGCCATTTCTAATGAATATGTAAGGAAAAACTAACACATTAGCCTATATAGGCCAAAATATAGGAAAAAATGAAAATTTTGTGCACATTTTATTCATTTATTGTGGTATAGGAATTCACTCTCGGAGTCGATCCGGAGTCGGAGTCGTGAAAAAACTCGCCTGGAGTCGGTGCCAACCACTTAAAACTATTAAATGGAGTCCCACCAGAGGATTGGGAAGTAGACCTCGACTTCGATAATTCATCAACCAAGGTGCTGGGGTTCACATGGATTCCCCAAGCGGACCGATTTTGCCTGAAGAGTAATATGAGCGAATGCAGCGTGGTAACTAAGCGCAAAGTAACATCTGATTTGTCGAGATTGTTCGACCCATTGGGAATTGCAGGTCCTGTTGTGTCCGCAGCAAAGATCTTTATTCAGCAATTATGGAAGAATAAAATTTGCTGGGATGAGGAACTGCCAGCAGAATTGACATCCTATTGGTTATAGTTTCGAGAGAGTTTGAAGATGCTAAATGATGTCAAGTTACCCAGACATATGTTTAATGGAGAGAAACCAACGAGGATTGAGATCCATACCTTTGTGGATGCTTCAAAAAAGTCGTATGGATCAGTGATGTATCTGCGGGCTATGTTGGCAGACGGAAGGCATATAGTTAGGCTCCTTTGTTCAAAATCAAAAATTGCACTTATAAAAGAGATCACGTTGCCACGGTTGGAGCTTTGTGCCGCTGAGTTGGGAGCAAAACTTACCTCAAAGGTCAAAACACAGTTGGGTTACGAAGATTTGAAGACTATTTATTGGTCAGATTCGCAAATTACGTTGTACTGGATTAACTCGGAACCATCATCGCTGAAGACGCTTGTTGCCAACAAGGTGAAACAGATCCAAGACAGGTCGCTTAGAAATCAATGGCGACCTGTGGGTACAAAAGACAATCCTGCAGATTTTATTTCCAGAGGTATGAAGCCGGATCGTCTGTCAGGATGTATGATGTGGTTTTATGGACCCACATTTCTACACAGAAACAAATCTATCTGGCCGGAACCCTTTTCAAAGAATGGAGAAAATTAGACCGATTTTGAGTTCAAGATAAAGTCTACATTGCCAACGTAGCCTCACAGAGCGGGTTGCAGGATATGATTTATGGAATAAATCACAGGAATTCGAAAGGGTAAAAGGACGCAAGGATGGGTGCTCGACAGAAGTGCTAAACCCCATGGAGTTGAGTCGATCGATGCAGCTAATTGTCAAGACTATTCAAGTGTCGGATTTCGCGAAGGAAATACAGCAGTTGAGGAGGCATGGAGCATTGGACAAATCAAGTTCCATACACAGCTTAACTCCATTTTTGGATGACAAGAGAATACTGAGAGTCGGTGGCAGGTTGGAAGATGCAACCTTAGCATACGACGAAAAACACCCGATGTTGTTACCATACAACGATCCGATTGTGAAACTCGCACGGAACATTGTGCAAAATATCGTGAAGTGCACCAGAGCAAAACCAAAGTTATCAGGCGTTGACTATGGTGGGCCTTTGTGGGTTCACTACAAAATACGAGGAAAGAGGCCACATAAGGTTTACATTGCTGTGTTTGTCTGTTTCGCAACAAAGGCTGTGCACTTGGAAATAGTAACCGATCTGACTACGGAGGCATTCATTGGTGCGTTGAAGAGATTTGTCGCTGGTCGTGGCAAATGTCAAACGCTGTATTCAGACAATGCGACGAACTTTGTAGGGGCTATGAATCAGCTCGACGAATTGAATCAGGCGGTATTTGGAGAGAAGGCAAGAAGAAAATAGCCGACACATGCGCAAGGGAAGGGATAGATTTCCAATTTATTCCTCCAAGAGCTCCACAGTTCGGTGGTCTATGGGAAGCTGCGGTGAAGTCAGCAAAGCAGTTGTTACTTCGCACCACAACTAGCGCGTCATTGACTCACGAAGAATTGGATACGGTCGTCGTCGAAATAGAGGCAATAGTGAACTCTAGGCCGCTGACTCCTGGACACTTTCTTGTGGGGGAACCTTTAACGGCTCAGGTTGATCCATCAGCCAGCCACTCATCTACTTCATTGAAAAGCAGATGGAAGATAGTATCCCAAATTAAGCATGAGTTCTGGAGACGTTGGTCTACGGAGTATCTAACTACTCTGTAAGAAGGATGGAAATGGAGCACATCATCTCCAAATATTGAGCCTGGGCAATTGGTCATCATTAAGGAAGACAACGTTCCTGTAATGCAGTGGCCGCTAGGCAGAATAACCCAAACGTACAAGGGAAATGATGGAGCCGTCCGAGTAGCTGCGACGCAGAGCGGAGAAGTTAAGCGGGCTATAAACAGGTTAGCTCCCTTAAAGGAAGATGAAAATGTGCCTCTGCCAACGTTAAAGAACGTTAGTAGTGGTGAAGGACCATCGTCAAAGCGATTTAAGCCGTCAAACAGCATGTTGATGTCAACAATATTTATGGTTTTGCTATTCATGCCATTATGCTTATGTCAGTCGTTCAGCGTACGTAAGTTTGAAAATAAGCCTTGAATTTACTTCGAAGGCATTGGAGTTACTAAGGTCGTAACAGCAGAGTGGAAACTAATAACTTACTATGACCTTTCCACGTTTTGGGCGGACATGGATGACTTTTCGTCTAGGATAAGAACCCTTCAGGAGTTGAGTAGACTTTCAGGTGAAAATCGAAGCTGCGAGATTGTTTCAGAGGCTCTGGTTCAAGACCAGAAACAGCTAGAAACTGGTACTTTGCACGTCTTTACCAGGCGCACCAGGCGAGGGGCGCTGAACATAGTTGGAAACCTTGCGAACTCCTTATTTGGTGTTTTGGATTCTGAATATGCGGAGCAAATGGCTGTTTCAATTGAGAAGGCAAATGAAGACAAGCAACATCTGCTTGAGCTGCTTGACCAGACATCTATTATTGATTAAAAAATGTATATCATTAGAAGAGATGAAGGGGCGAGTCAATGGACTTTTAGCGACATCCAAGCTGCAATGAATCTTCTAGCTAATAATGTGAAAAAGGAGGAAGATGTTGCGAAGGCAACACAGTCAATTGTTTTCCTTATATTGCAGCTCATGCTACTGTCATCTAAATTGAAAAATGTAGAAGACAACATTATCGACGTGTTAACAGATGCTCATCACAATCGTATAAGCACATTGCTACTGACGCCACATCAGCTGTTGAGCGAGCACCAAACCATCAAGGCTCATATTTCACCATCTCGTGCTCTACCTATTCGAGAAGAGAACTTGACAGAGTTCTTTAAATTAATGACGAGTAAAGGAAGTGTTATTAGAAATAGCATAAAATTTGAGATTCGCTTTCCATTAGTGGATCTCCAACAGTATGATTTATTCAACATGGTTCCCATCCCGATGATACGGTCCGGTCAGTTTACCTTAATCTCAATTAAGTCAGCCGTATTGGCAGTCAATGCTCATCGGGACGAGTTCATATTTCTCACAGCAGATGAAATGCACCGTGGCATCCATACCACGAACGACGTTTTTATCTGCAACAAACAAGCAAAATTTCACAAAGGCGATCGGTCGCATTTATGCGAAGTAAACTTTTTCCTGAATAAATCATCAGAAGCTTGCGACTAGCAGTCAACCGTTTCTCATCAGCCTTGGACCCAAAAGGCTCGGAAGGATCGATGGATGTTTACTCTAGCCAACACGACAGAGTTGACGTTTGTTTGTGGTACAAAAATGACGCATTTAGAGCAGATGAAATGCCCCGTGGCCTCCATACTACGAACGACGTTTTTATCTGCACCAAACAAGCAAAATTTAACAAAGGGGATATGTCTCATTTATGCGAAGAAAAATTTGTTCCTGAATAAATCATCAGAAGCTTGCGACTTGCAGTCAACCGTTTCTCATCAGCCTTGGACCCAAAAAGCTCGGAAGGATCGATGGGTGTTTACTCTAGCCAACATGACAGAATTGACGTGTGTTTGTGGTACAAAAATGACGCATTTAGAGGCACAGGGGGCTGGAACATTAGAGGTTGGGCCCGATTGCACCCTAAACGACACCACCGTTACGATATACGGTCATTATGAAAACAAAACAATTGTACATACATCATATTTGAGACTCAAGGCATTGGACACAATTGCTTCGCCCAGTAAACTTGTTTTGTTAAACACAACATAGAATAACACCTATGAGCTCATTACATTACACCAACAGCTGAAAACCATTGATATCGGAAGTTTCGCCAACACACAACTTCCATTAACACCGTCAATCCAACACCAACACCGAGGCAGTCAATGTCGTCATCATATCATCGACCAGATAGCTTCTTGAACGTCCCCGTTCAATGTGGGGGGAGAATGTTCAAAGAGAACATACATATTTACGTTAGTTAGTTACTCTGCTTTACTTTTTATGTAATGTAGTTTCTAGAGTGTCAGCGAAAAACAGACCTAGTATATTTTCAATTGTTATTTTATGCAGATTAATAACCCAAATAAAGAAACAACTCGATTTGTTTCACATTGCATGGGTTATTGGCTGAAGTAAATTTATTTCCTATTTATTAATGCTTAGTTTACATCACATCATCTCCAAATATTGAGCCTGGGCAATTGGTCATCATTAAGGAAGACAACGTTCCTGTAATGCAGTGGCCGCTAGGCAGAATAACCCAAACGTACAAGGGAAATGATGGAGCCGTCCGAGTAGCTGCGACGCAGAGCGGAGAAGTTAAGCGGGCTATAAACAGGTTAGCTCCCTTAAAGGAAGATGAAAATGTGCCTCTGCCAACGTTAAAGAACGTTAGTAGTGGTGAAGGACCATCGTCAAAGCGATTTAAGCCGTCAAACAGCATGTTGATGTCAACAATATTTATGGTTTTGCTATTCATGCCATTATGCTTATGTCAGTCGTTCAGCGTACGTAAGTTTGAAAATAAGCCTTGAATTTACTTCGAAGGCATTGGAGTTACTAAGGTCGTAACAGCAGAGTGGAAACTAATAACTTACTATGACCTTTCCACGTTTTGGGCGGACATGGATGACTTTTCGTCTAGGATAAGAACCCTTCAGGAGTTGAGTAGACTTTCAGGTGAAAATCGAAGCTGCGAGATTGTTTCAGAGGCTCTGGTTCAAGACCAGAAACAGCTAGAAACTGGTACTTTGCACGTCTTTACCAGGCGCACCAGGCGAGGGGCGCTGAACATAGTTGGAAACCTTGCGAACTCCTTATTTGGTGTTTTGGATTCTGAATATGCGGAGCAAATGGCTGTTTCAATTGAGAAGGCAAATGAAGACAAGCAACATCTGCTTGAGCTGCTTGACCAGACATCTATTATTGATTAAAAAATGTATATCATTAGAAGAGATGAAGGGGCGAGTCAATGGACTTTTAGCGACATCCAAGCTGCAATGAATCTTCTAGCTAATAATGTGAAAAAGGAGGAAGATGTTGCGAAGGCAACACAGTCAATTGTTTTCCTTATATTGCAGCTCATGCTACTGTCATCTAAATTGAAAAATGTAGAAGACAACATTATCGACGTGTTAACAGATGCTCATCACAATCGTATAAGCACATTGCTACTGACGCCACATCAGCTGTTGAGCGAGCACCAAACCATCAAGGCTCATATTTCACCATCTCGTGCTCTACCTATTCGAGAAGAGAACTTGACAGAGTTCTTTAAATTAATGACGAGTAAAGGAAGTGTTATTAGAAATAGCATAAAATTTGAGATTCGCTTTCCATTAGTGGATCTCCAACAGTATGATTTATTCAACATGGTTCCCATCCCGATGATACGGTCCGGTCAGTTTACCTTAATCTCAATTAAGTCAGCCGTATTGGCAGTCAATGCTCATCGGGACGAGTTCATATTTCTCACAGCAGATGAAATGCACCGTGGCATCCATACCACGAACGACGTTATTATCTGCAACAAACAAGCAAAATTTCACAAAGGCGATCGGTCGCATTTATGCGAAGTAAACTTTTTCCTGAATAAATCATCAGAAGCTTGCGACTAACAGTCAACCGTTTCTCATCAGCCTTGGACCCAAAAGGCTCGGAAGGATCGATGGATGTTTACTCTAGCCAACACGACAGAGTTGACGTTTGTTTGTGGTACAAAAATGACGCATTTAGAGCAGATGAAATGCCCCGTGGCCTCCATACTACGAACGACGTTTTTATCTGCACCAAACAAGCAAAATTTAACAAAGGGGATATGTCTCATTTATGCGAAGAAAAATTTGTTCCTGAATAAATCATCAGAAGCTTGCGACTTGCAGTCAACCGTTTCTCATCAGCCTTGGACCCAAAAAGCTCGGAAGGATCGATGGGTGTTTACTCTAGCCAACATGACAGAATTGACGTGTGTTTGTGGTACAAAAATGACGCATTTAGAGGCACAGGGGGCTGGAACATTAGAGGTTGGGCCCGATTGCACCCTAAACGACACCACCGTTACGATATACGGTCATTATGAAAACAAAACAATTGTACATACATCATATTTGAGACTCAAGGCATTGGACACAATTGCTTCGCCCAGTAAACTTGTTTTGTTAAACACAACATAGAATAACACCTATGAGCTCATTACATTACACCAACAGCTGAAAACCATTGATATCGGAAGTTTCGCCAACACACAACTTCCATTAACACCGTCAATCCAACACCAACACCGAGGCAGTCAATGTCGTCATCATATCATCGACCAGATAGCTTCTTGAACGTCCCCGTTCAATGTGGGGGGAGAATGTTCAAAGAGAACATACATATTTACGTTAGTTAGTTACTCTGCTTTACTTTTTATGTAATGTAGTTTCTAGAGTGTCAGCGAAAAACAGACCTAGTATATTTTCAATTGTTATTTTATGCAGATTAATAACCCAAATAAAGAAACAACTCGATTTGTTTCACATTGCATGGGTTATTGGCTGAAGTAAATTTATTTCCTATTTATTAATGCTTAGTTTACATTTTTACCATAGCACTTAAGTTAATCAAAATGTCTAAATACTCATTGGCAATAAAGAATCTAGGTAGTTTACAAGACATTGTAAAGCTATCTAGGTTTGCACAATTCAATTTTTGTGTACATCCGATTTTTATTACATTATTAATCAAGTTTTTTGACTGCGTTGAATCTAAAATGTCAAAGTAGGGGTAGTTCCCTCAAAAAAAGTTTCCAAAGCCCTGAAAATATCTAAAATCGGGAGGTACCGTAGTATGGGGCCTTTACCAAAACATGGAGCTAGCTTGACAACTTTTCGTGGAGAAGTGCTGTGCAAAATAGGAGCTTCAAATGTCAAATTACAGCAAGTTCAGTCAAGAAATAAAGCTAACATTCTCAAAATATCGAAAAACGGGAAGTACGCTTATATAGGGTCTATACAATATTGCCGAATCTGACGACTTATCGTTATTTTGACGAATTTCGGCCCAAAAGTGTAAATTACATGAAATATAACAGGATAACTACATTTTAAAAAAAATTTAACGTATGAATTTAAAGAAAACAATTTTGCAAACTCGATTTAATGAACTTGTTTACGGTTCTTAGCTATTTCCGGCCAGATGGGCTATATTTAAGTACAAAGAGGAAAAAATCCTCTCTAGCATATGTCCAAATCATAATTTTTAGCAAACATATATTTGTTTGCAACCACTCCCAAACACAACATATGTTTGTGTAATGCAAACAAATATATGCTTGGGTGCAAACAAATATTTGTTTGGGTGTAATATAAATACAAACCCAAAAGCCACAAAAAACAGACACATACATGCATACACATAAATTAATAGTATTTGTTTGAAGGGTATAGAAATACAAAGTACAAAAGCCAATACAAAGACTGCAGAATAAAGCTTTAAAATCTGTAGCAAAACTCTCATTCATATGTAATAATAAAATGGTGCATCCATATTGCAAATACACATATGTATGTATATGAAAAATGGATTTATGTTATTGCCAAAATTCTTTTTCGTTTAGGATTGTTAATAGATGAAAATCGTATACCTATCTCGTTGTGGAAAATGTAGGAATCAAGGGATGTAAAAAAGGAAAGACGCGGACGTCCATTCTTAGTGAGTGCTCGTAAGACACTGATTTATTCATAAATATTTCACCTACGAACTACTTATGACAATCTAATTTAACCTAATGCAACATTCATACATACACATTATACATACACATACATACATACACATTAATCAGGGACGTACGCAGGATTTCATTTCGGGGGGGGGGGGGGCCCAACTTGACCAAAAATCATGAAAATTAAAAATGTTGTGTATGGTTACATAGAGCTAGTTTAAAGGTTTTTTAGTTGATTTTATGTATGTATATGCAATATTGCCACAAAGTATATACATTCAATAGAGAGATCACAATATTTTAGAAGCAAGATTGAAATTTGGAATGTTAGTCTTTGGATGTATAGAATTGAAAGTGAAGTTTAACCAAATTCTCCAACGGTGTTTGCACCACTATGCTTTTCGGGAATACCTGTGGTTAATGTTCAGATGGTGTGCGCAGTATCAGGCAACTTCTTTCCCACTTCCGATTAATGAAAAGGCTTGTTTTCTTATGTTTTACACTGAATTCCTTTTATTGTTGATTATAGCCGTATTTAATAAAGGGTATGGGGATGGCGATAGGCACTGGATTTCCACTATTTACTTTTGAGTCACTTTAATGTATGTATATTTTGTTCTAGCACTTATTACTGTTTTTGCCGGTTGATGTGAAAAAAGTGAAGAAATTTTCTTTCTCGAAATGTCAGACTACAAGACTACAAAGCTGATAGCTTTTGTAATCAACGCCGTCAGCTTTGTTTGTCATGTTTGATTTAAGGCCAAAACACAACTATAGTGTTGTAATTAGAACACGTAACCATATCGCCACCCCATTGCCCAAAGGGCAATAAAAGATAAGAGTAATTTAATTCAATAGATATATGCGAAAGACTATATATCTTTATTCCTAAGGAAACTTAGACTTATTTCAAAAGACTTATAAGACTATATGCTACAAGGATGGGAGTTCATTAAATGATAGATGAGAGTTAAGTATGATATACACATTGATTTAAATTCAAATATCAAAATAAAAGTTATGAACAAGTTCGTTACCAAGTTTAAAACACAACAAAAATAAAGCATATTTCATGGTATGAGGAATAGGTGATATAAAGGTAGTATTAGTATATGAATGTATTTAATAAAGAACATGGTGAACTTAAATATTTTAAATAATGATAATACTTCATGTTACAGTTTCCGTTGGCAGCTCAAACAAACATTTTGCGACGGCGTGGGTTATACATTATGTCTTCTTCTGTCTTCTTCCCCTCACCAAAAAATACAGGCCCAAATGTGGTATGGTGAATCAACGTCTGGCCTGCCCGGCCAATCACATTGCCGGTAAAGATCTGGTGGGCTACATCGGCACCCAAAATCAGATGATAGGGTTCAGGCTTATTCCAGCTAGGATCCCCAATTGTGGCGCGGCCGACGATGGGATGATCCCAAGTCCAGATGCTCTCGAGTGGGGCTGATGGTGTTTTGCCATACCGAGTGTCTTCAATCACACATCTGACGTGAACCTGGTCACGATCGAATATGCGGTGTTGAAGCCTTATTGAGGTGTAGCCCCGGCGAATTTCGCACTTATAATTTTTGGCAGCGTCCATAGTTATTGCTGAGAGTTTATGTGAGGGGTCGATTACAACCCGAGCCATTTCACACCAGTCGGCTTTGGTGGGGTACAATCGTACAGTTGCGGTCATGGGGAAAAATACATTTCCTGTATCCACGGGGTGGAGGAGAGAATGGTGGTCGCCACGGCATCGAAAACAGCGATTACGACTGGGACAGTCACTACGACCATGGGACTGCGCCAAGCAGTTTTTGCAGAGATCGAGCTGTTCCACCTTACGGCGTCGTGCACTTATACATAAAGCGAGGAACCGGGTGCAGTCGCTGATGGAGTGGAATCGTGTGCAGACCGGGCACGGGTAATTTTCATTGAAATTTGACATTCTGTGTGGAGAGAAGAAATCAATTAGTATTTGAGAGACGAAATTTTCTAATGAGCTACAGCAGATATCTAAAATACGGTTTCTTATGTGCCACGGGGAAGGAGTATCATTTTATGGACCAGGCGAGTTATTAAGCCATTTTGAGTCTTAAGTTCTGCAACTCTCACACGGTCATCTGCACCTAGGAATACTTTCACTACTCGGCCCAAACGCCATTCGTTAGGACACACAGGCTCATTTCTTATAACTACCAGATCGTTAAGTTGAAGATCAGGTTGGGGATTCTTCCACTTATTACGCTTATTTAATTCCCTTAAATACTCATCTTTCCAACGTCTACAGAATTCATGTTGCAAAGCCTTTAGCTTCCGCCACCGATTCATAAGACTTTCAACATGCGATAATTCTTCGGGTTCCGCTGGGACTAAAATAGGGCCACCGATGAGAAAGTGGCCCGGAGTGAGGGCGGAAATATCGTCAACTTCATCAGATAGAGATGCTAAGGGCCTTGAATTTAAACATGCCTCTATGGTAACGAGAAGAGTAGAAAATTCTTCAAACGTATACTTCATCTGACCACTGACTTTTTTCATGTGCATTTTGAAGCTTTTAACTCTGGCCTCCCACAAACCACCCATATGTGGAGCCGAGGCCGGAATAAAATGCCAGGATAACCTTTGGTGGCCATATTTAAGAATTGATCGTTCTCTTACTTCTTTTACAAGAGCCACGAAGTTTGAGTCAATTTGACGAGCGGCACCAACGAAATTTCTACCATTATCAGAGAACATCTGATGTGGACAACCGCGGCGGGAAACGAAGCGAGCCAACGCAGCCATGAACGCTGGAGTCGAGAGATCACTCACAGCCCTAAATGAATCGCTTTAGTCGAGAAACAAACGAAGAGACATGCATAACCTTTCGTGATACGACAGTATCTGCCTGTGAAACTTTTTATTTCAAAAGGCCCCGCAAAATCAACACCTGTGTTGGTGAATGGCCTGCTAAAACTGGTTCTTTCTTCGGGCAATGGTGCCATTATTTGGCTTTGAAACCTTTTCTTATACAGAATACATTCCTTACAATTCCGGATATGAAATTTAACTAAATTTTTTGCTCGTAATATCCAACACTGTAGGCGGATGGTATTTAAGACTAATCTTGGGCCACCATGCATTACAAGTTTATGAATAAAATCAACATACATCCTCGCTAACCGGCTCTTATACGCCAATATAACTGGATGTCTCTCATTATATGATAAGCTCGAAGTGGAACCAAGTCGACCATTTGCTCTTATGACACCATGCTTGTCCAAAAATGGACTCAGTGCTAACAAGGGACTGGTAGCTGGAAGTTTCCTATTATTTTTAAGACAATGGAATTCTTCTGGAAAATGGCGAACCTGAGATAAGTGAAAGAGACGACTTCTGGCAAAGTTCAATTCGTCGGCAGTCAAACGTTTTGACAAAACTGTAACTCCTTTACCATTCTTTAACCTGTGGAAGTATCGAAAAATGTAGGCAGTGACATGGATAGCCGTGGATAGCGAAGAGTAGTTTTCCAAAATGTCATATGAAACCTCGGATTTGAACGACTCGTTAGGGGTACATGATCTAGGAACGTGAACTTTAACGGGCTTGGATTCTTCCAACGTTTCCAAGGGTTTTGATGATACGGGCCACATAGATTTATCTTGAACTAACCACTCAGGTCCGTGCCACCACAAACTGCTTTTTTCTAATTCCGAAGGAACCAGCCCCCGGGTTGCTAGATCAGCGGGATTGTCTTGTGAAGCTACATGGGACCAACTCTTATTACCAACCTTTTCCAATATACGAGCAACCCTATTTGCTACAAAAGTTTTCCAACAACATGGTGGCTTTTTGAGCCACGCCAAAACTATTGTTGAGTCAGACCACAAATGTAAGTCGTAGGAATTAGGTTCAAAATTGGGCAACATACTTTCAATCAACTCTGCCAACAACGTAGCCCCACATAGTTCCAACCTTGGCAACGATGGTTTCTTTATCGGAGCCACCTTTGTCTTTGCAACTAATAAGTTTGAACTAATAGTATTTCCTTCTTGAATCCTTACGTAAATTGTGGCAGCATAAGCTACCTCTGAAGAGTCACAGAAACCATGGTACTCAACTTAACTTTGTGGGGTATAGCCGATCCAACGGGGAATTGTAATGCTATCTACTTCATTGTATTTTGTAATAAAATGTTTCCATTTCTGTAAAGCTACAGGTTTTATATTATCATCCCATTCTATCTTGTCGAGCCACATATCCTGCATGATGATTTTTGCTGTTATTATGACTGGAGCCAACCATCCGGCAGGATCAAAGAGTCTGGCTATCAGCGATAATACTTCCCTTTTTGTATAGGTGTCTTTATTAATAATCTTCTCTGTGACAAAATAGAAAATATCTTCTGAGGCATTCCAGCGTACTCCAAGAGTCTTTGCTGTACTTTTCTCATCGAGACACAAAAAACTTTCATTTAAGAGATGATCTACTGGCAAACCCTCTAGAATATTTGCAGAATTAGCAGTCCATTTTCTTAATTCAAACCCCGCTGTATCAAGAATGCCTACTAATTGTTTGCGGGCCACTTTGGCTTCAGAGACACTATGAGCTCCTACTAATGCGTCATCCACATACATGGAATTTCGCAGAATATGAGCTCCAACTGGAAAAATAAATTCTTCGTCATCTGCCAGCTTTAACAGTGTTCTAAGTGCTAAATACGGTGCACAGTTAACACCAAATGTGACCGTTTTTAAGACATAATCAGCAATTTCATCATTCTCAGACTCCCTGTAGACAATTTTCTGATAACTACTATGTTTTGGGTTTATCATAATTTGTCTATACATCTTACTAATGTCTGCATTGAAAACAAACTTAAAGAATCTCCATTTCAATACAAGGACCACTAAATCTGTTTGAAGAACAGGGCCTACATACAGCATATCATTCAAGCTAACTTTATTAGAAGATGGGCTGGATGCATTAAAAACTACTCTTAACTTTGTTGTGGTACTCTCAGGCTTAAACACTCCATGATGAGGCAAATAGTATCCTGAAGTACTGTCTTCGTCTTTTACTCTTTGCATGTGCCCTAGCGATATATATTCTTTAATGACGTCATCATATAGCTTCTTGTACTCTGGATTTTTTAATAAGGACTTCTCATTTCTCAAAAACTGTCTGATTGCTATGAATCTATTAGGACCTACTGGCTCAGCTTGGGGCTTAAATGGCAGGTCTACAACATATCGACCATCTACGTTTCTTTTTGTCGTAGAGCAGTATATAGCTTCACACTTTTTGTCATCTTCTGATAACAATTTCTTGTGGGACACCTCTTCTAATTCCCAGAACTTAGCTAGTTGTTCGTCTATTGACAATTTCTCAGAATAAGAGACTCTAGTATTGAAATTTTGAATTCTCTTACCAGATGGACCAGTTACGATCCAACCAAATATTGTCGCCTGAGCCACAAGTGTATCAACTATCTCATGCCGTACTCCTCCTTTCAGTATGCTGGGATACAAATCTCCACCCAATAATATGTCGATCTGGCCACTTTTGTAAAAATCTGGATCTGCATAGTCCAGTTTTGGCAGATTCGACATTGCCTGTTCACAAAGAGAGTGTGTAGGAATGTTTCCAGTAACATGAGACACAACTAAAGCTTCTACTTTAAGTGAAATATTGGAATCTATCTTCGAACTTATTTCAAAAGAAGCCATCTTGTTAGTTCTACTAACAACTTCTCCTCCCAAGCCTGTCACCTCAGCTGCTATAGGGACAGTTGGTAACTTTAGAAGCTTTTGAATTCTTTCAGAAATAAAAGTCTCGTCAGAACATGGGTCTATCAATGCTCGAACTCTATAAGTTGAGCCAAAATGACAAATATCAACCCATGCAGTAGCTAACATCACCTTTTTTGTTGCTGTAGTATGATGATTTTGCACCGTCACAAGAGTATTTCGTACTTCCGTGGACTGTATATTATCATTATTTGAGGAATTTGATTGACTTGAGACATGTGGTAGAACTTTTTGTTGATTTTGAGTAATCTTCTTGACGAAGTCTCTATGCAACAAAGTGTGATGTTTTTTCTGACACTTCGAGCAACCATTTGGACTTGTACAATTTACATACTAGTGTCCTACCTTCAAGCAATTAAAGCAAAATTTAAACTTTCTGAGAGTTGATGCTCTTTCTTTTTGATCCATTGCAAGAAACTTGGTACAAGAGCTAATTTTGTGAGCTTCCCTACACAGTTTGCATTGTGGGATCTCCACTTTAGAATGATAAGCTTTTTGACTTTTTATGTTAACACTGGTTTGATGACTTCTATGAGAGACATTCCTTGAATTATTGGGCCACAGAGCATTCGTGGTTATAATATCTGATACGCTTTCTAAGGCGTGATATCTATCGGTCAGAAATTCATTCATTTCTTTCCAGGACGGGACTTCAGTTTTACTCTTTACTGATTGCTCCCAAAGATTTAATGTTTGTTCAGAAAGTTTTGAGGAACACAGAAAAACAAAAATAGGATCCCATGAGCGTATGTCGATCTCGTATAATTTCAAAATGGAAATGCAATTATTCACATCTCTCTGCAATCTTTTTACTTCAGTAGAACATTCAGATTGGCAAGAGGCCATGTTGAAAAGAAGCTTTAACTGACTGTTGATTAAAACACGTTTGTTTTCGTATTGATTTTTTAAATTCGCCCATGCGATATCAAAGTTTTCTGCGGTTAGAGCTATATTTCTGTTAATCTCCCTAGCCTCACCGTCAGTTTTCTGAAACAAGTAAAATAATTTTTCAACAGCACTCAATCCTGTGTTGTTTATGAAGATTGCTGTGAACAGGTCTCTAAATGTGGGCCACGAAACGTAGTCACCACGAAATATTGCTGTATCACATGGGGGTACATGTACCTACATTTTCTGCTTTTGAGCCACTGTTTCTGTACGGGCCTCTTTATCAACGATTTTCTTCCAGAACCTCTTCAAAATTCTCAGTACTCATTTTCGGTTATACCACAATGCAAATTATACAATAAAATACACTAAATTCGAGCTACAGACCCTTTTTGCTAGAACTCATACAACAATTTCTCTTACTTTGCCAAAGTTGTCACAAACGAACCAACTTATTTTGTTAAACATTTACATCTGCAGCCACGAGACTGAAGTTATGAAAAGACCAGATATACTTAACATGCAAGTAAATACCAATTGAAATATAATATAGGTTATTATCACCAAGTCGTTTATATTTCCAAGCAATTTAAATATCTAACTGAAGTGTAATATATTCTCTTTTTTCAAGCAAAATTATTTACTGGGATTCCCAAACTTTAAACGAGACACTGAATCGGGTTTCTCTTTAGCTCTAAATACTTCTTAGTCCCATAAAAGTTACCAAAAACGTTCATAATTTGTAAAAAATGCTTCACGGAACACAGAAATCTTAAACGTTGTAGAGTTTACCTACGCACAATATTTTAATCAGTAGGAAAGATGCCGAGAATATTAACATAACCTCCAGCTTGGTACTTGACAAGTAAGAACAATCTCTACCAAGAAGAACAGTACGACTCGAATGCAAAATTTTAATTTCACTGAGTTGTTCTTATTATTTTGAGGCACAAATATCGATAATATTTCTTCTTTTCAACAAAGCCGGCATTCCATTAAATATTTTCTTGTGTTTAAATTGAGAAATATTAACAAAAACACTGTAATAATTCTTTATATCTTATAACTTTGAGAGGAAAAAACTCTTGGCTCCAATTTCAATAAGTCACAGTCATTATAAATCAGCATTCATGAATTCATACACATATTAAGGGAGACAACATACAATGTTTCACAGTTCAGAAATTTTTCTTTAAAAAAATTATTTTTCTACCACCCGTTTACGAGCCACGCTAATATACTGGTACATAAGTAACCAAACCAAACTGATTCCTTATTTATGTTAAACAAAGATGGTGACACATTCCCTTTATGTACTCTTTTATATTATGTTTAGCAATGCTCTCAACTGCATACGGATTCTATTTACTATTCATGTACCGTTTTGTATGTACATATGTATATTTGTTGGATGCTAATTTAACCTTCAATAAAGTATGGCTTTTGTTGTACATCATCGTATGAAACACACTTCCAGCGGGGAACACATTTTTAAATTCACGAAACACAGGATAAAAAATTTATACATACGCACCTTAAATTATTTGCTGGCGTTGTAGGCCGAGGACCAATGTTTGCACCACTATGCTTTTCGGGAATACCTGTGGTTAATGCTCAGATGGTGTGCGCAGTATCAGGCAACTTCTTTCCCACTTCCGATTAATGAAAAGGCTTGTTTTCTTATGTTTTACACTGAATTCCTTTTATTGTTGATTATAGCCGTATTTAATAAAGGGTATGGGGATGGCGATAGGCACTGGATTTCCACTATTTACTTTTGAGTCACTTTAATGTATGTATATTTTGTTCTAGCACTTATTACTGTTTTTGCCGGTTGATGTGAAAAAAGTGAAGAAATTTTCTTTCTCGAAATGTCAGACTATAAGAATACAAAGCTGATAGCTTTTGTAATCAACGCCGTCAGCTTTGTTTGTCATGTTTGATTTAAGGCCAAAACACAACTATAGTGTTGTAATTAGAACACGTAACCAAACGGAATTGAAGCAATTACATTACCTCTTATTTGGCATTTTGGGTTCTAAATCCCACAGAAAATAGCTTTCGAAAGATTTTCTATAATTCAAGGCAATTAGCATAATTTTTAAAAATATCGTAAGTAAAATGGATTTTGGAAATCCTTTTGAGGGAGAACCTCCAAGCAAAAAGTGGTGAAAATAGATCCACCTTCGAATACAGGGATTGCAATCGCGAATATGTCAAATAGAGATATACAGTGGTTGGAGGATATAAACAGTTCGGCCCGAAAGCCTTTTCTTCTTTAAAGTACATATCCAGATATCAAACACTAATTTCAGTCCCATTAAAATTAGTTTTTTTATTATTGCAAGAAAATAATTTTCTTTAATGACACCAAAACTTTACTATTTTACCAAAAGCGATAGAGTCCGTAAAATCCAACTAAAAACTCAGAAAATTACATTAAAAAAGAACAAAATTTTTATCAAGAGCCGGGCGATACAATCAACGACTCATAGACTCCGAATCCAACACGCAGTACCGTTTGATAGTCCCGAAAAAATGGGTTAAGTCGAAAAACTCCATCTGATACCTCAATGGTTGTTGTTGCCACTTATTAATATCTGAATTGTACGACTAGAAGTTTATGGACTCGATGACATTAAAAACTTTCCAAAGACCAATCACTTCTGTCGGCACAGCAGAGGCAAACTTATGAAAATTCATAACTTTTGTTTTCCGGAAAACAATTAAAAAGTGACAGCCTGTGTGAGTTGAAACTTTAATATCGAATCGAATACGGGCTACATAGCCAAAAATTTTTTTTTATTAATTGTATATCCAGGAAGTTTCAGATAATATGGATAATATTTGGGGTATACAATTTCACGATTGTTGGCGTTGCGGATAAATGCTTATGTTGTGCTCAAAAATTTGGCTTAAAGAAAGCCCAAATGTTTTGCACTTTTGTACAGAAGATACCTTAAAGAATCGACTGATATAGTCCATTTTGGAAGTCATTCCTTTTGATAGTTATGGTGTCAAGCCGTCAATTTAGTTAGTCGCCGTAAGATTTAGAGCTTTTGGACCACTCCTGACATAACCATGGATTTACTCACGAAAAATACGATATCACTGTAAACAAGACAGCAAGGAGTACCATTGGTCAAAATGTGCAATGACTCTTCGAATAGCCCTTAAACTACACTTATGTTGAATTTTGTGAGGGATGTATCCGAAGATGTTGTCCCGAATAATTGAAAATTTGTGTTGGAGGAACCTGAAAGAGTTGATCGATATAATCCATATTCAAACCTAATCTATGTCTCACAAAAATCGATTTGGACTTTCGAGAGTTATTGTGCTCAAGATTATAGGGAAACTTTTTGAAGTCTTGCGGGGAAAATGTCCAAGGAGTGGACCGATATGACTTAAAGTTTGGATAAAATATTGGGAGATCCAAAATTTGGACCAAATCTATTGATCTGTTCGGATGAACTGGAATAAATCAACTCCAAATTGTTTGACGCGGGTTTCGTCAAATCATTATTTCGCTGAGGTACATTTTTATCATTAGCCTAACGGCTGAGGGTACACTATCACGGTGCTCGTGAACCAACGTTAAATGAAAGGAGTTTACAACTGGGAATTTCTGCGGGTTCTAAAACAGCAATGTTCATAGATGAGAAAAATCCAAAACTAAGAAATAATCGCTGCAGGGATTTTTAAATAAATCACGGCCAAAGTTTTTAAGTTTTCGCGATTTGTTTGAAAACGGCAAGTCTTATCGAAATGGGACTAGAAAAAAATCTTATAGCTGCTAAAATTCTCTACAAGATTGGCATTCGCAATTTTTTTTCTAGGTAGTACCATTTTTGAGATATATAAGTTTAAGACGATACAGTCAGTGAAATGAAACCTACGAAAATATCATAAAGGACAATATTATAGAGAATTTTCACTGCAATTTTCTTTAGTTCCATTTCACAGCAAAATCATAAAAAAAAAACTAAAAAACCCCAAAAAATTTGAACTTTGACCGCGATTTATTTAAAAAGCGCTTCGGCGATTTTGTTGTTTTTTATTTTTCTCATCTATGAACCACCAATAAAAACAGGTGTAACCTTCTTTCACTTAAAGTTGGTTCAAGAGCGCCATGACATACAATACAAATTGCAAATTGGAAAAAAATCAGATGTGCATGCTATTTATAGCAGATATTATCACTTTATGATACACAACAATAAATTAATAAATTTTTCTCCATTACTTTCTCACAATATTTAGAAATAAGTTGATATAAAATAGGAATACAAAATTTTGATTAAGACAGTAAAACAAGTTTCTAATTGTTTTTCGAGATATACTCCACAGAGAAACCTTGATATGTCGTACATATTGTCCAATAGACATTTCCTTTCATGTACTTCTAATCCGTACAATACTGAATTTGTAAACGTTTTGAATACGCAATGAGTTTAAAGCCTCAAGGCCTTTATATTCATTACAGAATTCCACAACACTGACTTGGGGCAAAAGAAGGAATTCAGTTTTACTGGAAGTTTCTCTCAAAAAGAGTATTTAAAGAAAAAAGGTTTAAATATTTCTTAGACAACTTCTTAATAAAGTACATTTTCAGTACATAACCTTCAGAACAATATAAGTTTTCATTTGAAATTTCAAAAACAAAAAATTATTTTAGAGAAAAAACGTAAAAATATGTTAAAGTAGCTCAAAAAATCTAGTCAGATCAAACCAACTAAGGGGGTGGGGGGCCAGGGCCCCCCTTGCCCCCCCCCCCCCCTGCGTACGTCCCTGACATTAATTAATGGCTTCTTTTGAAGGGCATAGAAATACAAAGTACAAAAGCCAATACAAAGACTGCAGAATAAAGCTTTAAAATCTGTAGCAAAACTCTCATACATATTTAATAATAAAAAGGTGCATCCATATTTCAAATACACATATGTATGTATATGAAAAATGGATTAATGTTATTGCCAAAATTCTTTTTCGTTTAGGATTGTTAATAGATGAAAATCGTATACCTATATCGTTGTGGAAAATGTAGGAATCGAGCTTTCTGTGCTTTTTAAGAGAGCTGTAAAAAAGGAAAGACGCGGACGTCCATTCTTAGTGAGTGCTCGTAAGACACTGATTTATTCATAAATATTACACCTACGAACTACTTACGAACAATCTAATTTAACCTAATGCAACATAACAATAATTTTTATCTATTCTTAGAACATTAAAATGCTGCTTGTCCCATCATTCAAGTGGTCTTTTCTACCCTTTGTGTGCAACGACATGTGTGTGTGTGTAATACACAGTCGTATGCACAAGAGTAAAAGATCAAATACATTAATAAGTATGTAGATGATATTTTAGCTATTATTAAGAAAGACGAAACAGATGAAATCCTATCTACAATGAACAAGTACCACAACAAGATCAAATTTACAATAGAAATAGAAAAGGACAACACAATATCATATCTGGATACTAAGCTACAGAGAGAGGGAAATAAAATAGTTTTTGATTGGTACTCGAAAGAAACTTCATCTGGAAGACTAATCAATTTCAACGCAACACAACCAAAGACACAAATACTTAACACAGCCAAAAATCTCATTTATCGTGTTTTATCTATTAGTGACGAACAATTCCACAGCAAGAATACAATGGCAGCAACAAACATTTTGAAAAATAACAGCTTTCCAACAAAAATCATAAATAATTTAATAGAAGAAACAAAGAGAAAAATCAAAAAAGAAGAAGACAATTCAATGACGACAAAGGAAAACTCATCACCTAAAAAATTTTACAGTGTTCCATATATTCCTGGCCTTTTTGACAGTTATCACCTACGTCAAATAATAAATAACAACAATGCCAGCTTTGCATACAAACCAAACACAACATTACGCACATTATTTACGAATACAAGAACACCTATAGAAAAACAACAACAAAGCAATGTGGTCTACCAAATTGAATGCAAAGGTAAACCAGAAGAGAAATGTAATAAGATTTACATCGGAACAACAAAAAGAACTCTGAGTACACGAATGACTGAACACAAGCTAGACATAGAAAAACAAAAGGAAACAACAGCGCTAGCACAACATGTTCTCAACACAGGTCACTCTCCAGATTTTGACAATGTGCAAATAATAGATAAAGAGAGAAATGAAAAGAAGAGACTGATTATAGAAAGCTTACATATCCAAAAAAACATTGACAGAACGATAAACATGAAAGAAGATACTGACAATATAAGCTGCAGTTATGGAATCGCAATAAAGTAACCCGCTGTGATATTAGTTCTAAGTCGTGTGAATTGTCTTTTATGTTTTAAATATAAGATTTAATGAAAACACGCCTTATAATAATATTGTAAGTTTAAAATTATTGGCAATTCTAAGATCATTCTCGCACTGAAGAAATTGTGAAATATTTTATTTTATTTAATAGACGATTTCCCCTGATGACGTTACCAAGAAAGTGACGAAACGTTGGGAAAAAAAGCAATAAACCTCCTTGTTTTATTTGCTAAAGTACCAAAGGTCAATAAGCTAATCAAATAATACAAAAAAATTAACAACATTTGACCAAAATAAAAAACAACACAAACACACAACGGATAGCCAGCCGGAAAAAAACACATATTAAATATTATAAAATACACATTTCACCAGAACGAGACCATAATGAAGGGCTACTTCAAACACATAACACTAAAATATGACAACAACACTTGCCACAGCATGAAGCAATACTGCAATGAACTAAAAAGGCTAACACAACAACAACTCAGATTAAAATTCCTACTAGAATGCAGAAGCTATGGTGTCATCCCTAACCACACACAACACACAACAACTAAGGTAAAGCAATTATTCCACAATAACACAGCACAACAACAATACTCCAAAATTGAAAGAAATTTTCACACAAAAATTCTGAATTTGGAAATTTCACAAACTAACACAGACATCAAAGCTACCACCAAAATTGTACAACGCATTGAATTCCACTTAGAATCTATCTTGAACACAAGTGATTACTTGACATTTAAACAAAAACAAAATAACAGAATGAACGCCATAAAGAATAACCTAGCAGACAAACAAAATAGAAAATTAGCAACACTGAAAGAAATTATGTTCAATAAATTTGGTTTTACATACAACACACATTGGTTTGAAAATAAAACTAACATAGATTTCCCATTTGAGTGCAAGTGGCTTCTATCACTTGGGAAAAAGTTCGCATTGCCTATTAATAAATCTAATTTCTCGACAATTCACGCAATAACCGACATCGAACAATGCATACTTGACGTAGATGATGCTGAAAAAGAATTATGTAGAACAAAAATAGCAAACAGAATTAATAATTTCAAAAGGAACACAAAATATAACCAAAAGGAACGCTTCATTACAACAATTTATGAAAAAACAAAGACTTTTCTCAAAGAACACAAAGATATTATTATATTACAAGCAAATAAGGGCAACAAAACAGTGGCGATGTATAAAACAGACTACAATAACAAAATGGGAATACTCCTACAGGATAAATCTACATACAAAATACAAAGAAATGACCCGACTACAAGACTACAACGAATAAACAATAACCTGGTCTCAGAATTATACAAAAATGAACACATCACATATTTAGAAAAAATGAAATTACAAAGTTCCGCAGCTAATGCACCTCGAATCTACGGACTGCCGAAAATACACAAACCTGACGTGCCATTAAGACCGATCGTCTCTTCGACTAATGTTCCCTGCTACCAGTTATCAAAATACATGGGAAATATACTGAAAAATATTATATCTAAAGAATATAACATCAAAAATTCAACAGACCTGAAGAATAAATTAAGAAATATAAAGCTAGATGACGGTGATATCTTAGTCTCATTTGATGTAGTGTCCTTATTCACCAACATACCGGTTCACACTGCAATAAATATAATAATGGCAAAATGGGAGCAAGTCAGAAAATACACAAACATTCCCAAAAAACTATTCCTCAAACTTTTACAATTCTGTTTAAAGGATAATAACTATTTTAATTTCGACGGAAAAATATATAATCAAGTTTTTGGCATGCCCATGGGGAACCCACTGTCGCCTACCATAGCGGATATTGTTTTGGATCACCTACTTGACGACGCCATAGCTGAACATCGAAAAAAGGACATAAATATCAAATACATTAATAAGTATGTAGATGATATTTTAGCTATTATTAAGAAAGACGAAACAGATGAAATCCTATCTACAATGAACAAGTACCACAACAAGATCAAATTTTTCATATCTGGATACTAAGCTACAGAGAGAGGGAAATAAAATAGTTTTTGATTGGTACTCGAAAGAAACTTCATCTGGAAAACTAATCAATTTCAACGCAACACAACCAAAGACACAAATACTTAACACAGCCAAAAATCTCATTTATCGTGTTTTATCTATTAGTGACGAACAATTCCACAGCAAGAATACAATGGCGGCAACAAACATTTTGAAAAATAACAGCTTTCCAACAAAAATCATAAATAATTTAATAGAAGAAACAAAGAGAAAAATCAAAAAAGTAGAAGACAATTCAATGACGACAAAGGAAAACTCATCACCTAAAAAATTTTACAGTGTTCCATATATTCCTGGCCTTTTTGACAGTTATCACCTACGTCAAATAATAAATAACAACAATGCCAGCTTTGCATACAAACCAAACACAACATTACGCACATTATTTACGAATACAAAAACACCTATAGAAAAACAACAACAAAGCAATGTGGTCTACCAAATTGAATGCAAAGGTAAACCAGAAGAGAAATGTAATAAGATTTACATCGGAACAACAAAAAGAACTCTGAGTACACGAATGACTGAACACAAGCTAGACATAGAAAAACAAAAGGAAACAACAGCGCTAGCACAACATGTTCTCAAAACAGGTCACTCTCCAGATTTTGACAATGTGCAAATAATAGATAAAGAGAGAAATTAAAAGAAGAGACTGATTATAGAAAGCTTACATATCCAAAAAAACATTGACAGAACGATAAACATGAAAGAAGATACTGACAATATAAGCTGCAGTTATGGAATCGCAATAAAGTAACCCGCTGTGATATTAGTTCTAAGTCGTGTGAATTGTCTTTTATGTTTTAAATATAAGATTTAATGAAAACACGCCTTATAATAATATCCCAGCAAAATAAATTGGAAGTAGTGCAATGTAGACTAGTTCTTTCACGGCATGTTTTTATGCAGTTCAAACGGAGTCGTGAAAAAGGCACTCCATTCCTCACATTTTAACCGCATTTGGATGCAATCCAAAGAATCACATCCATTCGTCACATTTTAAGAACATCCGGAGGCAGTTCAACGGAGTCGTGAAAAAGGCACTCCAATTCCTCACAATTTAACAGCATCCGGATGCAGTGCAAACGGAGTCGTGCAAAAGGCACTCCATTCACTACATTTTATTGGCAGTTGTTAGAGATCCCTACATGTACATAAATCAGTTTATACATCTCTACAGGCAGCGGAATAAAAGAGATAATCGCGTTAACATTTCTAAACATTTGTTAATACAAACTAAATAATATTTAATTTGTGAACATTTTTCCGGTAACTCACGAGAAGAAAATTTCCCAATGGGGTGCTGTTGGAGTACATGTCGAAATCTTAACTGGTGATGGGAAGACAATATCAAACCCATTTAGCAGAAGAAGCAAAAGTACTTAAGCTTGGATTAAATAAAGAGTGAAGGAACACACATGTTTGCTATTGAATTCAATAGAGAATTTTCATAATGTTAATTTAATAAAGTTATTAATATTTTTGTTTTACACAAATAATAAATGCATTTTATTTTGTTATTCAAAACACGTGCTCTGGACTGCCTCCTATTCTACCCCAAAGGGTCAGTTAAAATGCAATGCCAAAGGGTCAGTTAAAATGCAGTGCCAAAGGTTCAGTTAAAATGCAATGCCAAAGGGTCAGTTAAAATGCGGTGCAATGGAGTGCCTCTTTCCGGGGTCACTCCCTTGTAAAAATCATGAGTGAAAATGCATAATTTGATGCACTTCCAAATCACTTGTACATATCATTTAAGTGCCTCTTTGGAGGCAAACTTTTCGCTGGGATTGTAAGTTTAAAATTATTGGCAATTCTAAGATCATTCTCGCACTGAAGAAATTGTGAAATATTTTATTTTATTTAATAGACGATTTCCCCTGATGACATTACCAAGAAAGTGACGAAACGTTGGGAAAAAAAAGCAATAAACCTCCTTGTTTTATTTGCTAAAGTACCAAAGGTCAATAAGCTAATCAAATAATACAAAAAAAATTATAAGACCATGTTTATATTATAGCCTTTTGCAGGGTTAACCTTCTTAATGGGGATTTATTTGACGTATACTCAAAGGAATTGACATTTGAAACCCAGTGAGTTTGTTAAATCCTGTTATATATAAACGTACTATAACTTTCTTTGCCTGCTGGAGAGCTGATAATTTACCAAATGTGTTTTTAATAAGTGGATTTTCCAGAGACCAAACCACACCCAAAAGTATGTACAACATTTGTTTGTACGAGGGCAGTTAGTTAGTCATGACTGAAAGATATGAACGGTCTAACAGTCAATCAGGTGACATTTGGGCAAAGCTGTCATTCAAAACTGCAGTGTATTTACATTGCTGAATTGTTGCAAACTCGATAGCCATAGACGAAACATTCATCTGCTGGAAGCTTTTTTATAGCAGTATTTAAATGAGATTAAGTCAACTTTACTGCTGTGGGTTGTATATCATATGTAGTCAGTCTCATTGTCATAACTGTAAGCGAAAAATTTACATTAAGCGGTAACCAAACCTAGTTTTGGGCTATGTTCCGATTTTTACTATTTTCCAAATTTTATTGACGATTTTCCGATCAAAAATTTTCGGCAACGTTGGGTCTGTACCAAAAAGTAGAACTATATTAAAAATGTCTAATTGTAACTACTGTGAATCTCAAATTTAGCTAAAATACTGAAATTACTGAAAATCGGGAGGTACCGTTATATAGGTTCAATTTCAAAGCACGGACCTATTTCAAATGTCATGTTACGGGTAGTACAGTTAAAACTCTCAAAATACCGAAAATCGGGGGGTAATGTTATATGGGATCTATACCTAAACATAGACCTATTGTGACCGATTTTTAGTGGAGTAGTATTGTGACCCCTAAGAATTTGTAATGTAACATTACAGATATTTCGGTTTATAATTATAGCTAAAACTCTGGTGGAGAAATGTTGCGAGCCATACGAACCTTAAATTTCACATTACACCGTGTTTGCTTGAAAATTGTGCCTAAAGTACTCAAAATATCGAAAAAAGGGAAGTACCGTTATATGGACGCTATACCTAAACATGAACCTATGTTGACAATTTTCTGTGGAGAAGTTTGTTGACTCCAGAGAACATGAAATATTAATTATCGGCAGTTCAGTCAAAAATGTAGCTAACATCCTCAAAGTATCGAAAATCGGGGGATACCGTTCTAAGGGGGCTTTACGAAGACGTGGACCGACAAAGTACAGGTGAAAAGTGTTGTACCCCAACGAAGACTAAAAGCAAAATTTCAGCCATTTCGGTGTGGTAATGGGCTAAAACCTTCAAAATACCGAACATCGGGAGGTATCCTTCTATGGATATTGAAGAGCTCCTGCTCTACACCTAATTGTTGTAATTTAAAATACCTTATTTTTTTATTTGTTTTGTTTTAGTTGAAGATTCAATCATATGATTGTTTAGGTCTGGAGTTTCCCCCATTGGCTTAACTTCATCACATTCCTCTTTGCAGAGAAAAATGTTTACAAAACGCACTGACAGTTTGCAAAATTTACTGATCGCTACCAATATCATGATTTCATCCCGGCGAAGGGAATTATCAATTGGCTTTTCAGTTTTTGAAATGATGATTTTTTTAGTGAAAACTGAACTCTTTAAGCATCGAGTATTCTCATGTTAATGAGAATGATGCTCACTTTTCGGCTTTCCCAAAAAAACACCAGAACAAAATATTTGCAAGCTGACAGCACGATTCAACTAAGAAATCATCGATTTCTGTTAAGTTGAAATAACATCAACACAGTTACCTGTGAGTATGTCGTTGGAATTTTATTGAGAAAATTCCGTTTTGCGCGAGGCTTTGCTGTTTTTTGATTGTTTCGTTTTAGTTGAAGATTCAATCATATGATTGTTTGGAGTTTCCCCCATTGGCTTAACTTCATCACATTCCTCTGTGCAGAGAAAAATGTTTACAAAACGCACTGACAGCTTGCAAAATTTGCTGATCGCTACCAATATCATGATTTCATCCCGGCGAAGGGAATTATCAATTGGCTTTTCAGTTTTTGAAATGATGATTTTTTAGTGAAAACCTGAACTCTTTAAGCATTGAGTATTCTCATGTTAATGAGAATGATGCTCACTTTTCGGCTTTCCCAAAAAAACACCAGAACAAAATATTTGCAAGCTGACAGCACGATTCAACTAAGAAATCATCGATTTCTGTTAAGTTGAAATAACATCAACACAGTTACCTGTGAGTATGTCGTTGGAATTTTATTTACAAAATTCCGTTTTGCGCGAGCCTTCGCTGTTTTTTGTTTGTTTTGTTTTAGTTGAAGATTCAATCATATGATTGTTTAAGTCTGGAGTTTCCCCCATTGGCTTAACTTCATCACATTCCTCTTTGCAGAGAAAAATTTTTACAAGACGCAAACCTGTGAGTATGTTAATGAGAATGATGCTCACTTTTCGGCTTTCCCAAAAAAACACCAGAACAAAATATTTGCAAGCTGACAGCACGATTCAACTAAGAAATCATCGATTTCTGTTAAGTTGAAATAACATCAACACAGTTACCTGTGAGTATGTCGTTGGAATTTTATTTACAAAATTCCGTTTTGCGCGAGCCTTCGCTGTTTTTTGTTTGTTTTGTTTTAGTTGAAGATTCAATCATATGATTGTTTAAGTCTGGAGTTTCCCCCATTGGCTTAACTTCATCACATTCCTCTTTGCAGAGAAAAATTTTTACAAGACGCAAACCTGTGAGTATGTCTTTGGAATTTTATTTACAAAATTCCGTTTAGCGCGAGCCTTCGCTGTTTTTTGTTTGTTTTGTTTTAGTTGAAGATTCAATCATATGATTGTTTAAGTCTGTAGTTTCCCCCATTGGCTTAACTTCATCACATTCCTCTTTGCAGAGAAAAATTTTTACAAAACGCACTGACAAATTTTTACAAAACGCACTGATGAAGTTAAGCCAATGGCGGAAACTCCAGACTTAAACAATCATATGATTGAATCTTCAACTAAAACAAAACAAACAAAAAACAGCGAAGGCTCGCGCAAAACGGAATTTTGTAAATAAACTTCCAACGACATACTCACAGGTAACTGTGTTGATGTTATTTCAACTTAACAGAAATCGATGATTTCTTAGTTGAATCGTGCTGTCAGCTTCCAAATATTTTGTTCTGGTGTTTTTTTTTTTTTTTGGGAAAGCCGAAAAGTGAGCATCATTCTCATTAACATGAGAATACTCGATGCTTAAAGAGTTCAGGTTTTCACTAAAATATCATCATTTCAAAAACTGAAAAGCCAATTGATAATTCCCTTCGCCGGGATGAAATTATGATATTGGAGCGATCAGTAAATTTTGCAAGCTGTCAGTGCGTTTTCTAAACATGTTTCTCTGCAATGAGGAATGTGATGAAGTTAAGCCAATGGGGGAAACTCCAGACTTAAACAATCTTTATTTTTTATTTATTCATAACTAGCAAAGTGCCCGGTACTTTATATGTGGAATGGGATATAAAAAAAAACACACGAACAATATTTGATATGGACATGGCGAACACTAAAAATTTTGTAATATTGTTCGTACCACATTAAGTCGTATAATCAGCCGAATCTCACGGTCACCAACAGCGAGCCATAGTTTTGAGTCATTTTAATTACGGGATTTCTGTCCTCAGTAGGTAAAACATGATTTTAAAAAATAAACCCAAGAACAATTTTAGTAACATTTAGAACTTTAAGTAGGTATTTCCAATACCATTTCAGCCATCAGCAACCCTCATGATAATTATCAGAATTTATATGCATTTCAAAATCAATCCTTCATGCAATAACAATATGGTTTCAAATTTAGTACTTTTCGTACACCTGGGTATAACCTTAAAAAATACCTTCTTATATCAACCTAATAAACCAACCGCGATTCTCATTTCCAACTCTATCAGTTCCGCCAAAACCAATTATACTACTTTACATATAAATACATAAGTACGAATTTCCGAAACGTTCTCCTAGTAGATTAAAATTCCTGCTAAACCCTTTACCCAATAACAAACAGTACCAAATTCTGTATCATTTAGATCTATTCATAGTATGCATTTCCAAAGTCATCTCCATATAATAACCCCACATACCAACAGTGACTCTAAGAACAAATTTAGTATACCATCTCTGTTCCTACACCCCATATCAAATTTAGACCGATTTAGTACTTTTCGTTAATTTAAACTAACCCATATACCAACGCTACACGCCAGATTTGCACCTACACCCAATAACAGGTTGAATAACATATAGTTACTGTCGTGTACTTATGGTACATTAATACCAAATAAATACAGTAATCACAATTCCAAATCCCAGGATTCCAGCTCTATCCGTTCACCCAAATCCAATTTGTACCAGATTTAGGATTATATAGTACTTTTCGTACACTCATGGTTCGAATTTCAAAAAAACCCTTGGTACATCTTTGTTTCCCTCTATCAGTGACCCTCATTCCAAAATTTTGTGATTTCAATTCTATCACCCAAATCCAAATAGTACTAAATTTGGTACCACTTAGTACTTTAAATGCACTTGTAAATCGAATTTCCAAAAACTCTGTGGTACATCCTTCTTGCTCTTCATCAGTGATAATTATTCCAAATTCTATGATTCTAGCTCTATTCGTTCACCCAAATCCAAATTGTACTAAATTTGGCACCATTTAGCACTTTTCGTATACTTATAGTTTGAATTTCCCAAAACAATCAATACATCTTTTTTAATTTCGTCAGTGACACTCATTCCAAAATTTCATGATTCTAGCTCTCTCCGTTCACCCAAATCCAATTTGTACCAAATTTAGTACCATTTAGTAATATTCGTACAATTATAGTTCGAATTTCCAAAAAACCGTTGTTGCATTTCTCCAACTCTCCATCAGGGAGAATCATTCCCAATTTCAGAATTCTAGCTCTTTCCCTTTGCCTGATACAAAGTGTACCATATATAGTACCTTTTAGTACTTTTCGTACTATTCTAGTAAGAATTTCCAAAAACACATCCATATTTCACACCTACGGACCAAAAGTGACCCTCTTCCAAAATTTTAATTTTCTAGTTTTACTCGCTTATCGTGGACGTTGATTATTAGTCGGTGAGCCACACAAATGGTACCATTTTTAGAAAATTTTAGTACGTTTTAAACCTTTCTGGTACGAATTTCCAAAAACCAAGCCTTATGTACCACCATCGCCCCAAGACTAACCCCCACCCAAATTTTCAAGATTCTAGCTTCAGCCGTTTCGCCAGGGCGTTGATTATTAGTTGGTCAGCCACACAAACGGTGCCATTTTTAGTACATTTTAGTACTTTTAACAACCATCTAGGACGAATTTCCAAAAACTTAGCCTTATCGCCCACCTTCGCCCCAAGATTTCAAGATTCTGGCTTCAGCCGTTTCGTCTGGGCGTTGTAGATCTGTCAGTCATCACCGCGCAACTCTTGTATATGTATAGATATTAGGGTGTCCAAAACCGAAACCGGTTAACCGGTTACCCGGTTTTGAGTTACAAAACCGAAACCGGTTTTCGCCAAAAACGTCATTTTCGGTTAACCGACAAAACCGGTTATTTGTGTCGGTTAACCGGTTTTAAAAAATAGTGATATTTTTAATATTTCACTACAATTGTTTCCTTGAAAGTAAACTAAACTTAACTGTTAACCTTTAAATTTGAAATATATTTTGTTTAAAATGTAAAGTTGTGCCAATCTAGTTCACTACGCAGTTCCAATAGCCCACATCGTTTTTATGTGAAAACTGCGTATACGTAATATCACACGGCAGTTTGTATGACGTTATTCACAGGTTTTGGAACTAGTACAGTGAACTAGGAACTAGAGCTGTAGTAGCTACAATTTAAAACCAATGTTTAGTCCAATATAGTAATTATTAAGCAGATTGCCGAATGTTCACTATGATCAGCTTCACTAGGGGGAACATGTGCATAATTAAGACAATTTTTAGACCAGGGGACCAGGGGTGCTCAGAATAGTTCGTGTATTAGTAGTGGTAGGACACTCTAACCATTACTAAGCAATGGTAAATGAGAAATAAAGAGAGAATACGTGTGGTTTGTTTTTACGCTACCGTAAGGAAGTGATCACCAGTGCTTTAGAATGTCAGGTTATAAAGGGTAACGGTAACAAAATGAATGTTGGATTCAGGCATTTCACGATAAGTTGAGGTTTGCAAAGAAAGACGAAGAATCCGGACTTAATGAAATGTAAACTTAATTCCTTTGGTTCACAATTTTATATTTGTATGGTTAACCATTGTTAGAGCACAATTTTTGTCTTAATTTTGCAGCCCCCATTTCGAGGTCGAATACCAAATAACAAGGATATTTTGAGATAATTTTATAATAACGAAGTCGTTATACTTAATTTACCCCTTGTCGCACATTTTTAATCAACTATTTATAAATTATGAGCAATTTTGTACCTATTTAACAAAACCGGTTTAAACCGGTTAACCGGTTTTGGCAAATGCTGAAAACCGAAAACCGGTTTTTGAAAAAATTGAAAATTTCGGTTAACCGAAACCCGTTTTGTTTGGAAAAACCGGTTTTTTGGACTCCCTAATAGATATGTATATGAAAATGTATATTGCCAACTTGCCTCTAAAATTCCTTAAGGCGCTGAGGCTTTGTATGGTGAAAAAATAAAAAATAAATAAATTATACATGTTGACCAAAATGGGGGAATTAACAAAGCAACCGGTGCGATAGCATGGTGGGAGTGTGGTATCCATCTTTGGGTTTTATTTTTTATATGCAACCAGCGATAATTATCTAATCCAAACAAAAGTGTAATTAATATGAAATTAATAAAAGAATATCGACCCACAAGTAAAACCAAACCAATTTGTTTCTCCATTCCCGCTTTTTTATGCTTCCTTTTATATTTGAAGGCTATTGTATGTATCAAGGAATTCAAAATACCTAAAATCGGGAGGTATACTGTTCTATGGGGGCAATATGCAGAGGTGGACCTATACCGACAAATTCAACGAAGACTAACTACCAAACTTCATTCATTTCGGTGTTAAATTAAACACACAATCTTCAAAATATCCAAAATCAGGAGGTACGGATCTATGGATATTGAATAGCTCCTGGTATAACATATTTCTGAATAAAGTAAATATGTGTGATTTACACAAACTTATTGTAATTTAAAATACATTAATTTTTTAGTTATTCATAATTAATGAAATGTACCACCGTGGTGCAATGGTATACATGGTATACACTACCGCCTTGCGCGCTAAAGGTCGGTGGATCAATTCCCCGGCCAGGTAACGTCAACAATTTCAACGGTGGCAAAATACCCCTAAGTAATGTTGACGACATTTCCTGAGTACATCAGGTACCTTCAAAATACCCAAAATCGGGAGGTATCCATCTATGGATATTGAAGAGCTCCTGGTATAACATACATATGTCAAAATAAATTAAATATTTGTAATTTACACAAACTTATTGTAATTAAAGTACTTTAATTTTTATTTATTCATAATATATGAAAATGTACCATATCAGCATGCCTCTAGATGGCTTATGGTGCTGATGCATTTGAATACTCAAAAATAAATAAAAAATTAAAAAAATACATTATACACGTTGACCAAAATGGGGGAATTAACAACGCCACCGATAGCTTGGTGGGAGTGTGGTATCCGTGTTTGGCTTCAACTTTTTTATTTGCAACCAGCGATAATTATCTAATGTAAACAAAAAGGAAATTAATATGAAATTAATTAAACACAAGTAAGATGTCGTAAAGTTCGCACGGGCCGAACTTTTTATAACGTCCACCATAAAATATGCTTAACTAAAATGGAATAAAATTGTCTTTCCTCTTCACAATTTTTAGGCGTTAATATTTCTCGAACACGGATAATCTAATCTAAAAGATGTTGTTCAGTTAGGTGGTACCTTTATATGGGGCTATATCGAAGTGTAGATCTATGTCTTTGGGTTTTATTTTTTATATGCAACCAGCGATAATTATCTAATCCAAACAAAAGTGTAATTAATATGAAATTAATTAAAGAATATCGACCCACAAGTAAAACCAAACCAACTTGTTTCTCCATTCCCGCTTATTTATGCTTCCTTTTATATTTGAAGGATATTGTATGTATCAAGGAATTCAAAATACCTAAAATCGGGTGGTATACTGTTCTATGGGGGCTATATGCAGAGGTGGACCTATACCGACAAATTCAACGAAGACTAACTACCAAACTTCAGTCATTTCGGTGTTAAATTAAACACACAATCTTCAAAATATCCAAAATCAGGAGGTACGGACCTATGGATATTGAAGAGCTCCTGGTATAACATATTTGTGAATAAAGTAAATATGTGTGATTTACACAAACTTATTGTAATTTAAAATACTTTAATTTTTTAGTTATTTATAATTAATGAAATGTACCACCGTGGTGAATTGGTATACATGGTATACACTACCGCCTTGCGCGCTAAAGTTCGGTGGTTCAATTCCCCGGCCAGGCAACGTCAACAATTTCAACTATGGCAAAATACCCCTAAGTAATGTTGACGACATTTCCTGAGTACATCAGGTACCTTCAAAATACCGAAAATCGGGAGGTATCCATCTATGTCAATATCCATAGATGGATACCTCCTGGTATAACATACATATGTCAAAATAAATTAAATATTTGTAATTTACACAAACTTATTGTAATTAAAATACTTTAATTTTTATTTATTCATAATATATGAAAATGTACCATATCAACATGCCTCTAAGATGGCTTATGGTGCTGATGCATTTGAATACTCAAAAATAAATAAAAAAATTAAAAAAAAATAAATTATACACGTTGACCAAAATGGGGGAGTTAACAACGCCACCGGCGTGATAGCTTGGTGGGAGTGTGCCACCGATAGCTTGGTGGGAGTGTGGTATCCGTGTTTGGCTTCAACTTTTTTATTTGCAACCAGCGATAATTATCTAATGTAAACAAAAAGGAAATTAATATAAAATTAATTAAACACAAGTAAGATGTCGTAAAGTTCGGACGGGCCGAACTTTTTATAACGTCCACCATAAAATATGCTTAACTAAAATGGAATAAAGTTGTCTTTCCCCTTTACAATTTTTAGGCGTAAATATTTCTCGAACACGGATAATCTTATCTAAAAAATGTTGTTCAGTTTGGTAGTACCTTTATATGGGACTATATCGAAGTGTGGATCTATGTTGTAAAAATTTTGTGACTGCGGGGAAACTAAAATGTCAAAGGTTGCGTAGTTACATACGTCAACAAGGTTTGCCAAATATCTAAAATCCGGAAGTGCCGTAGTATGGGGAGAATTGGTGTGCAAAATACAAGCTTCAGATATCAAACTACAGCAAGTTCAGTCAAAAAATAAAACTAAAATGCTCATAATACCGAAAAACGGGAGGTACAATTATATGAGGTACAAAAAAGTGGAACTAAATTGGAAATTTTTAGACTTGTGACTACTGTGGATCTCAAATGTAGCTAAAATACTGAAATTACCTAAAATCCGAAGGTAACGATATATGGTTTCTATGCCAAAACATGGACCTTTTTCAAATGTCAAGTTGCGGGTAGTACAGTTAAAACCCTCAAAATACCGAAAATCGGGAGGTAATGTTATATGGGATCTATATCTAAACATGGACCTATGGCGACAGTTTCTGGTGGAGTAGTGTTGTGACCCCTTAGAAATTTAAATGTAAAACTAAATAAATAAGGTTAAGAATTTTAGGTAATACCCAAAAAATACAGAAAATCGGGAGGTGCCGTAATATGGGGGCTATACCTAAACGTAGACCTACGTTGACACTTTTTGGTGGAGTAGTGTTGTGACCCCTAAGAATCTAAATGTGAAATTACAGCTAATTCGGTTTAAAATACCGAAAATCGGGAGGTACCGTTCAATGGGGGCTAAACGTACACATGGACCAATGTTGGAGTGTTGGTGTGTCCCCTAAGAACCTTAAATGTGAAATTACATCTAGTTCGCTTAAAATTTGTAGCTAAATCCTTAAAAATATCTCAAATTGTGAGGTACCGTTAGGTGGGGGCTATACCTAAACATGGACCTATGTTGACAAATATTGGGGGAGTAGTGTTGGGACCTATAGGAACCTTACATGTCAAATAACAGCTAGTTCGGTTAAAAATTTTAGCTAAAACCCTCAAAATACCCAAAATCAGAATCAGGAGGTACATTTATATGGAAACTCATGGGAACCTTAACTGTCAAATTACAGCTAATTCGGTTAAAAATGTTAGCTAAAATCCTAAAAATGCCGAAAATCGTGAGATGCCGTTATGTGCGGAGGTACTGAATGTAGGAGGTACCGTTATATGGGGGCTATACCTAAACATAGACCGTTTTTGGTGAGGTAGTGTTGTGACCTCTAAGAACCTTACCCAGCAAAATGTTTGCCTCCAAAGATGCAGTTAATTCATATGTACAAGTGATCTGGAAGTGCGTCGAATTCTGCATTTTCACTCATGATTTTTACAAGAGCGTGAATACTGAAAGATGCACTCCACTGCTTTTTAACTATCCCTTTGGAATCGCATTTTAACTAACCCTTTAGGGCAGAATAGGATGTAGTCCAATTTGCATCCAAAGCATGTGTTTTGATGCAGTGCTTTGGATTGCATTTAAAGTCACTCTTCGGAATGTGTTTTTATGCATTTCAAAGATGCAATAAAAATGCAAGCCATTGCTAACGATCCAAAATAATAAAAAGTATTTATTGTTTGTGTAGAACAATAATAATAATAAGAACTTTATTACATTACCACAGATTATGAAATTTCTTCACTAATTCAATCGCAACTGAGTTTGTTTCGTCCGCTCTCCATTTAATCCAAGCTGAAATAATTTTGCTTCATCTGCTAAAGGGATTTTTGTATTGTCTTCCCATCACCAGTTGAGATTTCGACAAATACTAAAACAGCATTTCATTAGAATTTTTCTTCTCGTGAGTTACCGTAAAAATGTTCCCAACTTTTGGTTATATTTTTTTATTTTATATAAAAATTTTAGAAATTAATGCACACTTCTTCTATCTTTGAAAAAGTTCTGAAGTTGTAGGCAACTACAAATTTGCTTGCTAGGGATCACTAAGCAACTGCTTGTAAAATATATCGAACGGAGTGCCTTTTTCACGACTCCGAACTGCATCCAGATGCTGTTAAAATGTGAGGAAAGGATGTCATTCATTGGATCACATCCGAATGCGGTTAAAATATAAGGAAATAAAGTGCCTCTTTCACGACTCCGTTTGAACTGCATCAAAACATGCCGTGAAAGAACTAGTCTACATTGCACTACTTCAGATTTATCCCAGAAGGGAGAAGGGAGACTTCTCTCATATCAATGAGTGCAGCCCGATTCACATTAGCTCAATGATATGGGACCTAGTCCGAACGGCGTGTCTTAAGACACCACTTCTAGAGAAGTTTTACATGGCTGAAATAATCAGGAAAAGACGCCAACATTACTGAGGGGTATTTTGCCACCGTTGAAAATGTTTTGATGTTGGCTGGCCGGGGGATCGAACCCACAACCTTCTGCGTGCAGGCGGGTGTGCATACCATTGCACCACGGTGGCACCCACCGCACACTGGTCGAAACCACTGATCTAGCTGCGCGAATTTTAAAAAGTCTAACTATAAAATTGCGAAATATTTTCCATTGTATCGATTATAGACACTTTGCAGACAAAGATTTTGTTTTTTAATTTTTGTTGTTGTAAATTTAGTTATTCACTATCGAATACAAGAATTTTTGTTGCATCAGCTTTTCAAAAATTGTTGCTAAAAAATTAACTTCAAATTTGTTTAAATGTTTGTTTTAAATAAGAGAAGTTTTACATGGCTGAAATAATCAGGAAAAGACGCCAACATTACTGAGGGGTATTTTGCCACCGTTGAAAATGTTTTGATGTTGGCTGGCCGGGGGATCGAACCCACAACCTTCTGCGTGCAGGCGGGTGTGCATACCATTGCACCACGGTGGCACCCACCGCACACTGGTCGAAACCACTGATCTAGCTGCGCGAATTTTAAAAAGTCTAACTATAAAATTGCGAAATATTTTCCATTGTATCGATTATAGACACTTTGCAGACAAAGATTTTGTTTTTTAATTTTTGTTGTTGTAAATTTAGTTATTCACTATCGAATACAAGAATTTTTGTTGCATCAGCTTTTCAAAAATTGTTGCTAAAAAATTAACTTCAAATTTGTTTAAATGTTTGTTTTAAATAAATTCGAAATAAAACTGGAAAACATTTATTTTTAAGGGTGTGATTTAAATTATAAAAAATATGTTGGGGTCTGTAGATGCTTAGTTATATAGCAACAAATTTTCAAAAAATTAACTTTTTTAGTATTTTTATGGGTTGTACGAGCTTGTTCCATAGATTACATCTTGTAAACTTGGGCGAACTTGGGTTCGATTATTTTTTGGGGAATTAAATTGGACTCTCTAGATACGGCATAAACATATTTGGGCTGCAAATATTTGCAAATCTTCTGATGACTACACTTTTAAGGTAATGAATTTTGCATAAAATTCATACAAATTTAGCTGTGCATTTGTATGGGAGCTGTATTAAAATATGGACCTATCTTGAGACATGTTTGCAAGGAAGAGTTCTACACCCGGAGACACTATAATACTATATTTTAGCTAAATATGTTAATAATTATACCATAAAAGGGGCTACATGGAAACATAAATCTGTATTGAAAACGGTTTTGTAAGAAGATTTTATACGCAGTGAGAAAACGGGATGCAAAATTACAGCGTAGTCGGTTGAAAAATGTGGTCATTATATTCAAAATACCTTAAAATGGGAGGTACGGTTACATGAACACAATATCAAAACGTGAATCTATGTCCATAATTTTTTGGTGGAAATGTTTTGTGACCACTAGGAACCCTAAGTACCAAATTACAACTAATTTGCTACGAAAAGGAAGGTACCGTTATATGGGGCCATACCAAAACATTAGCCGATATTGTTCATATTTGGCCTATTATTACCCACAGACACAGACTAAGATTGTGCAAAATTTCAGTAACGTATCTCAATTAGTTTGCAAGTTATTAATTTCGCGCCGTTAAATCATTGGTTTCGACCACCGTGCACCGGTTCGTTTAAAATTTGTAGCTAAAACCATCAAAATACCGAAAACCGGGAGGTATCTTTATATGGGGGCTATACCTAAACATGGACCTATGTCGCTATATAGTGGTGAAGTAATATTGTGACCCCTAAGAATCTTAAAAGTAAAATTACACCTAGTCCAATAAAAAAATTGTAGCTAAAATCGTCAAAATATCCAAAATCAGTAGGTGTTGTTACCCATAGGAATCTTAACTGTAAAATAACAGCCAATTCGGTTAAAAATTTTAGCTATAACCCTTAAAATTCCCAAACATCAGGAGGTACCTTTATATGAGGACTATACTAAAAATGGGCCGATATAGCCCGTCTTCGAACTTGACCTGCATATGGAAAAAATATATTCTGGGGCAAAAATCCAGCCCTCTAGCTCGATTTTGCGGACATTAGAGTGATTACAACAGACGGACGAACGGACATGTTTAGATCGACTCAGATTTTATCCTGATCAAAAATATACATTCTATATAGGATCGCATATGATTATTTCAATGCGTTACAAACGGAAAAAACAAGCCGAATGTACCCTCTATACTATGGTGGAATTTATAATAATATCATTGCCCTAATCGACATACAAGTAAAAACAAACCAATTTGTTTTTTATTGCCGCTTTTTTATGCTTCCTTTTTTTATTTGAAGGCTATTGTATGTATCAATTGATTCCAACAAGGAAAACGGAGGGCCGATACATAACTTTCGACCAGTTGTTGCATCGTATTACATTATTTATATTATAATAATAGCGTTTTTTATGGTGAATATATTTGTTGGTTTTGTTATTGTAACATTCCAAAATGAGGGCGAACAGGAGTATAAAAATTGTGAGCTAGATAAAAATCAACGAAACTGCATTGAGTTTGCGTTAAAAGCAAAGCCAGTTCGCCGCTATATTCCTAAACACAGTATACAGTATAAAGTCTGGTGGTTCGTGACATCTTCTTCCTTCGAGTATTCAATATTTGTTTTAATTATGATAAATACTGTAACATTGGCAATGAAATTTTACAAACAACCTGACTATTATTCAGAGATATTAGATGCTTTAAATATGATATTCACTGCAGTCTTTTCACTAGAGTTTATATTTAAACTTGCAGCGTTCAGGTTTAAAGTAAGTACAACCTAAAAACTATTAAAACATTTTTTTTACTTTAATCTAATTTGTTCCAATTTATAAATTTTTAATTATTAAATGAAATATGTATCTTATTAGTAAAGTAATGTGGGGGATACAGAATCAATTAAAATTTTCCCTGTAGTAATTAAAATGTTTCTATAGTAATTAAAAGTATAAAATAACATGTCTTAAATAAACAAATGGGGAAAAGTGTCCCAAACTTATTTCGGCCGGGCCGAACTTTTATACCCTCCACCATGAAGTATTTAAAATAAATAGAAACAATTATATGATGTAGCTTTTTGGTTAACCCTCGTTGTCAGGATTTATGTGCTTAATCCGGTCAACTTCATAAAGATTTACCACACAAATTTAAATCTTCCCATGACCGGATTTGTTTTAGATCCTGCACAAAATCTGGGTACTAATTTCATGCAACGCTGTTTTTGTACAAAAAATTGCAACTCGTTCCCCATAGTACGAAAAGCTGCAAGTGCTATCACAGATCATTTGTTTACATTTTGTTCATTTGTCAAACAAAACAAACAAGAAAAGATTAGAATATGATAAATTCGCATAAAGGTAAGTATATAAATATTTAATTTAATACCAAAATAAAATAACACTTCTATTTCATTTCAGGAAAAGTCACAAAACTAAAAAAAAATCTGTTTACAAACAGCGGCAGCGATATTCAACAACCAGCAGAAACATCAAGAACCTACTGTTTTCCAGTTGCCCAACATCAACATGGATTCCGGATAATGCATATTACTACAACAGCAATGAAAGCCATATCCACACATATCAGTAGGGGACTGAACCAGAAAAGATCGAGCGACCTAACAATCATGGTGGGAGGTATCTCCGGAACTGTTCAACCTGTAAATGTCAATGCGGATGATTGTACGATCTTGGCGTCGAGTCCTATCGGATGACATATATGATAGGTTAAATGTCTACATAGCTGACTTAGTGCAGTTCTTCGATCTGAGGAATATGAAAATATGCGACGCTAAATCTACTACCACACTGTTCACCACTTGGACGGCTGAAATGAGACTCCCCTAGAAGATATTGATAGAATGCGCCCAGATTCCGTCCTATAACCTCCTTAAGACATTGGGTGTTACGTCCGATATCATGTTTAAGTCGTGATAGAATCAGAAGAAGGAACATGGTATCAATTCGCTGACCGGCAGCAGTTGGGGTTCTGACAAAGAAAGCTTGTTGACCTCCTTCAAAACAATAGACTGGTCTGTGGTAAGCTATTCAGCACAAGCTTGGCATGCAGTTGTTAGCGCTACGCGCTAATCCCGCCAGATTGCCGCCCTGAGGACTGCAATAGGGTGCCTCCTCATGACAACAGTGAACCCTATTCATGAGGAAATGAAGGTTTTTTATGTACCGTAACACAGCAGGATGTCTTCGTGATCTAGAGAGAGGTCCAAAGGTATAAACGAGAACCTCTAGACCAACTAGTCTATCAGGCAGTGTGAATGTCGTACTTGGAGACCATCCTCCATCCATATCAACAGAAGTACGCCAGCTACCAAGGCAAACACGGGTGGTGTTAGCCCAGTTAAGATCTGGACGATGAAGCCGCCTCAATTGGTATTGGGTCCGAATTGATAGCACGATACTTAACACATGTCCTGCATGTGGTTTGAAACCTCACGACACGCTGCATTTGTTTTGCTGTCCAGCTAAAACCATTCACCTGTCTCCGGAGTTCTTATGGACGCAAGCAGTCCAGGATTTGAGTCTGGATACAGAGGAACGAGAAACTGATAGATGAAATTATACACGTACGAACATATATGCGTAGCTACAACAATACTGCTGCTATGATAAATACAACATTGACCTAATGGGTAAAAACAATATGCAGTTAGCCAACTAAATTTTTGTAAACGATGAATTTTCAAAAAATTCGATTTTCATTTAAGAATTAGCAGTAGTTCCAGATTATAAACTGGTTATCTTCCTATCTACTCACATTGCTTTAGACTGGTGACTTTAATATGGGGATGTTATATGAAGGAGCCAATTGTCCCTTCACTGCATTAGGAGCGACTTAATAAAGTACATTCAAGAAGAATGTCAAAAAAATACAATCGGAATATGACATTCCAAAACTTAATTATTCAATTCAGAGATGTTTACAACCCGTCATTGATGTTCAATGTGGACATGGAAAATTTTAGGACCAAATTTTCGAGAAATACCGTGTAATTTTTAAAATTTTTAGTTGACAATACAAGCAATGTTATTTTCCTTCTTGGTAATTTTACGAAAATTTTTGGTGAAATTTCGCTACTTGTTTTATTTTATTAATAAGCATATGTAAGAATTAAACTCTTAACAAATATATAAATAATATTATTGGTTTTTACCAACAAAACTTTTTTTATTTAAAAATTTGTATAGTGTTAGTTCAAGAGCGTAGCCAGGATCAAATCTAGGGGGGCAACTTTTTTTTTTGTGATTTGTATAGTTTTTACATACACAATTTTAAACCCTTTATTTAGGTACATACCTAATGAAGAACAAGTAAAAAGCTTCCACATTAAAATATTCTGAATTTATGTGGAATATTTAGATTTCATTCCGCTATGTTTAGGGGTATACCAAAATGTGGACCTATGTCTGCAACTATTGGCGGAGAAGTGTTTTGATCACTACGAACACTTAATGCTAAATTGCACCCAATTTAGAGAGCAAATGTAAATAAAATTAAAAATTTTGAATGGGTGGGACCCGAAGGACTGGATTTGTATGGGCTATATCCGACTTGATGAAATATTGTAATACGATTTGCAAATTTTGGACCAAATCCATGGCTCCCTTCGAGAATTTTCGTTCACATGGCATTTTCTTAACAGATACATATAGCATACCAAAAATATGTTAGTAATATGTAATTTAACGTACACACGAAATCGCTTAAAATGACATTGTTTATAACGTAATGTCATGGTGAATTATCCAAAAGACGATTTGAATCGAAACACGCTGAGAATGCGAGATGTCTCTGTTTATCTGTTTAACCCACTTCGTCGTAATTGGTGTACGATTTTTCGAACAGTAAATAAATTTTATGGATGAAAAAGGTAAAATTTTAAAGAACTTTTAGTATGTATATTAAATCTTCTCTGTCAGCAAATAAAAAAAATCTTCCCTTGAAAACTTCCCCTCCACCTCGATGGTAGGGATGCATTTTCGAAGCCTATATTTTTGAATACTTTTTTTAATTCATTTTAAAGAATTAAAAAAAACATGAATTTGAAAAAGTAATCATGGTGAATTATTACCAATACATAAAACCGTTTCACAAAACATAAAGAAGTTGATTTAGATGCACAAGCAGGACTCTACATACATATGTGCAAAGTTGACTGTTCGAAATTATCATAAATGTCAGTGGCTATATCAAAACGTGGAAATGTATGGACAAATTAGGGGGAAGAGTTATTATAGACCCATAGAAGAGTAAATATTAAATTTCAGTCATTTCTGTAGGATACCCGTACTATCCTACAATATCCTGAAAACCCCTAAAATCGGGAGGTACCGTTCTAGTTTGGCTACATAAAACATGAACCAGTGCTCACAAATTTCTGGATAGAAGTTAAGTAGGTCCAAAGAAGACTAAATATGTATTAAATAAGTTCCGTTTCTATATGACAATAGAGCTAAACCCCTGAGAAATCGGGCGGTACCGTTCTATGAGGGGTAATCCAAAATGTGAACCAGCACGGACACATTTCCGGGGGAAAGTTTTGTAGGCCCAAAGAAGACTCTATACTACTCTTTAATCATGTTTTCATTCACTCTGGTCCATACTTTGTACATCGTAATATTTTTACGCGACATAGATCGTCCAAACATACTTTGCATTTTGACATCACACACAATTAAGAGGCAGTCTCACTTGTATTGAAAGGAGTACCAATAATAGTTCTAATCGAGCTACCGCCTCGAAATTTTAAACATAGTTTCACAATAAGGCAAGATGATAAAAAATTTGAGTGGATGTAGGTGCACATTTAGGTATAGCCCCCTTGTAAATGTAATGCCTGATTTTTGGTATTTTGAAGAATTTAGACACAGTTTCCAACTGATTTGGTTGAAATTTCGCATCCTCGCAAATAATATTCAATATAGGTCCACGTTTAGGTATAGCCTCCATATAAAGGTGTTTTTTTTTAAAAACGCGGAGTCTCCCAAATACTCCCAACAATAGCAAAACTCAACATAAATTTATAGCACTGATTTCAAAAGTACCAGAAAATTTATTTTTATTTTTAAGGAAGTTAGAAAACTATGTGTGAATATTTCTTTTTTTACTGCGAATGCTTTTCAAAATTTTCGACTATTCTTGACATATTACCGCTGTAAATTGGCAAAAAATGTACTGCATATAAACAATTTGATATGTTTAGGTAATATTTATTTCAATCGAAATCAAATTTGTCCATAAATGTTCGATTTTTTGTCCACGGCCGGAACCACAGTGCGATATGGCCCTCTTCGAACATAAACTAATTTTGGACCTATATAATAAAAACTTCTTTAACAAATTTTTAATTTTGATAGACTATATAAGTCAATCTATACTATATCGACTCAGAATTTTATCCTGATAACAAATATGTATACTTTATAGGGTTGCAAATAAGTATTTTACTGCGTGACAAACGGAAAAATGTACCCTCCGTTCTATGGTGAAGGGTATAAAAATTTCATAATAATAATAATTGTTCCAAAAACATGCCAGAAGTGACAAGGGAAACTTCTCTCATATCAATGAGTGGGACCTCATTGATATGGGACCTACTGTTTATCGCCGAGTCCGAACGGCGTGTCTAAGACACCACTTGTTGAGAAGTTTAAAATTAAAAATTGCATATCTCATTTATTTTTCAACAGAATTCAAAGTTTATTTAGAAATAATAAATTATGTTTGTTGTCTTCAAAGCAGCCTAGAGCAGGAAGAAAAGCATTTTCCTATTTTTAATGCGTTTTTACACTTCTCTGACTATAAACCAAAAATTTGTTAACCGCTTTTAAAAAAATATAGCTTATTCGAAAAATATTCGTCCATTTGCCGTTATTAAATTTAAAAAATAGTATATCAGAACAACTGCAGTTTTTTTTATAATTTTTCAAACATGTTTGACTGCTCTAGTGGGGGGCAGTTGCCCCCCCCCTGCCCATAGCTGGCTACGCCCATGTGTTAGTTTTGCAATATTTTTGACTAACTGTATTGAGCAACTGCAAATTTGAATTTTTGACCTGAAAACATGTAAGTTGGGGGCACAATTAGCAGCGAAATTACACTCTAAAAATGCATACATATCTCATATTACATGTGACTTTTTACGATAACAATATTATCCAATCGTACAATACGATTAAAATTAAAATTGAGTGTTTGAAAGGGCCCGCCAAAATTAACAATGTGCCCACATAATAGCTGGATAATTGGGACTTGAAATGCCTAGAATTTCTAGAAGTCACATTACGCTCAGTAAAGTTATTTTCGGTATAATGGGAACTAGAACATCTGTTCAATATCACCATCCGAAACATTTGATTCCTGTAAAAAATACATGACAATTTTAAAACATAGATTCCCTGCTGAGACCACTTACCTCAACTTACAATTTCAAATCTTTGGGATGATCATTACGAAAGTAATCACGTATAATGGCCTTCAGCTGATCCGATCTATCACAAGGAAAATTTTCACTGCAACACACGACATGGCTATCGTTAGCCACCAAAGATAATCCTTGACAAACATGTTGTAACTGGCTATAGGTATTAGGTGTTTAGGAAGAAGGAAGGTGGAAGTCTAACGCCACTGTTCCAACCAGTTTCTGCTGCTATATCCACAACCATCCTCATTCCACATTATTTACTTCACTTTCCAAAGCTATGGTCATTGCCATGGCACATTGCCATTCCACCATGGCCATTACCAAGGGTGCACATTTTTGGCAGCATATCTAGAACATTATAGAAGAATTGATTGATCGCGTTAGCCGAGATTTGATCTTGTCCATAGGAGAAGGTCTTATGAAAAATTTCAATTTGAACCTAACTTATGTCAAAACCAAGGGATTTTTTGAAATTTAGGAGTTTATATCTCCGGGAAGTATGCATTTCCTGTCCATGATATATATATATATATATTGGTATGATCAGCACTGCAAGACCTACCTGTGATAAATTTCAGATCGAGCCGTATCCAGTCCAAACATTCAACCTGCTCCAAAATATTTTCACTTCACATACTTGGGTCCACCATAAGAAATAATTTTCGCCTTAATATATACATTGCTAATGACACAATAATGTGGAAATATTTTCGGCCGTTATATCCAATGGTTCACTGTCTGTGGACATATGTATGTGATGTCGGGGTTTTGTTATAGCAACATCTGTTTCGCCATGCACATTGCTGAAATTCGAAGCATTAATAACGGGTGATCTAACTAGAGGTACTTTTTTCAACAGCCTTTTTTGTCAGATCACGCGTAAGTCGTGTCACGTTTTCATGTTATTTTTGTTTAGAACTGTTTGGCATTTTATCATGGGAAAGCTTACATCTCTGCATTTGGTTTCAACAAAACGGCGCCACTTCCCACACATCGCATCAATCAATGGATTAATTGAAAGAACACTTCCGTGAGCACGTTTTGGACCAGTCGATTGGCCACCAATAACGTCTCAGATCACTCCGTTAGGCTTTTTCTTGTGGAAATATGTAAAGTCTAAAGTGTATACGGGCAACCCCGCTTTGATTCATGCCTTGGCGGAAAACATCACGCGTGTCATTCGTCAGTTACCCGTCGAAATGTTCGAGTAATTCAGCGAAAATTGGACTCTACAGACAGACCGACTAAGACGTAGCCTAGGCCAATATTTGTTAGAAATAATCTGCAAAAAATAAATGCCATCAAATGATTATAAACCTTCACCATTCTATTTGATTTTTCCGTGTTTTTTTTTCTTTAAAAGAAAGTAGGAACTGCTAAATAGTTCACCCTTTATTTACATCTTCTGAGTGGGATTATTTAGAATTATTGGAACACCTGGAATGCCTTTGGATTTCTATACTCACTCCTTGAGGGAGAACAGAGATTATTTACGTATAACATGATATACAATGAATATACCTTTTCAGTTCACTCCACCACCATGAGCATCCAACAACAAGTGACAATGCGACACCTTATTGTCGCGATCATAATGCATAATATTAACACCCAATGGTGGCCACAACAATGGTTCTGCATGCCAGTTAACACGTTTCCGTTTGTTTTGCTTTTTTGGCTCAGAAGCTTTACGATCTTGCATACAGGTGCGCAGGAAATTTGCATTGGATGCTGTTGCGACTCGTATACTGAAATATGCATATTTTATAAATTTATTTATTATGTTGACTTTCTGTTTTTTAATGTATACATAATCAAAAATCAGCTGTCATTTGTATCCTCACAAAGGCATATATAAACTGTATAGATTAACCCACTGGATCTTTTAATCTTACGGTGTTAATCTTCAATAGTATAAACGCCCTATTAGTTTCCTTTCGTTTATGAAAGGAAAGTTGCAGGATATCTAAACTGACAATAAATACTCCCTTTAAAAGAGGAATCATGCGACCAAATTGTTGTTCTTTCCAAAATATGTATAAATACTTGCAATGTTTCGAATTGAGTTACTGTATTCTCTGGCTACATAATATTTAATTTCGGTTTGAAGATTTGACAAAAACCCTTAAATCTAGACTTAAATCTTGATATATAAGACTAGTTTGGGAACAAGTCCAAATAACCACCAATTCGGTAGAAAAACTAAAACCTTCAAAGGCACATAAATGGTGGCTACGCTTATATGGGGCTATACAAAAAAGTCGAGCTATTCTATCAGATTTTTTGAACCCTTAGCGAAGACTAATTACCAAATGTAAGTTATTTCGGTTGAATAATGTGGCTAAAACTTTCAAAACACCGAAAATTGGAAGATACCGTACTATGGGGGCTATATGAAGACGAGGACCTCTACCGACAAACTACCTCCAACGAAGACTAAATACCAAATTTCAGCCATTTCGGTGCGATTTTGGGGCCACAACCTACAAAATACCGTAAATCGAGAGTTACAGTTCTAAGGGGGCTATATGAAGACGTGGACCTATACCGACAAATTTCAGGTAGAAAGTTAAGTTATTTCGGTGTTATATTAAACACACAACCTTCAAAATACTGAAAATCGGGAGGTGTCGTTCTACGGGGGCTAAATCAAAATGTTGGCCGATATAGCCCAATTTCATTATCAAACATTCTAGGAGTAATAGAATATTCTGTACCGAATTACAAAATTCTATCTTAAAAATTTCGAGCTGTATCTTGACTTGATGGACACATACAATTCTCAAGAAATACTAATGTCAGCTTTGTCAAATATCTCATGACCCATAATATTTACAGTCTCGTTTCTTATGTCGTTTTTAAGAAAACTTTAACACACAACAAACCTTGACACTCACACATGCGGGAAATTCTTGTAATTCCGTCTGTCCGTAAGAATGCTGAATCAGGTCCATGTTCAAGGTGGGTGATCCCGCTTGTCTTTCCTTCTATCCTATTGCTTGTGTGTGTACGTCGTTCAGTTCTTTTGCTTTACATTGGATAAACAGCTTTAAAGCATGCGACAAGTGCATGGAGTTAGGTTAGGTTTAGGACGCGCAGCTGTCTTCTTGACAGCCGCTCCACTCGGAGACCATGAAGTCCATTGTGATCGTCCTGACTATTGTTCGTTATTATCTTGGATGATGATGTGTAGATGATGCTGATGTTTGTGTCAAGATTAGTTGGAGGTTGTATCTATTGCTTGAGTTGTTGGATGGTAGAGATGATGCTGTTACCCTCCAAATATTTTCTATCGCTTGCTTGACGCAAAACTCACTGAAAACGGATTGTTGTGTCTACTGCGACAGTCGCATTTGTTTCCGAAAATACAAAAATTATTAAGGAGATTGTTCCACTTATGCAGTCCAAACTCTATTTTCGCTTCCGTCACTGTTGTATGTTACATATGCGATTCAGTTGGAGTGTCGGAAGCGGGGCACTTTGAGTGTGCATTAGGTACTCAGGCAGGTACCGTTTACGAAACTTTCAGTAGTGACGGAACCGACAATATTTGTAAAAGGCTATTTAGTTTTTTTATTGTTTTTTCAAACGTATTATTATTCATTTGAATTTAATGTTACTTATAAAAACAATTTTTATAAAACAATGCACCTTTTATAACCGCATTAACATTGAATTCAAATTAATAATAATACGTTTGATTTACTTTTTTATAAAAGTTGAAAATATACAATAAAGAAACTAAACAGCTTTATTTTCATTTAAATTTTTGTAACAAGTTTGTACCGATTGCCAACAGAACGTCACAAGAACTGAAGAAATCAGGTCAATCGACTCTTGTTTTATTCTACTTATTTTCTTTGCAAGATAAATTGTTTTTGTAATGCTGGCACTATTGCTTTGAAAACATTACTCTCTATAATCGAGAGTAGTATCAATACTCCAGACTTTAAGCATTGTTTTTGTACAACATAAAGCGTCGCTTTTTATAATGCTGTAAGTCGCGCAGTTGTGACCACATACGGATAAAAAAGCGATAACAACATATTTGTTCCTGTAAATAGACAACATTCGCATTTTTAACTGAATGCAGACACTTTACGGAGACGCATTTACTGAGAGAAGATATATTTAACTTCCAAATGTTTGGAGGGTACCCTCCAAACATTTTCTATCGCTTTCTTGACGCAAAAGTCACTGAAAACGGATTGTTGTGCCTACTGCGACAGTCGCATTTGTTTCCGAAAAGACAAAAATGACTAAAGAAACTGTTCCACTTATGCGGTCCAAACTCTATTTTCGCTTCCGTCACTGTTGTATGTTTCTTATGCGATTCAGTTGGAGTGTCGGAAGAGGGGCACTTTGAGTGTGCATTAGGTACTCATGCAGGTACCGTTTACGAAACTTTCAGTAGTGACGTAACCGACAGTATTTGTAAAAGGCTATTTAGTTTTTTTTATTGTTTATTCAGACATATTATTATTATTCATTTGAATTTAATGTTACTGCGGTTATAAAAGATGCAAGTTAATAAAAAATTGATCAAAAAAGAAACAATTTGAATAATACAATGCACCTCTTATAACCGCATTAAAATTGAATACAAATGAATAATAATAAGTTTGATTTACTTTTTTATAAAAGTTGTAAATATACAATAAAGAAACTGAAAAGCTGTATTTTCATTTAAATTTTTGTATCATGTTTGCACCGATTGCTAACAGAACGTCACAAGAACAGAAGAAATCACGTCAATCAAATCATGTTTTATTCTACTTACCTATTTGCTTTCATTACAATTCGCTTAACTGTTTGCAAGATAAATTGTTTTTGTAATGCTGCCACTATTGTTTTGAAAACATTACTCTTTATAATAGAGAGTAGCATCAATACTCCAGACTTTAAGCATTTGTTTTTGTACAACATAAATTGTTGCTTTTTATAGTACTGTAAGTCGCACTGTAAGTCGCGCAGTTGTGACCACATACGGCTAAAAAAGCGATAACAACATATTTGTTCTTGTAAATAGACAACATTCGCATTTTTAACTGAATGCAGGCACTTTACGGAGACGCATTTACAGAGAGAAGATATATTTAACTTCCAAATGTTTGGAGGGTATTGTCATGTCTGTGTTGAGTGGTGCTGTATGGGTGGTTGTGCATACTGACATACGTGGCTGCAGACCCTCCAAACATTTTCTATCGCTAGCTTGACGCAATAGTCACTGAAAACGGATTGTTGTGTCTACTGCGACAGTCGCATTTGTTTCCGAAAAGACAAAAATGACTAAAGAAACTGTCCCACTTATGCGGTCCAAACTCTATTTTCACTTCCGTCACTGTTGCGATTCAGTTGGAGTGTCGGAAGCGGGGTACTTTTAGTGTGCACTAGGTACTCATGCAGGTACCGTTTACGAAACTTTCAGTAGTGGCGGAAAGGACAGTATTTGTGAAAGGCTATTTAGTTTTATTATTGCTAATTCAAACATATTATTATTCATTTGAATTTAATGTTAATGCGGTTATAAAAGATTGCTTGTGTGTGTACGTCGTTCAGTTCTTTTGCTTTACATTGGATAAACAGCTTTAAAGCATGCGACAAGTGCATGGAGTTAGGTAAGGTTTAGGACGCGCAGCTGTCTTCTTGACAGCCGCTCCACTCGGAGACCATGAAGTCCATTGTGATCGTCCTGACTATTGTTCGTTATTATCTTGGATGATGATGTGTAGATGATGCTGATGTTTGTGTCAAGATTAGTTGGAGGTTGTATCTATTGCTTGAGTTGTTGGATGGTAGAGATGATGCTGTTACCCTCCAAATATTTTCTATCGCTTGCTTGACGCAAAACTCACTGAAAACGGATTGTTGTGTCTACTGCGACAGTCGCATTTGTTTCCGAAAATACAAAAATTACTAAGGAGATTGTTCCACTTATGCAGTCCAAACTCTATTTTCGCTTCCGTCACTGTTGTATGTTACATATGCGATTCAGTTGGAGTGTCGGAAGCGGGGCACTTTGAGTGTGCATTAGGTACTCAGGCAGGTACCGTTTACGAAACTTTCAGTAGTGACGGAACCGACAATATTTGTAAAAGGCTATTTAGTTTTTTTATTGTTTTTTCAAACGTATTATTATTCATTTGAATTTAATGTTACTTATAAAAACAATTTTTATAAAACAATGCACCTTTTATAACCGCATTAACATTGAATTCAAATTAATAATAATACGTTTGATTTACTTTTTTATAAAAGTTGAAAATATACAATAAAGAAACTAAACAGCTTTATTTTCATTTAAATTTTTGTAACAAGTTTGTACCGATTGCCAACAGAACGTCACAAGAACTGAAGAAATCAGGTTAATCGACTCTTGTTTTATTCTACTTATTTTCTTTGCAAGATAAATTGTTTTTGTAGTGCTGGCACTATTGCTTTGAAAACATTACTCTCTATAATCGAGAGTAGTATCAATACTCCAGACTTTAAGCATTGTTTTTGTACAACATAAAGCGTCGCTTTTTATAATGCTGTAAGTCGCGCAGTTGTGACCACATACGGATAAAAAAGCGATAACAACATATTTGTTCTTGTAAATAGACAACATTCGCATTTTTAACTGAATGCAGACACTTTACGGAGACGCATTTACTGAGAGAAGATATATTTAACTTCCAAATGTTTGGAGGGTACCCTCCAAACATTTTCTATCGCTTTCTTGACGCAAAAGTCACTGAAAACGGATTGTTGTGTCTACTGCGACAGTCGCATTTGTTTCCGAAAAGACAAAAATGACTAAAGAAACTGTTCCACTTATGCGGTCCAAACTCTATTTTCGCTTCCGTCACTGTTGTATGTTTCTTATGCGATTCAGTTGGAGTGTCGGAAGAGGGGCACTTTGAGTGTGCATTAGGTACTCATGCAGGTACCGTTTACGAAACTTTCAGTAGTGACGGAACCGACAGTATTTGTAAAAGGCTATTTAGTTTTTTTATTGTTTATTCAGACATATTATTATTATTCATTTGAATTTAATGTTACTGCGGTTATAAAAGATGCAAGTTAATAAAAAATTGATCAAAAAAGAAACAATTTGAATAATACAATGCACCTCTTATAACCGCATTAAAATTGAATACAAATGAATAATAATAAGTTTGATTTACTTTTTTATAAAAGTTGTAAATATACAATAAAGAAACTGAAAAGCTGTATTTTCATTTAAATTTTTGTATCATGTTTGTACCGATTGCTAACAGAACGTCACAAGAACAGAAGAAATCACGTCAATCAAATCATGTTTTATTCTACTTACCTATTTGCTTTCATTACAATTCGCTTAACTGTTTGCAAGATAAATTGTTTTTGTAATGCTGCCACTATTGTTTTGAAAACATTACTCTTTATAATAGAGAGTAGCATCAATACTCCAGACTTTAAGCATTTGTTTTTGTACAACATAAATTGTTGCTTTTTATAGTACTGTAAGTCGCACTGTAAGTCTCGCAGTTGTGACCACATACGGCTAAAAAAGCGATAACAACATATTTGTTCTTGTAAATAGACAACATTCGCATTTTTAACTGAATGCAGGCACTTTACGGAGACGCATTTACTGAGAGAAGATATATTTAACTTCCAAATGTTTGGAGGGTATTGTCATGTCTGTGTTGAGTGGTGCTGTATGGGTGGTTGTGCATACTGACATACGTGGCTGCAGACCCTCCAAACATTTTCTATCGCTAGCTTGACGCAATAGTCACTGAAAACGGATTGTTGTGTCTACTGCGACAGTCGCATTTGTTTCCGAAAAGACAAAAATGACTAAAGAAACTGTCCCACTTATGCGGTCCAAACTCTATTTTCACTTCCGTCACTGTTGCGATTCAGTTGGAGTGTCGGAAGCGGGGTACTTTTAGTGTGCACTAGGTACTCATGCAGGTACCGTTTACGAAACTTTCAGTAGTGGCGGAAAGGACAGTATTTGTGAAAGGCTATTTAGTTTTATTATTGCTAATTCAAACATATTATTATTCATTTGAATTTAATGTTAATGCGGTTATAAAAGATGCATTTTATTATGAAGTTGATCAAAAAAGAAAATTTTTTTAATACAATGCACCTTTTATAACCGCATTAACATTGAATTCAAATGAATAATAATACGTTTGATTTACTTTTTTATAAAAGTTGTTAATATACAATAAATAATCTAAACAGCTTTATTTTCATTTAAATTTTTGTATCAAGTTTGTACCGATTGCTAACAGAACGTCACAAGAACTGAAGAAATCACGTCAATAAACTCATGTTTTATTCCACTTATTTGCTTTCATTACAATTCGCTTAACTGTTTGCAAGATAAATTGTTTTTGTAATGCTGCCACTATTGTTTTGAAAACATTACTCTCTATAATAGGGAGTAGTATCAATACCCCAGACTTTAAGCATTTGTTTTTGTACAACATAAAGTGTCGCTTTTTATAATACTGTAAGTCGCGCAGTTGTGACCACATACGGATAAGAAAGCGATAACAACATATTTATTCTTGTAAATAGACAACATTCGCATTTTTAACTGAATGCAGGCTTTTTACGGAGACGCATTTACTGAGAGAAGATATACAGTGCTGGACATATCAATGGAAACTTTTTTTAAAAAACTAAATGTAATAATTTTTGAATAAGTACATTTATTCCTTAGTCAAATATACCTGCATATTTATTTTTATGCAAACATATGCAGGTATATCTAGCTAAGGAATAAATGTACTTAGTCAAAAATTATTATACATAGTTTTCTGAAAAAAGTTTCCATTGATATGTCCAGCACTGTATTTAACTTCCAAATGTTTGGAGGGTATGGTGATACGCAGAAGTCATGATGGTGTTGGATGATGACGATGGAGATGATGTTTTTGTGTTGGAGGTTGTATTTATTGCTTGAGTTGATGAATTGTAAAGATGATGTTGTCGTTGTAAAGTCAGTGGCCAGTTATAACACCCGTAGCAACTCTGATTTCTGGCTTGCGCAGTGAGAGAAGGGACGCCGTTCTACGCCCTGAGATTGCCGGCCAGATTGACTGCGATACCTTAAAACCAGGTATTTCCTGCCAATTTCTTACGGTTTTCTCTGCGTAGAACTGGCTGAGTTTGCTGAGGAAGATGCAAAGCGGTGGCTTGACAAAGTCCTCTACCATGAGGTCCGTGGACTGAGAGCCTCGCCTTGCTAGTTCATCAACAATCTCATTTCCCTCAACATTACAGTGTCCTGGTACCCAACAAAGGTTGACGCGTACGTTGCTTCTTTTTAAGATGGAACTACATTTTTAGATCCTATCCTAGATTTAATGGTATAAGACCCTAGCGCCTTAAGAGCAGCCTGACTATCCACACATACTGTGACTGTCCTACCTGCGTTGTCCGTCATTCCTACCACTAATTCTAGGGCTTTCATTACTGCAAAGACCTCCGCCTGAAAAACACTGCAGTTTGTACTAAGCTTAAATGAGCGTTTGATATTTAGCTCTTCGCAGTACACCCCCGCTCCAGTACCTTCATCCATCTTCGAACCATCAGTAAATATGGGAAGTGGTCTGTCCTGCTCCCATTCATTCCTGTCAGGGATTATTACATTTGCTACATCAAAGTCCAGTGAAGGCGAAATGTTAGCGTGTCCAGACCCCGCAGAACGCCACAGGTTGAGCTCCTTGAGCCTCAGGATACTACGGGATGCTAGATATTGAACTGAGATATCAATAGGTTGAATGTTCAATACCGCATTCAGTGCTGCCTGAGGGGTGCTCTTAACTGAACCAGTGATAAGAAGTGGAGCAGATCTCTGCACAGAAGCTAACCTGGACAAATTGGACCTATTCTTCAGGCATCCATAGGTCAGAATTGGGCAGCCAACTGTCTTATATAGCCAGTCTACTACATGAAGTCTCAGACCCCAACTTTTTCCTATGGAGTTCTTACATGAGTAGAGTGCTATTAGACCTCTCTTGGCGCGTTCCTCTGTGTTCCTTTTCCATCTAAGCCGATGGTCAAGGATCACTCCCAGGTACTTCGCCTCAGTTGAGAGATCTAGTTGCAAACCATCCTGTGTTGGTGGTACGAACTCAACGGTTTTTCTTTTCCTAGTGAATAGTACCATCTCTGTTATTGGCGGATTCACAGCCAGGCCATTGGTATGAGCCCTTCTAGAGAGTCTATATCCAGAAAGGCAGCCAGGGTGAAATTCGATTCATCCAGATTCTTCTCTATATACCCTACGACACTATGTAGCGCTGTTTCTTTTGATTTCCCTTTAATATATGCATGTTGTGAGTTGCTTATAAGGTCTTGGTTGAAGAAAGTTCTAATTTCTGAATCTAACAACCTTTCCAAAGTCTTTAAAAGTGCATGGAGTGTCTACTGTGTGTTTTTGTGTATGTTGCTTGATTCGATCGATATTCTCCATTTGCTTATTATTGTTTGACTTTAATATAGAAGGGTGGCTTGAGTTTTCGGCTAAATTCATCTTTGCAATCCATTTGGATATGAATGCAGATATGATTAGGAGAATTAAGGGGAAAATAGCTGCGAAAAAACCAACGTTGACAAATAAAAAATCGATGAGTATTGTTGAGGCCTAACGCTTGTAGGTATGTTATTCGCTTTCCTTTAATTTTATGCTGTATATCCTTATATTAAATACAAAAGAAAGTAATATATTCAATATTACACAATATTCGATTTGTTTTCTTAAAACCCTGTATGTAAATTAATACTTTAAAAAAAGTAGTAAATTGATACAAATACTCTTTATTTAGTTGTTTTAATGAGTTACACTTTATTTAGTTATTTTAACTATTTGCTTATTTTTACACATAATTATTTATTATTTATATAATGTTGAGGCTGCTAGAGCTGTTGTTGTTGATATTGTTGCTTCTTAATTGCGGTAGGTTAAGGTTAGCGTACTTGTTTTTCGAGCTGCGGTGCAGACTGCTCTCTCGTTCGCATTTGCCTTTGCTGCTGCTGCCATTGCCACCTGGTCATGTTACCTATGAGAGTAACATTGACGGTTGAAATATGGTGACCCTATTTTTTCCCATTGTCATAATCTTATTCGGTAACTCTTCTCCTCCAAAGTTGGAGACGTGCTCGGATCTAAGCAAGCTTTGAAGAAGTTTGGTCATTGCGGCTAACTTACGTCTTTTTTAAATATAATTCATCGCAACAAATATAGTAAATATTCCATAAAGTGAAATTATCATCGTAAGGCACATATTGTGGTTATCGTTCCTCTTCCGCTATTTATTCTTTATATGCTCTAAATCTTTCAAGTTGAATGATGTAGGTATGGGATATTTTCAGTGAAGTTTACGACAGACGCCAGATGTATTCTTGGAGTTAATGCTACTGACCCATTTCTGTTGCGATACGTGGTATATTTCTAACGATCAACTTGAAATACCTAATCTTAACACGAGGAAAATGCTCAACAAGTTATAAGATTTTGTAATTGTGTGGGGTCTTTTACAATTATGGTTACACTTCGATTTGTGTTTAAACTCGGCAGTCATTTGGGAATTTCTTGGCGTTTTTAACCATATTCATTACAAGAGCTAATAGCAGTTAAGGTTCCGTGAGATCTGTAGTACATTATAATAATAGTTTGGAATGATATCAAATATCTAAAATTTAAGTATGTGAAAAGGGCATTAATTTGATTTGGGAATAGCTTCACTGATAACAATTTAACTACATTGTCGTGTTTAGAAAGGGTATAATATTTTGAGAAAGAACCGATTGGTCTGCTATAATTACAGATTTGCCGTTGGAGACATTAATTTCACCATTAAAATTTGGCACTCGCATTTTGTTGGCGTTTTTCATTCTCAATATAGTCACAAATACTTGTCATTAGTTTCATTTACCTTGTCTGTCTGAAACTGTTCGTGCTCCGAAACTATTGTGTTTATTAAACAAGGTTCGCGGTAAACCGATGATTCTGTAATGATAGACTTGTTGAAGTAATATCTTCTTGATATTCTGTGCTTATATTTCTATCTATGTTTCCTTCCATATCGTCAACTGACTCCTGATATTTTGGGAATGCTGTGTCCATGTTGGATAGTGTTTGCCATTCATGAACACGCCTTTTAAGGTTTTTAAGGTCGTCTCTTAAGACCCTGTTTTGTGATATAATTTTTTCACTCTCGCGAAACAGCTAATTTGATCGGCATTCATTTTGTTCCTGTACTTTAACTTTAATGTTCGACGTTGGGCGCAAATTAACATTTTTTAAAATAGTAGTAAGTTGATACCAATCCACTAAATTTGGTTATTTTAATAAACTACACTTTATTTAGGTGTTTTAACTATTTGCTTATTTTTACACTTATTTATTTATTATTAATATAATGTTGAGGCTGCTAGAGCTGTTGTTGTTGATATTGTTGCTTCTTAGTTGCGGTAGGTTTAGGTTTACGTTCTTGTTTTTCGAGTTGCGATGGCAGACTGCTGTCTTGTTTGCATTTGCCTTTGCTGCTCCTACCATTGCCAGTGGACGGCTCCAAGATGAAATGTGGAGTCGGATCCGGTGTGTTTTCGAAAGAAGCAAACATATACACATCTACAAATCTACCTGAGTACTGTAGTGTCTTTCAAGCGGAGATACTGGCAATAAAGGAGGCCTGTACTGAACTTTTACAGCATCACCCAGCAAACTCAATAGGAATCTTCGTCGTCAGTCAAGCGGCGCTCCTTGCACTAAAATCCAACGCTGTCACATCAAAGCTAGTGAAAGGTTGTAAAGAAGAACTTGCCAAACTAGGGCGTCTGTCAAGAGTAGTTCTCACTTGGATCCCGGGCCACAATGGACTTGCTGGGAACAAAAAAGCAGACGAGTTAGCCAAAGCAGGATCTGCCTCTAACGAACTCCCAAAGGCATCAGTCGCAATACCAATGGGAGTAGTTAAAGGGGATATCTTCAAACACTATCTATCACTGGCTGAAAGTAGATGGGGCAAAACGGCAACATGCCAGATATCAAAATCAACATGGTCTCAATACAACGCCAAACGAACTAAGTTCCTAATCAATCAAACGCGACATAACCTTGCAAGATTTATTGCAGTGTTAACCGGTCACTGGGCAATTGGTAACCATGCAAAACCGTAGCTGCGGGAATGAAGAAGAGGAGGAAACTGTTGAGCACCTCCTCTGCTCCTGCCCTGCATAAATGCAACGACGACTTAAACTCTAGGACAACCGTTCCTTCGTAATATCACAGAGATAACAGAAGTAGGTCTGGGAGACCGTCTGCGATTCCTGCTGCTGGATTTAACTGCCAACATGCGGTTTTTCAAAACGGTATCTCTTACATACTAATTGAGGCTATAAAGTATAGCCACCACGTGAACCAACCAACCAACACTGACTGCGGGAATATGCTGACCATGCTATTTCCATGGTCATAATCATAGATTATGGCGTTGAATTCTTTACATTTGCGTATGGAAAGTTAACCCTCTAACCGGCCATTTTACTTTTTATTAAAAAAATATTTATCGATAGTTTCTAGGTAAATAAGACATGTGTTAATGGTAAAAACTGACCAAAATGTTAAAATTATCCTATAGATGAGTTATTGACCGCCAAAAGGCGGACCTGTCTGGTAACGTAAAAAAAATTCTAGTAAAATTGTTAGTGTTTGATAATCGAATGACCACGCTGGGTGATCTTCCTATGCAAGGGGTTTGAATAATTGGAAAACCATCACAGCCACAAAATATATGGCAGTAGTTGTGGTCTTTGCGAGGATATATTGTAGAAATTTTGTCAAAATTGTTGTTCGTAAATGCATTCCCGATTTGTTGGTACAATTTCAGATTGTTATAAGGACTGTCAATAATTGAAGAATTTAGAAAAGATCATCATATTTAACTTTCTCAGGTTTCTTTGTTTTGTTGTCTTATTAAAGAATATATTTTTGATGATAGCAAATCGGTTGGATTCCACTGAGTTACAATTTGTCTCATAGGAATTTTTATAAAAGTTTAGGATACAGTGATAAACATATGAATATTTAAAATTTTCGATTGCTTGAGTGGAGTATTCCCCCATTGGCTCAACTTCATTTACTACCCTCTATGCAATCGAAAATGAGATTGAATCTTCAACAATAAACAAAACAAACAAAAAACAGCCGAGGCACTGGCGAATGGAGCTTTGTTAAAAACAAAAAAAAAAAAAACAAAATTCCAATAACAACCTCACAGGCAACTGTGTTGGTGTTCTTTTCAACTCACAGAATTCGAAGAATTCTTAGGTGATACGTGCTGACATGTTGCAAAATATTTTGATTTTGGTGTTTCTTTGGAAAAGCCGAAAAGTGAGTGTGATTCTCATTCATATGAGAATACTAGACACTTAAAGAATTCGGTTTTTCGCTAAAAAGGCATCATTTCAAAAACTGAGAAGCCAATTGATAATTCCCTTCGCCGGGATGAAATCATGATATTGGTAGCGATCAGTAAAATTTTGCAACACTGTCAGTTCGTTTTGAAAAACATTACTCTCTGTAATAGAGGGTAATAAATGAAGTTGAGCCAATGGGGGAATACTCCACTCAAGCAATCGCAAATGAGATTGAATCTTCAACAATAAACAAAACAAACAAAAAACAGCCGAGGCACGGGCGAATGGAGCATTGTTAAAAAAAAAAAAAAAAACAAAATTCCAATAACCTCACAGGCAATTGTGTTGGTGTTCTTTTCAACTCACAGAATTCGAAGAATTCTTAGTTGATACGTGCTGACATGTTGCAAAATATTTTGATTTTGGTGTTTCTTTGGAAATGCCGAAAAGTGAGTGTGATTCTCATTCATATGAGAATACTAGACACTTAAAGAGTTCGGTTTTTCGCTAAAAAGGCATCATTTCGAAAACTGAGAAGCCAATTGATAATTCCCTTCGCCGGGATGAAATCATGATATTGGTAGCGATCAGTAAAATTTTGCAACACTGTCAGTTCGTTTTGAAAAACATTACTCTGTAATAGAGGGTAATAAATGAAGTTGAGCCAATGGGGGAATACTCCACTCAAGCAGTCGAGAATGAGATTGAATCTTCAACAATAAACAAAACAAACAAATATTTAAAATTACTACATATTTTTTTAGGTCACACGTGCTGGAAATTTAAAAATATGTGAAATCATGATATTGGTAGCGATCAGTAAAATTTTGCAACACTGTCAGTTCGTTTTGAAAAACATTACTCTCTGTAATAGGGGGTAATAAATGAAGTTGAGCCAACGGGGGAATACTCCACTCAAGCAATCGAAATGAGATTGAATCTTCAACAATAAACAAAACAAATCTTCAACAATAAACAAAACAAACAAATATGTGGCACCATCGTACTCTTTTGCATAGGGACAATATTTTTCTTCGTGCTTGAATGTCTAAAATATAAAAAGGTTTACAGAAAATAAAAATAAAAATTGTCTGTGAATATAGCAATGTGTACGCAAAAGTTGACTGTAACCGGTACGTCCGCTTTTAGGCGGTGTCCACTTTTTGCCCGCTAAAAACTATGTTTCGCCAAAAAACTTATTCAAAAAACACGGAAATTATTTTTTCATAGATGAATTGTGCATTAATAAGGTTTTATACTTTTGTGAAAATTGCTCTCTTCTCAAAAATAATTATTTTACACATTTCTTCAAAAAATTGACTTTGACACTCAACAATTAGTAATCAGCAAAAAATGATGCGTTATTTTGTCATTAAGACCGTCCTTCGTTTCTTTACTGATATTTAGTGTAAAAAAGGTTTTCAAAAAAATAGAGCTGCATAACAACGTATTTACTGGGACCCGCCTAAAGGCAGGCTAGGGGGTTAACCTAGGTTTATTCTTGGGAGTTAAGGGGAAAGGGGAATTGCTGCGAAAAAATCAATCTTTACAAATAAGAAATCGATCGAAGCATTATTATGTATGACCATAAACTCTATGAGGTAGAGCTGGCAAAAAATCGATTGCTTCGATTATTTTTACATTCAATATCGATAGATAGTTTTGTCTATCGATATTATCGGACTGCGTTTGAGATGCCAACGGGTTTGGGTGTGTTTTGATTCCAACGGGTTTGGGTGTGTTTTGATTCTGGATTTGTAGTTTTGTAATTGGTATACAATTTCTTCTTTGACCGTTCTCATATTCAGCTCTTCATGTATTCGCTTATTAGTTGCATTTTGTGGTGCAACACATAATTTTCGCAGTGTTTTCGATTGAAATTGCTGAAGTAGTTTGATTGTTGTGTTGGAGGCAGTTCCCCACAACTGAATGCCATACGTCCAGATAGGTTTTATGATACATTTGTATACTAGTGACTTATTTTCAAAAGTTAATTTCGAGTGTGATCCGATAAGGAAATTCATTTTATTAGCTTGGAAATCGAGCGATTTTCTACTCGTTTTTATATGCTTATGCCACAGCAGCTTTTTGTCTAGGTATATACCGAGATATTTCACTTCATTGCCCTGAGGAAATTCGATCTGGTTCATATATACCGGTGGACAGGTTCCGTTTTTCAGTGTAATTGTCACATGGGTGGATTTTGATTCATTAGCTTTTATTCGACAGCAATGTAGCCATGAGCTAAGTTTATTTAAGTAGTCTTGAAGTAATTTACTTGCCTTCGCAGGATTTTCATTTACTGCTAAGACAGCTGTGTCATCTGCAAAAGTTCCAATGACTGTCGCATCTGATTGAGGACCTCCATTGATTACATATGAGGAAGTTGTTGGGTAATGTTCACGAGAAGGTGTGACATTTGTTGCATAAGGGTGTTAAGAGAACCTAACATTTCTTGTATACCCGATAACTTGTGGGTGGCGTAGGTAGGTTTTGCTGTTGCGTTTCTGAGGTTTGTTGTTGTTTTTGCACTGAACTTCTAGCAATATTTGTATATGAGACGTCATCTCGGCGGTGTGTTGAGGCTGAAGGATTCGGTACAGGTTCTGTCTGGACAGTTTCTCTTTTTTTCTAAGGGACGGATAATGGTGTGCGTAAATCTGTTTATAAACTGCACATCTTTTGTAATTTGTGGGATGGTTACCCAGTTTTTCTTTTGACAGGCCTTGCTCTCGTGGTTTCCGGCACACTTGATACATATACGGTTTTTTTGGCAGTAACTCCCACGGACATAACTCCCAAAACGATTTTGGGAGTTATGTCCGCCTTGGTTTGCTGACATATCTCCCAATTTTTTTGGGTCCTATGTCTTTGACCGTTCCCATATTCAGCTCTTCATGTATTCTCCTATTAGTTACATATTGTGGTGCACCACATATTTTTCGCAGTGTTTTCGATTGAAATTGCTGAAGTAGTTTGATTGTTGTGTTGGAGGCAGTTCCCCACAACTGAATGCCATACGTCCAGATAGGTTTTATGATACATTTGTATACTAGTAACTTATTTTCAAAAGTTAATTTCGAGTGTGATCCGATAAGGAAATTCATTTTATTAGCTTGGATATCGAGCGATTTTCTTTTCGTTTTTATATGCTTATGCCACAGCAGCTTTTTGTCTAGGTATATACCGAGATATTTCACTTCATTGGCCTGAGGAAGGTCGATCTGGTTCATATATACCGGTGGACAGGTTTCGTTTTTCAGTGCAAATGTCACATGTGTGGATTTTGATTCATTAGCTTTTATTCGCCAGCAATGTAGCCATGAGCTAAGTTTATTTAAGTAGTCATGAAGTAACTTACTTGCCTTTGCAGGATTTTCATTTACTGCTAAGACAGCTGTGTTATCTGCAAAAGTCCCAACGACTGTCGTATCTGATTGAGCAAGATCTGATGTGTATAGAATATACAGAATTGGTCCCATAACACCTCCCTGGGGCGCACCTGCTCTTATGCATTTTAAGCTGCTCATTTCGTTAGTCCCGGACACATAGAAATACCGATTTTGTATGTACGATCTTATAAACAGGTAGTAGTTAATTGGAAGAAGCTGTTTGACTTTGTACAGCAATCCTTCGTGACATACTTTATCAAACGCTTGAGAAATATCTAGAAACGCAGAAGTATAATATTGTTTTGTTTCATATGCAGTATTTATTGTTTCAACAAGTCGATGAATCTGTTCGATTGTTCCATGTTTTTTCCTGAAGCCAAACTGATAATGTCGTACAAGATTTTTTGTTTCGATGATAGGCATCAATTTAAGGAAAAATGTTTCTAGAACTTTCAAGAGGACAGGTAATAGACTGATTGGCCGATACCATTTTGCATCTTTTGCAGGCTTGCCAGGTTTTTGGATCATTGAGATTTGAGCTACCTTCCACTGCGGAGGAATAAAGTTTCGCATTAGGCAAGCATTAAAGATATACGTGATTAGATTTATAACTTCTTGAGGAAGCTCTTTGAGTATTTTTTGGGGTAATTAAATCATACCCAGGAGCCTTTGCAAGGTTTAAGGACGTTATTGCGTGTTTAAATCTAACTGGTGAGTCTCTTTCAAATAGATCTGAATATCAAATGGAGTTTCTTCATTATTATTGGGCGTAAATACGTTATATTAGTAATTGGAAAATGTCGTTGCCCTCTCCATGTTACTTTTGGTCCAAGTGTTGTCCGGTATCCGATTTGGGTAGTTTGTATTTGGCTGTTGGTTAACCTTTTTTGTTATTCTCCACAGTGAATAATCAGTTGATTTTGTTGGTCCCAAATTTTGGATCTCCCTCTCAATTTGTCTATTATTTATACTTTTCAATAACTTTTGAAGTTCAGAAGTAGCTTTATTTAGTTTTCGTTTATCTTCAGGATGTTTTGTTCGCTGCCATCTTTTTCTTGCCATTCGCTTTTCTAACAGCTTTGCCTGCACTGCACTAGATATATCTTGGGGGTCTTCTAAGCTTGTGAATTCCATGAGGCAATGATCCGACGATAAGTCATTGCTAACCGCACATTTTTCTGTTTCTGCTGGAATACCCTTTGATACACAAGAGTGTATGAGATCAGGATATTTATTCAGATCTGATGGCCAGTAATTGTTTTTAGAATAAGCTCTTTAATTGCATAATAAACCTGTCTTCCGTTGTTTGTAGTGAGAAGTGAACCCCATTGTTAATCTAATAAGAATCTGGTGTTACTTCATTCAAGCACATAAATTTGAATTGGCACTTAAGATTCTCTTTCGGGTTGTTCCTTACAAGCACATGAACTTGAAGGAAACCGTCGACTAATAATTAAAAGAGGTGGCGGATTGTAGTACTAAAAGACGACTGTTTATCTTTATTGATTTCACTCTTTTATACCAATACTTTCTTAACATAAATGATGACTAAGCCAAATATTATGCATACAAAAAAATGTAAAGAAATGAAATTTATAAATATTACAAAGTAAGTGAATTTAAATATAGGTCACATTAACGATAAAAACTATTGACTTACAATAATTAATGACTGAATAATGCTTTATTGGCAATTTGGACAATTAAAATACAGAGTGTGAAAACAAAAATAAAAATAGTAAATAAATAAGCTATGTAAGTATGTATGTTTTTAACATTCTTCGCCGCGTTGACAGTGTCAAGCAGTAAGTGTAGCTGAATTGGTTGTATGAGTGGATGAATCAGCTGGGACACTAATTGTTGATGGGTGAGTTCTTACGGCTGGAGTAGGTGTAAATTGAGCCGTTTTGTTTAACCTTGAATGGATTTTCCAACTTAGCAGACCAAGCAGAATAACAACGCAGCAAAACAATGAAGTGTAGCTAACTGCATGATGATGAAAACTTTTGGAGTGAATTAGTTGTGGCAAATGTCTTATAGTTGATTCATTCAGCTGTCTTTGGATGTTCTCCAATACTTCTAGATGAACCTTGTAAGAAGTAGTGTTAGTGCGTGTTAAAACCCTTTCTACCTCCTGTGGTGAACTTATGGAATGAATGTCTTTCAATCTCACATAAGAAGCACGTAGGCTATTGGAGGCTTCAAAATGTCCGTGTATGGTAACAAAATTGTTCTTCATAACACAGTTTGGACCAATTTCCATTATACCGGCATTTTTAATGGTGATAAGACTAGTCTCCGTTCCGCATACAATGGAAGATTCAATATCGCCAGTAGTAGCAAAAATCCACATATTTTGATGGTGCAATTGGCTCCAAACCGCCGTTCCAATAATTCTGTTGAATTTGCAATTGGTAGTTGAATGATTGTTAAAGATATTGATCTCGCATGGGTTGTCGGCGGCGTTCCTCCGGAGTTTGGACTGCTGATTTTTGCAGATATATTCCCCATCCTTTGGTTTGAGGCATCTTGATATGTCCTCTGATTGGAAAAGTATATATTCATCTCTGTGGCCATCTGTAGCCATGTACGACGTTTCTGGCTGAATAGCGGTGAAAGTGTCATTTTTTATGGTTGGAACAGGTACTACCTTGAATAGTTCAAAAAACTGTTGATTGACTAAGGGTACCTTGACTTCATATTTTGTTACTGCTCCCTTGACGCTCATAAGCTTATATAGTTCAATCAAGTTATCACCGGCAGTTGGCAAAGCATGCAAAATTGGAAGATTAGCTTTGATAACGCTAATTTCTTTCTTCAATTGATGAGGAGACAGTAACAGTGGGCTTATTTTGCCATTATGTGTATCGGTAAGCACACTGATGATTTCGGAATCTACTCACTGAAGGTTAATGGCGGATAATGTCAGGTACGTTGACAAGAGTCCAACAAGCTGTGAGTTGCTTAATTGGGAAGATTCCTTAGCGACATCATTCTTGATCCTGTCAACCATTTCTGAGATATCTTGTATTTTTCGCTGATTGCTGATCTCATCCTGTTTGATGATATTAATGGTTGAGTCAATTATCGACGTTTGATTTTTAAGTAATATTGTCATGTGATCCTGCTCGTTCCTTGCTCTGTTGATAGTATTCGACATTTCTTCAGCGTAATCTGCATCAAGAACGCCAAAAAGAGAACGAGCAATATTGCCAACTATGTTAAATGGAGATCTTCTGTCTTTAGACACTTCATCTTGACCTTCTGGAAATAAGGGAGCCAGTCTGTGAATGGCCCGCTTGAATATTACCGACTGCGTTTTTACTTCTGCAACTCTTACAGCTCCGTCCTCACCGGTAAACACCTTAAGAATTCTTCCTAATGACCACTTCATTGGGGGTATATTGTCTTCCTTGATAATGACCATATCTCCTTCTTTAAGATTGTCCATCATTTTCCTCCATTTGTTTCGCTGTTGAAGTTCCTGTATGTATTCTTCTGACCACCTTTTCCAGAACTGCTGCTTGATATGAGAAATCAATTTCCAATGTGACGTACTGGATGTCTTCACAGTATTTGCTCTGCTGTCTACTTGTGAAGTTAGAGCTTCTCCTATTAGAAAATGTCCCGGTGTCAATGCTTCAAGGCTATCTGGGTCGTTTGATAGTGGCGTGAGAGGACGGGAATTTAAAATAGCTTTGATTTCTACTATAATTGTCTCTAGTTCTTCAAATGTTAGTATTTCTGTTGAAACACTGCGTACTAAGAGACGTTTTGCAGACTTTACTGCAGCTTCCCACAAACCACCGAAATGAGGAGCTCTCGGTGGAATAAAATGAAATTGTATGCCCTTAGCACTGGAAGCTGATATTATTTCTTCTTTCGCTTTAGTAGCATATATGCTTTCAGATAATTCCGCTAAACTATTTTTGGCTCCGACAAAGTTTGTAGCATTGTCACAATATATGTTCTGGCAGTGCCCACGTCGTGCAACAAACCGCTTTAGAGCACCAATGAATGCTTCAGTGGACAAATCGGATACCAGTTCTAAATGAACCGCTTTTGTTGCAAAGCAGCAGAATACAGCTACGTTGGCCTTGGTTGGCCGTTTGCCCCTCACCTTGTAATGAACCCAAAATGGTCCACAATAGTCTACTCCAGTGTTTATGAACGGTCGAGCAGGAACCATCCTCGTTGCTGGCAGATTACCCATTACTTGTTGATAAAGCTGCGGTCGCGCTCTAGTACATCGTACGCATTTTTGAACAGTTGATCTTGCTGTTATTTTGCCTTTGATTGGCCAAAATCGCTGCCTTATTGTGTTTAACAGCGCTTGGGGCCAACAGTGCTTATTCTCTTCATGAGTCATCTTGAAGAGCAATTTCACCAAAGAATCGTTATATGGTAATACTAGCAAAATGCCCGCTACTTCGTATGCGGAAAGGATATAAAAAAAACAAATAAACAATATATAATATGGAAATGACAAACACTGAAAATTTGGTAGCACTAATACCAATTTTAATCAATATTTATTTTTATCTTAGTACTGTACGTACCCCTTAAGTTCGTTTTTAAAAAAGATCAGCCGTATCTCACCCTTACACATTAACAGCGAGATCAACGTTGCACACCAATACACACCCTAACTCCAAAAAATAAAAATTCCAGCACTGTCCCTACACCCAAAAACAAATTGAGTACCATTAAGTAATTTTCGTATACTTATGGTACGTATTTCGACGACATATCTCAGCCATACACGGACATTAATACAAAATAATTACAGTAAATTCCATAATAATTACAGTAATTCCAAATCTCAAGATTCCAGCTGTATCCATTCGTCCAATTCCAAATTGTACCAAACTTAGTATCAAGTCGAACTCTTCGTACCCATAAGAAAGATTTTCCAAAGCTACCTCAATCCTTCACTTTAGTAGTAATCTTACTTCCAAATTTCAGGATTCAAACTCTATCCGTTAAACCAAATTAAAATTGTACTAAATTTAGAACAATTTAGAATTTTCGTACCAATTTTCAAAACTTCCTCAACGCAACAGGGCTACAATAATCATACTTTCAAATTGCAGGATTCCACCGCTATCCGTTCACCTACATACAAATTGTACTAAATTTAGTACCATTTAGTGCTTTTCGTAACCATAAGTTTGCTTTTTCAAAACAACCTGAATCCTACTCTTCGACTGTAATCGTAATTCCAAATTTCAGGATTCCAGCTCTATTAATTCACCCGAATCCAAATTGTATCAAATTTAGTACCATTTCTTTCCCAAACAAAAATTTTAGGATTCCAGCTCTACCCGTTCACCCAAATCCACATTGTACCATATTTAGTACCATTTAGTACTTCTCGTACGCACACGTACGACTTTTCAAAATTTCCTCAATACTACACTCCTACAGTAATCTTAATTCCTAATTCCAACACTATCAGTTTACTAAAATTCAAATTGTACCGAATTTAGTGCTTTCTGTACCCATAAGTACGAATTTCCAAAACTACCTCAATTCTACTGTCCGACAGTAATCTTAGTTCCAAATTTCAGAATTCCAGCTTTATCCGTTCATCCAAATCCAAATTGTACCAAATTTAGTACCATTTAGTACTTTTCGTACTCAAAGGTACGAATTTCTAAAACTATCTCAATCCTACACCCCTACAGTAATCTTAATTCAAAACTTTAGAATTCCAGCTCTATCCGTTCACCCAAATCCAAATTTAGTACTGCTCGTAGTCATAAATACGAACTTCCAAAACCATTTCCTTATTTCAAAGCCATTTCCCAACCTTGATACTTAAAATTCAGGATTCCAGTTCTATCCGTTCACCCAAATCCAAATTGTAATAAATTTAGTACCATTTAGTACTTTTCCTACACATAAATACGAATTTCCAAAATTTCCCCAATCCTATGATCCAACAGTAATCTCAATTTCAAATTTCAGGATTCCAGCTCTGTCCGTTCACTCGAATCCCTATTATACCAAATTTAGTACTTTTCGAACACATAAATACGAATTTCCAAAACCACCCTCATATCTCAGTCCTACACTTCACAGTAATCTTAATTCCAAATTTCAGGTTTCCAGCTACATACATACGTTCACCCAAATCCAAATTGTACTAAATTTAGTACCATTTAGTACTTTTTGTACCCATAAGTACGAATTTTCAAAACTACCTCAATTCTACACCCCACCAGTAATCTCAATTCCAAATTTCGAGATTCCAACTATATCCGTTCACCCAAATCCCCATTGTCAATTTAGTACCATTTAGTACTTTTCATTCACATAAGTAAGAATTTCCAAAACTTCCCCAGTCCTACACTCCAACAGTAATATCAATTCCAAATTTCAGGAATCCAGCTCTATCCGTTCACTCAAATCCAAATTGTACTAAATTTAGTACCAATTATTACTTTTCGTACACTCAAGTTTCCAAAAACCCTTTGGTGCATCTTTCTTACTCTTCATCAGTGATCCTCAGTCCAAATTTGAGGAATCAAGCCCTATCCGTTCACCAAAACCGAAACTGTACCAAATTTAGTGCTATTTAGTATTTTTCGTACCCTATGTACGAATTTCCAAAACTTCCACAATATTAAACTCCACCAGTAATCTCAGTTCCAAATTTAGAGATTCCAGCGCTATCCGTTCACCCAAATCCCCATTATACAAAATTTATTTCCATTTAGTACTTTCCGTACACATAAGTACTAATTTCCAAAACCACCTTCATATCTCAATCCTACACTTCAACAGTAATATTAATTCCAAATTTCAGGTTTCCAGCTCTATCCGTTCATTCAAATCCAAATTGTACTAAATTTAGCACCGTTTAGTACTTTTCGTACCCATAAGTACGAATTTTCAAAACTACCTCAATCCTACACCCCACCAGTAATCTCAATTCCAAATTTCGAGATTCCAGCTATTATCCGTTCACCCAAATCCCCATTGTATCAAATTTAGTACCATTTAGTACTTTTCATACACATAAGTACGAATTTCCAAAAGTTCTTCAATCCTACACTCCAACAGTAATCTCAATTCCAAATATCAGGATTCCAGCTCTATCCGTTCACCCAAATCCCTATTGTACCAAATTTAGTACTATTTAGTACTTTTCGTACACATAAGCACGAATTTCCAAAACTACCCTCATATCTCAATCCTACACTACAACAGTAACCTTAATTCCAAATTTCAGGTTTCCAGCTCTTTACGTTCACCCAAATCTAAATTGTACTAAATTTAGTACTTTTCGTACACATGATTGGTAATTTTTCAAACCATTTCCGTTTAGAAGCACCACTTGCCAACCTTGATTTCCATACCAATTTCCTATATTCCTATATTCCTGGGGCCTATTATTGATTTCATTAATTATTTAGCGATTTCATCAAATTACAGATTTTGAAATTGAAAATTGAATAGTTATGACTGTACATCTCCATATACGATAAAATTCTTAATTGCAAATAAATCGTGGTAATATGCACAATTCTATTGCACTTTCATTGATTTGCAAACATTTAGTTATTACCAAAAAGTCAGGACCATACAGTTTTTAGTTGTTGTTATTTCTGGCCGATTTCTGAATTTATTCCCCTAATGTTGTCTTCAACAGCAACTCATTTGTTCATTTGCGTAATTGATGTTTATACACCATTATCACCAACTGCGACATCTGTTGCAATGGAAGATAACAAATGTCTTGTCTTTCTATTATTTAGTGGTTTACGATAAAATATGTGCGCCTAGAAGTAAACTACAAAATTTGAAATTATGTGTGATCTCTTACGATATCAAGAAGTTATGGCATTGTTAATTTTACACATGTCTTGCAGAGGGCCAACTAAGTGAATAAGTACGTAATAGCAATTAAAAATAAGGATTTTTGTTGTTGTTATTTTTTGTGGTTCCAGGACGAATTTTCTAAAACCCGGCCTTATCTCGCACATTTGCATCAACAGTGACCCACTGGTAAAATTTCAAGCTCCTAGCTTTAGCCGTTTTGGCTGGGCGTTGATGATGAGTCAGTCAGTCAGTCAGTCAATCACTTATCACCAAGCTCATTTATATATATAGATAGATTATCGGATGTTTTGCTTCTGGTTGTAGCAAGGAATGTTCCAATCTTCCTCTGACGCGAATGATACCTTCATCATCCAAAAACGGTGATAGACAGCATAAAGAACTATGCTTGCTCGGTTGCTTTTCAGCCTTCAACTCTTTTATTTCGACTGCGAACTCGGTAGATTGTATAGCGGTAGAGTAATTAAGCGAAGGGATTGATCCAACTCTTTGGGATTAAGTGCTATATTTTCAGGCGGTTCCGTCCTTGGTATCCGAGAGTTTCTTGTAAATCTAAGCACGTACGCCACGATTCTTTGCAATTTCCTGAAGGAATTTTTGTGTTCGATTCCATAAATGAAATTGATGTCAGCAGATACTATTCCTGCAGTAGCTGCTCCCTTTAACTCCATGTTATTAGTAACAGCATTTTGAGAACAACGTTTTGCCGGTCATAGCTCCTCTTTTTCATGAAGAAAAACTGGTCCATGGAACCATAATCGACATTTAGCCAGATCTGATGGTTGAAGTCCACGCGATAGAATATCGGCTGGATTTTCTTTCGATGGTACGTGTTTCTATTGTTCAGCTAATGTTAATGTTTGGATAATCGATACCCTATTAGCAACAAAATCTTATATAAAGTTGACTGTGATTTTATCCAGGCCAGTACAATTTCCGAATCGGTCCAAAGAAACATAGGATGGTCTTGAAGCCTTAAATCAACCTTTACTCTGTTAGCTAGCTGAGCTGCTACTACTGCGGCACATAGTTCCAGTCGAGGCAATGTTTGTTGCTTCAAAGGAGCCACCCTGGATTTAGCACAGATAAGACGCACCGTTACGCGCCCATCATTCGTAAGAAATCGGATGTATACAGCTGCGCCAAAAGCTCTTTCAGATGCATCGGCAAACACATGTAATTGTGTTTTTGTCGGAATTTCCCCACAAAATACATGTCGAGGTATTTTGAAGTTTTTGAGACCTTCCAATTCACATCGAAATGTTTTCCAAATAGCACAAAGTTTCTCTGGTAATGGTTCATCCCAATCTAATGTAAACTGCCACAGCTGTTGAATAAATATCTTTGCTTTCACAACAACCGGATCCAGTAGACCAAGAGGGTCGAACAGTTTTGCAAGTTCAGACGTAACTGAGCGCTTTGATATTGCTTGATGATGGTCGATATTTGTGTTCACGCAAAATTGGTCTGCTTGAGGCATCCAATATAACCCCAATGTTTTTATTGTTTTGTTTATATTTTCATCCAAATCTAAGTTGACTTCTCGGTCGCTATGTGGTATATCTTTCAGCAATCTAAGAGAATTCGAAGACCATTTTCTTAAATTGAAACCATGTTGCTTCAAAATAGCTATCAATTCCTTTTGAGTTTCAAGGGCTGTACTTAAGCTGTCGGCACCACTGAGCCCATCATCCATATAAAAGTTTTCCTTGAGCATCTTTGATCCAAGTGGATAACGATCCATGTTGTCATCTGCAATTTTCTGCAAACATTTTGTAGCAAGATAAGGCGCTGTACGAGTGCCATATGTGACAGTATTCAGCTTGTAATAACTAACAGGATCTTCGTATCTTCTCTCCATATAATCAGTTGATATTTTTGATCATCAGGATGTAGTAGTATTTGCTTATACATCTTTTCAATGTCTGTGGTGAAGACAAATTTTGGCAATCGAAAACGCAGCAATATAGAAAAGAGTTCACTTTGGACAGCTGGCTCAGTGTACATCAAATCATTTAACGAACAACCTGATGAGGTTTTTGCGGATGCATCAAATACGACCCTTAGTTTTGTTGTGGTACTATCTGGTTTGAGAACACAATGATGCGGGATAAAATATTTTGGGTTTGATACCGTCCCCACGTCAATCTTTTGCATGTGTCCCAATTGTTCGTATTCTTGCATAAACTTAATGTATTGATTTCGGATGTCTTCCTTCTGTAGAAGCCGGCGTTCCAGGCTCATAAATCGGTTATACGCCATTGCATGTGATTTCCCCAATGCAGTTGGAGATTCTCGGAAAGGGAGCCTGACAATGAAACGACCGTATTCATCCGTCTGAACATGTTGATTGTAGTGAGATTCACACAGCTTCTCTAGCGGAGACATTACTTTCTCACTCGCTTCTACTTTCTCGAGCTTCCATAGTTTCTCAGTTGCTTGTTCTACTGATGTTTCACTATCAAAATTTGCACATGTCAACGCTGCTGGCGTGACGTCTGTTGAGGTTTGTTCGATTAAGCCGACAACAATCCACCCAAGCGCAGTATTTGGTGGTATGGGTTGATTGCCACTGAGTTTTATTGTACTTGGCTGCATTAGGCTAAAGTAAAACTCTGCTCCAAGTAGAATATCAACCTTTCCTTGCGTGTTAAAGTTGGGATCCGCTAATTTAATATTCTGTAGGATCTGCCATTTAGAGATGTCCAGATCGTGATTCGGTTGCGCTGGTATAATTGTTGGCAAAACAAACGCCTCCAAATCAGTTGAAAATTCAGAGTTATTAGATAACATATGCACATTCACCCGATGATAAGCCTTCCTTTGAGTCTTTCCAACTCCCTCAATGGCCAATGAGGCATCCCTGGTCATCAGCCTTTCAGTCACAAGGTTCAATTGTGAGCCCGAGTCGAGTACCGCTCTAAATTCGCCTGACATACCGTTTGCAGCCTTGATGATAACCCTAGCAGTAGCTAGAATTACGTTCTTCTGACCTTCGACTGATGCTGACGAGATTGCAGCTGTGTTGACTGGTGCGGCATCATTCCTTGTGGTTGGTGATTGATTCGAAGCTATTGAAGATATCTTCGATTTGCTTGGCAAATGTAGTAAAGTATTGTGCTTATTACTACATATTTTGCAGTTACTAGAAGTACATGCTTTCGATACATGATCGTATTTAAAGCAGTTCGTACACATTTTATGTTGTTGTACCCATTTGAGCCTCTCAGATTCCCTCATTGCCAAAAAATTGTTTACAATGATAGATGGGATGGAGGCCGTTTTTGCATAGGCTGCATTTGTTGTTATCCTCACTGATGCTATGGACCAACCATCTCCAAAAACAGTTCATAGAACTGTCGCCACTTCAAGCAATCCCCATTGAATTGAGGAATTGCTACCTTCGGTAGCGGAAGTGCGCTGTATGTTGCCAAGTTACTTCCCAGTAGAGGTGCGTTTGTTGCATTGTCAGAGCATCTGTCTTTCAGGACCGCCAGCCGAATCAGATTATGTTGAACCGTATCTTCTAGGCTATCGTAGCTATCTTGATCTAGCCCGATTCTGGAAGGGTCCTCAATCTCTCCACAACTTTTTGATCGTCTCTTCTTTGATTCCATAAAATTTATTTGATTGTCCGGTTTCGATATTGTCCAAGCTCTGCAGATGGCGCATAAGGGCAGCCATTCTAGCTTTTATCCTTCGGGCCAGCCCCTCGACTTGGGAAGATGCAGGTTCCTCTACCTGGGCCGATTGGACTTCTGAACTAGTTTTTTGGGCCTTTTCCGTTGGACCTGGCCTGCTCTTTGCAGACTTCAATTTGTCTAAATTCTTTCAAAAACACTTGTGGGGTTTTAATGGATTTATATTTTGTAAAAGTTTCCGAAACCACTTGTGGGGTTATTGTATCCTCTCCACTTGAACGGTGAACAACTGCCCTTTTTAAATAAATTCCAGGATACGCGTTGTGTCACGTCTGGTTACCTTACCGATGATTCGGTTTGCGTCCTTTTTGAAATAAGGTACGCTTCTGCTTGCTTCAAAATACGTGTGGCTAGCACGAGGGATGCGATGTATCCAAATTTGCGTGTAGTCTGCAAGGATGTGTGTTGTATCCGAGGTTGAGTGTAGAATCTGCAAGGATCTGTTGTGTCTGAGGTGGCGTGCTGAATCTGCAAGGATCTGTTGTATCTGAGGTGGCGTGCTGAATCTGCAAGGATCTGTTGTATCTGAGGTTGATTATAGAATCAGCATAGATGTGCGGACACGAGGATTCGAATTTAATATACACGACGCGTAATACATAAACCGAAACAATCACGTCGGGGTCACCAAAAAATTTTAATCTAATTAGAATCTGGTGTTACTCCATTCAAGCACATAAACTTGAATTGGCACTTAAGATTCTCTTTCGGGTTGTTCATTACAAGCACATGAACTTGAAGGAAACCGTCGACTAATAATTAAAAGAGGTGGCGGATTGAAGTACTAAAAGACGACTGTTTATCTTTATTGATTTCACTCTTTTATAACAATACTTTCTTAACATAAATGATGACTAAGCCAAATATTATGCATACAAAAAAAAAATGTAAAGAAATGAAATTTATAAATATTACAAAGTAAGTGAATTTAAATATAGGTCACATTAACGATAAAAACTATTGACGTACTTTAATTAATGACTGAATAATGCTTTATTGGCAATTTGGACAATTAAAATACAGAGTGTGAAAACAAAAATAAAAATAGCAAATAAATATAAGCTATGTAAGTATGTATGTTTTTAACACCCATAGTATATGTTTGGCATTATAGTCCCCACATGCTATGAACTTATTTCCGAGAGTTTTGACATAATTAATATACTGACATTTTCTTATATTATGTCTTGGTGGACTGTAGATTGATGACACTGTTAAGGGGCCCATTCAGGGGTCTAAATGGGCAATAGCTTATTTGGAGAAAAGGTCAACGTTTTATTTCAAAGCCAATAGCTCTGTTTCTTTAAGAGGTATATCAAAAGCAAAACCTGGCAAGGAAAGTAGAAAATATCACCTTTACAACGATGTACAGTAGGCTATCGTAGGTGGTCGAACAACATTTTCCGATTTCCTTGTAATCACGCTACAGGACGCAACTTTGATCGGATCGTCACGAATTTTTTGGTAGTTCATGCGAGTCCCACAGAGGAAGAAGCCTATTAAGTTTGGTGATGGTAGGATAATATTCAGGAGTCGGAATAAGCAAAAAGCTTATTTGGAGAAAAGTCAAAGTTTTTTTCTTATGCCAATATCTCCGCTTCTAGTAGGAGCATTCCAAAAAGAAAACCCGCCAATGGTAGAAAAAAAGATCTCCTTTATATTGATGCAAAGTATGTTGGCGTAAGTGAGCAAACAACCGAGATATTGCAAAAGTCAGTAATATACCATTTTTGTTTCATTTTTTGTAATCACGCTACCGGTTGGAATTTTAATCCTATAGTCACTAGATTTTGGGGGTAGATGCGGGCCTTACAGATTGATTGTAGTTATAGTCGGATAATATTTAGGGGTCGGAATGGGGAAAAACTCATGTGGAGACAAATTCAAAGTTTTGATCTTTGTGAATATATTGGGTTCTAGTAGGGGTTTCCAACAGCAAAGCCTGCCAATAGAAGAAGACAATATTACCTTTAAATTGGTGTAAAGTAGGTTGGCGAAGGTGGCCAAACAAGGGAGATACCACAAAGCATCCAATTCTTCCATTTTTTGCAATCACGCTACAGGTCGCAATTTTGATCGGATGGTCACGAAATTTTGGTTGCTTATGGGGGTCCCGAGAGAAAGAGGCATATTATGTTTGATGGTATTCGGATTATATTCCCTAAAAGAAATGTTTACCAGTGAAAAGCTTATGCACAGGGGTAGTGGTGTAGGGTAACACATGGTCGGCCCCGTCCCGACTATAGCCTGTGCTCGCTTGTTAAAAATATCGCGCGATTTTTTACAAAAATATGTTCACAACTTAATACGATAAAAAGTTTTTGTAAAAAGTGTTTTCACAATTTAAGAAAATAACAAGTTTTTGTAAATATATTGAAATAAATTCTGAAAAACGAAAGCGCCGCAGTCGAATATATTTGTGAAAAAAAAAATCGCGCGATTTTTTACAAATATATTTTCACGATTTAGGAAGATAAAAAGTTTTTGTAAAAATGTTCAAATACTTTCTGAAAAACGCGTTGCAGGCGAAAATATAAAAAAACGCTGGATTTTTAACAAAAATGTTTTCACAATTTAAGAAAATAAAAGTTTTTGTAAAAACATTCAAATAAAAAACGGTAGTTATGTCCGTGGGAGTTATGTCCGGGCACCAAGTTCAAACATGCTTTTGTCTGCACTCGATGTTGCAGACACTTTTTTGTCTTAAGAACAGCCCAATAACACATATTTATCATAACAAATTGATATTGAGTAATACTGAATGAATGGTCAGTGATTACTTCTTTTGTTTTAATACTCATAGAGTTTATGGCCATATATAATAATGCCTCAAGAATGGTCATCGATTTCTTATGTGTTAAAATTTATTTTTTCGCAGCTATTCCCATTCCCCCTTAACATTTCTAGGATAAACCTAACTTCTCTTTCCATACACAGATGTAAAGAAATGAAAGTCATAATCTAAAAAATCGTTTTCAAGTTCGATATGAACACATATATACATTTACACATACGTGGTCCAGATCAGATTTTTTTTAATTTGTTATTTATCTTGTCTAGAATAAGGTGTTAAATTTGTAACCGCTACTTTCGGGTTTATAACGATTTTTGGGAAATATGGCAATTCGGGAAGAAAGCTTTTTTTAATGTGGTTCAAATAAAACTATGATTGTTTGCGTATCAAATAAATATGGAAAAAAGAGAGAAATAAAACACAAATTTTTTGGCAGTAAATAATTCGAAATATAGTTGGTTTTATTGAGAAAATTGGCTTTGTAATATTATCGTAGATAATATTTACCTTTGTAAAAGCTGTTGCTTTGGCGAAATTCAAGAACGAATTAATAAGTGTCAACAACGAAAGCGTAGGTGTTGTAAAGTGGCGCTCAATGCATTAGTTACTCGTTAGAAGTTTGACAGTACTACTTTGTGCTGTAAGCGCAAAGTTGTACTTCAAAGTAGCAAAGAAATTCTAACGTATGCAAATTTATGAAAATTAGAAAAACGAAAACAAAACAAAAGTTTGATTTTTAAATTAAACATTGTCGCCATCATTGCAACATCTAGCCATGTTGCAACAAGATAGTATTTAAATGTAAACATAAATAAAATTATGGTAGTTCAAAATTTCAATGCAAAATATATTTTTAAAAACAAACAAAAACAAGATGCTCGGAGAGCCAACCCAATTAAATTATTGCTTTCAAAGTACATACTAAACGAGCTCGTAAAGCACGCAGGTCGCGGGACACTGTATGGCTGCCATCACAAAAAAGGGTTACATGGGACATGTACCGGAGAGAACCCAACCAAAAATGGTGAGCTGTGCCCACGGGAAACCGAGACTCGAGTAAGTTTGGGGCGTCATAATTTGGGGGTACACATCTGGACCAAGGACCATACCAATGCGACCAGGGGTGCAGAAGAGTATGGTGCTTATCACTGCACTCTCGACACCTCTGCTCACTAGTGCACTCTCGAAAGGAGTGGGATGCGCAAAGGCAGTTGGAGCAGATGTGCTTCGAGATCAATGTTCTGACCTTCTTCTCCAAGGACATGCCTCGGAATCTTCTGCACCTCCGTAGCGGATGAGCCTTGCCACAAAGGGGACATCCCGACGCTTTTAAAATACTATTGGAGCCAGAGTTTCTCGTTCCCGATTTTGAACCCGTCGTCGACCCTTGATGTTCACCAACAGGTATTACACCAGAACCCACGACCTCCTCTGCGGGAGGAAAGGATTCGGTGCTCCCGGCCTGGATCGGCTCTTCCAATTTTTGCGATAGGGGCGCTGGTGAAATCTCCTGAATGGGAGTGTCAGCTTCATAGGGTTCAGTCATAGGACCTGGGTTTGACGATACTTCCTGAGATGGGGCCATTGTCACGTCGACTTCTCTCTCCTCGTCAGACATGGGGGTGAGACCCTCATAGTCGGGAAGAGTAGCGGCCATCTGACTAATGTTTTCCATTCTGTTAAAAGATAGAGAGGCCGCGAAGTGAAGAGAATTAAACAATTTATATATATTAATTGGTCAAAATGACCAACTTTACTACCGGACGTCTTACAATTCCGTTTTCGGTTCGTACATCAGCGACTCGAACGTGATCATCGCTACCGGGATAAACGTTAATTACGCGACCTAATGTCCACGATGTGGGAGGTAATTGTTCGTGACGAATCACTACGATATCATCCATTTGTATATCGCGCTGTGGATACTGCCATTTATACCGTTTATGGAGGCTTTTTATGTACTTTTCTTTCCACCGTTGGCAGAATTGTTGAGTAAGCGCTTTTTTTTTACGATACCGATTCACGATATGCAACGGAGCTTCGTCAATTAATGGCTCTGCAGGAGCAAATATTGGCGACCCTATTGGAAAATGACCCGGTGTTAGCGCTATCGCGTTTTCCGGACTATCATTCAAATACACATACGTAGCCTTTTGTAATTCTACAACAACGACCTGCAAACGACTTGAGATCGAAAGGACCAGCAAAACCTATACCTGTGGTGGCAAATGGTCTGGTAATGACAGTTCTCTCCGGAGGTAGAGATGCCATAATTTGCGAACATGACCTTTTCTTTTCTAAAATGCAAGGTTTGCATTTTCTTGTAACCTTACGAATCAACAATGTTGCTCTAGCTATCTTATATTGCATGCGTAACATACGTAAAACTAATTGAATTCCTCCGTGAAAGGAAATACGGTGGAAGTATTTTACCAACAGAAGAGATAATCTGCAATTGTAGGGTAATATAATTGGATGTTTCTCTGCGAGAGGCAATGTTGGGCATTGCGCTAAGCGTCCATTGAGCCGCATAACTCCTATGTCATATAACATGGGATTAAGAGGGAGCAGAGAGCTTTTGGAATTCAATGGCCTTTTATTTAGTAGACAATCGTACTCATCCGGAAAATGAACTTTCTGAGCTATTATAGCCAGACGTAATCTTGCATTTTTTATTTCAGTGGCTGTAGGATATTTCCCATCGAAAGTATGTCGACCTCTATGCGAAGGATGAACTTTATGGAAGTAACGGTAGACCATTGCAATAGCGCGTAGCGCCCTATCTAGATCTGAAAAATCATCCAATATATCCTTATGTTCCGAAAAGAAAGAAACATGGCACCTTACTGGGCGCATTTCAATGTTCGTATCAGGAACAGGAGTAGACTGAATATGCCACAGAGAAGAGTCTTGACGAAGCCATTGTGGTCCATGCCACCAAATTTCCGACAATGACAACTCCGACGGTGAAAGTCCTCGGCTGCCTAAGTCAGCAGGATTGTCTTCAGATCGTACGTGATACCAATTACTTTGACCAACGTTTTCATGTATTATACATACCCTATTTGCAACGAAAGTGGACCATGTCGAAGGGGTTTTCTTTAAACATGAAAGCACGATCGTAGAATCGGTCCAACAGTAAACTTTTCGAAAAGATATATCAATTTCAGCTACAATCGATTTATACAGTTCTGAAGCTTAAACTGCACCACATAGTTCTAAACGAGGCATTGAAATTGATTTGATCGGTGCTACTTTTGTTTTGCTAGAAAGCAAAAATGTAAAAATTTCACCATTGGAAGCAATGATACGGATGTACACCACCCCCGCGGATGCCTTTTCTGAGACATCAGAAAATAAATGAAGTTCGGCTACACAATCAGGCACATATTTGACCCAACGAGGTATTTGAATCGAATTAACGCCCTGATAAGTTTCAACAAAGCTATGCCATTCATGTGCCGTCGTAGACGGAAGCGAATCGTCCCAATCAATTTTATCTAACCAAATTCGCTGCATAATAATCTTTGCTACTGCAATTACTAGACTCAACCAACCTATAGGATCGAATAACTTAGCAATTGCAGACAAAACTTCTCTTTTCGTATAGCTATCTTTGATGGCAAGAGCTTGACACTAAAATAGAACATATCCAGCTGAGCATTCCATCTAATACCCAGAGGCTTAGAGCTACTAGCTTCCACGAAGTTAAGAAGCTTAGAGTCTATCAAATGTTCAACGGAGGGGGATCTAGGATGGAGCGATCGTTAGATGTCCATTTTCTCAACTCAAATTTGGCGGAACCTAATGCATTAATAAGTTATCCCTAGACCTATGCGCAGTCTCCAAATCATGATATCCCGTCAGGACATCGTCAACGTACATGCACTTACGTAATATGTGTGCCGCCAGCGGAAGATCGGATTCAGTATCTTGAGCTAACTGTAACAAAGTCCGAATGGCTAAGTAAGGGGCACAGTTAACTCCGAAAGTTACAGTTTGTAACTCATAATCCTGTATAGGATTATTGGGAGAATCCCGAAGCAGAACCCTTTGAAGAGAAGTATGAGCTGGGTCTACCCGTATCAGACGATACATTTGGGTAATGTCACATTTAAAAACATATTTATATAATCTCCATCGAATTTTGTGGAGGACCAAGTCCAGTTGTAAAGTCGGACCGACGTGAAGAATGTCGTTGACGCTTTTCCCATTAGATGTTTTATTAGATGATTTATTAAAAACTACCCTTAATTTGGTTGTTTGTTTATCGGGGTTGATAACGGGGTGATGAGGCAGATAACAAACCGTAGAGTTTGTCGACGTTGTCGAAACTGGCCTCATATGATCTAACTCTAAATATTCACGAACCACTCCATTGTAAATTTCCTTAACTTCTGGTCTTCCAAGGAGTGATGCCTCATTACGAAGAAATTGTCGTAGACAATTCGTCCTAGAGTGTCCGAGATCAAGTTGGTCTATGAATTCTTGTTTAATGGGAAGTGATACGACGTATCTTCAATTAGAATCCCTATGAGTGGTTCGTTTGAAGTTATCCTCACAAAATTGATCGGAAGGAGATAATAGTTTGCGCTTTGGGACTTCTTCTAGTTCCCAGAAACGAAGTAGAGTCTCGTTGAGCTTCTCTTCGTGAGAATATTTCACATTTGTTGAAAAAGTTGTGACGTTACTAGAAGAAGCGATGTTATTGTTAGGGACTGGACCTGTAATAATCCAGCCGAAAACGGTTTTCTGTGCGACTAAAGACCCTAGTATATTAGACTGTATCCCCTGAAGAAGTATCTTCGGATACAGATCTGCTCCTATTAACATGTCTACTGGACGACAGTCAAATAGATTTCTATCTGCCAAACGTAAATTTGGCATTCTAGGTGCAAGTTCTCTGCTAATGGAGAAGGACGGAAGATTGCCTGAGATAGTGGGAACTACTAGTGCTGTCATTTCCATAAAGAGCGTAGTGTCTATAGGGGAACCTACACATAAGAAACTCGATTTTTGTGACATTATCGAAACAGCCTGATTTACTCCTGATATTGTCGCCTGAGTTGAGGAAGTGGCTATACCAAGACGCTGTTGTAATCTTTCGGTTATAAATGACGCTTCAGAAGCAGGGTCTATTAAAGCACGTGCTGGGTACGTAAGACCGCGATAAACAAGATTCACCATAGCTGTACCCAATAGAACTGTTCTGTTTTGTGAAGTGTGTAATACCTGCCTATTGGAACTCGAAATTTGACCTGATGACGTGGTAGCGATATTTGGGTTAGTTTGATTGGGAATTGGTTGGAACAAATTCTGATTGCAATGGGGGTTGCGACGTCGTCGTTCTATTATTAGAACTGTTATTTTGTATCGTATCATAATGGAGTAAAGTATGATGACGTTTGTTGCGCCTTGAACAACTGTGGGAGCTAGTACAATTCCTTACGTCATGACCTCGAGAAAGACAATTAATGCAAAGCTTGTGTCGTTTTGCTAGTGAGAATCAGTCGGCCGAAGAGCGCTTTCTAAATTCTGGACATAATCTTAAATGATGGAATTGCCTGGGACACAGTATACAACACTTCTCACCAGAGGATTGTGAAGATTTGGATGGGGCCGCATTCGTAAAATGGGTCCTAACTTTCTTCTGCTCTGATCGTTTGTTTGAATCGATGCCATTTATATCCCTAAGACAAGTAAGAGTTTGAACTCTTTCCGTTAGAAAGAGTTCCAAATCTTTCCATGAAGACAACCCAGATTTATCTTTTATGCTTTGATCCCACAGCGTAACTGTAATTTTGGGAAGCCGTTGCAGACAAAGAAAAACTAATATTGGGTCCCAATTTTCAGTACCAACTTCATAAATTGCCATGGCAGAAATGCACCCATTTATACCTCGTTGTAGACCTTTCAAACCTGCGCTCGTTTCGTTGTCAAGAACTGGAAGATGAAAAAGAACCTTGAGTTGGTTGTTAACCAGAATGCGAACATTATCATACGTTTCTTTTAAAGATTTCCAGGCTAAACTAAAACTTTTATGAGTTAGAGGGAATTTTGATACAATATCTCGCGCATTCTCACTCGTTTTCTTTAGCAGATGACACAATTTTTCAATATCGCTAAGACGAGAATTATCAATATATATAGACGAAAAGAAGTCCCTGAATGTTGGCCCAGTAAGAATGTCACCATTAAAGACATCGATGTCACATGGCGGAAGATTAATACTATGCAAGCAACTATCAGCATTGGAAACAAAGGAACCTTCACCAAATATACCACTTTGACGCGAAACGTTCAGACCAGAAGCAATGTCTGCTTCTAGAGGATGTGCTGCACGTGGAGTGCTTGCTTGATTAGATACCCTAGCTGGAGTTTGATTCTTCGGAGAAGGACGCAATTTGTCTATTTTCTTATTTACAGCTGATAATATCCTAACATAGGACTTAAATGCAACATCATACTTGCTATTAAGGGACGTGACTTCAATAGCCGAAGGCTGGTCTGAATCTCATCTAGGCAGTTGTCAAAGAGATCTTTAACCTTATTCCAAAGTACCTTAGCTTCATTCCTATGAATTTCCAAGGAATACGTGTCAAGCTCTTCATCTGGAAGAGTTTCAAATTTCGCAACGAACTCTACCAGAGAATCAGTGGCTCTGATAAAGGATTGAAGAGAGCTCAAAGGCATTTTGATGGGTTAATTGACTTTTAAAACCAATTCCAAGACTAAGACCACACGTATGCAATAAATTTCCAACAAAAATTTGTTGAAAATTCGATAATTGATCCAAAAAACTATTACTGAGACAAGCCTGCGGAAAAATAAACTTCTATTAAACAGTAAAACCCAAAAATCAATGCGATTTTATCTCAAAACAAGAGGAATTAGAAAAAAAACTCTATTAAAAAACCAACAAAATATTTATTAAGCAGCAAAAACCCAATAAACTGCACGGTAAATATGAAGTGGAAGAAAATTTTCCTTAAAATGTAGCGAAAACTACACCAATTTGAGAGAAAAGTAGAAAAAAAATCACTTTTTTCAGTGTGTGAAAAGGCCATAATTTTCTCTCAGTGTATGCGGAACATACAATCACTGATTAAAAATACCAAAAAATTTCCAAAGGTTCAAAACTTTTTCAAAAAACCGAAATTATTTTGAGAAAATTCAAAAAATTCACCAAAAAACAATAATTCAACAATGTAGTGTGCACGGACTGTAAGATGCACACGACCGAAAAATGTTAAATGTATTAAAATTTTTCCCAAAAATTTAAAATTCAATAAAAAATCAAAATTCGAAATATATAAATTATAATTTACGCAATAAAAAATAATATAATATATATTCGTATTTATCGAGGACCGACTGTACAGTAAAACCCGAATTTCCAACAATTTTTTTATCCGCGTACGTATTCGTAAAAATACCCGAAAATTTTTTCCAAAAAAAATTTAATTTATTTTCGACAAAAAATTATTTCCGAAAATTTATCACGCCACTTGGGTAACCCTATTCGTGTGCATACAAAGGTTTGATGTGGGAACACTGAGAAGACCATCCAACATTAACAACAACAACAACACTGGCTAATGCTGTCAATGCGTTTATGCGGTTCACTGTGTGCCTGTATATTTGGTTTGTATTTAAATTTTCTTTTTATGTTTTTAGCCTTTATTTTTTTGTTGTAGAACACTGCGTAGGCTTTTGAAATGTGGATAAAAAAATATTAATAACCACTGAAACGATAATTAGGCACTTTTTCACTGTTCTCACTTGTTTTATTTTTATTTGTTTTGTAATATCTCTTAAGGAATATCACTTTGCATGCGACGAGTTGGTTCGACGGGAGAATGGAAACAACAACAACAAGCCGTGTATTGTAAGACGACCGTAGGTTATGTCTTTTGTTTGCAATTATTTTTTCAAAAAAAGTAAACAAATTGAAACACTCGCGAATGTACTCTTAAATAGAGATACGTACCATGATTTTTTAATGATTATTATCTGGGAACATGATAGCTGATATTGTGAGGTGATGGATGTGTTGTGGTTGGCTTGCTTCTATGGAAATAGAAGAAGAGAAAAACCTTTATAATTGTCGTAAACAATTGTTTATCCGGTTCGCTCAGGACCAAATGTTTGCGTAGCAAATAAATATGAAAAAAGAGAGAAATAAAACACAAATTTTTTGGCAGTAAATAATTCAAAATATAGTTGGTTTTATTGAGAAAATTGGCTTTTTAATATTATCGTAGATAATATTTACCTTTGTAAAAGCTGTTGCTTTGGCGAAATTCTAGAACGAATTAATAAGTGTCAACAACGAAATCGTAGGTGTTGTAAAGTGGCGCTCAATGCATTAGTTACTCGTTAGAAGTTTGACAGTACTACTTTGTGCTGTAAGCGCAAAGTTGTACTTCAAAGTAGCAAAGAAATTCTAACGTATGCACATTTATGAAAAATAGAAAAACGAAAACAAAACAAAAGTTTGATTTTTAAATTAAACAATGGTTATAGAGAAAAATTTGATAAATAAGATCAGATATCGCTTGGAATTGATTAAAGCATAATATATAAGAAAATAAAAAAATTCCCTCCTCCTGCCCCCACGATATGGGTGGAAGTGGGGAAAATAATGTAGTGATGCATCTCCAAATAAACTATTAAATACATGTTTTTATTACTAAAAAGTGCAGAATGCGGTCATCTTTTAGTTTAATTATAACCTCCACCATAAAGTGTATATATTCAAATCAGATTTCAGCCATTTCGACAAAAAATTATTTCCGAAAATTTATCACGCCACTTGGGTAACCCTATTCGTGTGCATACAAAGGTTTTATGTGGGAACACTGAGAATACCATCCAACATTAACAACAACAACAACACTAGCTAATGCTGTCAATGCGTTTATGCGGTTCACTGTGTGCCTCTATATTTGGTTTGTATTTAAATTTTCTTTTTATGTTTTTAGCCTTTATTTTTTTGTTGTAGAACACTGCGTAGGCTTTTGAAATGTGGATAAAAAAATATTAATAACCACTGAAACGATAATTAGGCACTTTTTCACTGTTCTCACTTGTTTTATTTTTATTTGTTTTGTAATATCTCTTAAGGAATATCACTTTGCATGCGACGAGTTGGTTCGACGGGAGAATGGAAACAACAAGCCGTGTATTGTAAGACGACCGTAGGTTATGTCTTTTGTTTGCAATTATTTTTTCAAAAAAAGTAAACAAATTGAAACACTCGCGAATGTACTCTTAAATAGAGATACGTACCATGATTTTTTAATGATTATTATCTGGGAACATGATAGCTGATATTGTGAGGTGATGGATGTGTTGTGGTTGGCTTGCTTCTATGGAAATAGAAGAAGAGAAAAACCTTTATAATTGTCGTAAACAATTGTTTATCCGGTTCGCTTAGGGCCAAATGTTTGCGTAGCAAATAAATATGAAAAACGAGAGAAATAAAACACAAATTTTTTGGCAGTAAATAATTCAAAATATAGTTGGTTTTATTGAGAAAATTGGCTTTGTAATATTATCGTAGATAATATTTACCTTTGTAAAAGCTGTTGCTTTGGCGAAATTCAAGAACGAATTAATAAGTGTCAACAACGAAATCGTAGGTGTTGTAAAGTGGCGCTCAATGCATTAGTTACTCGTTAGAAGTTTGACAGTACTACTTTGTGCTGTAAGCGCAGTGATGTAGTGATGCATCTCCAAATAACTTTTAAATACATGTTTTTATTACTAAAAAGTGCAGAATGCGGCCATCATTTAGTTTAATTATAACCTCCACCATAAAGTGTATATATTCAAATCAGATTTCAGCCATTTCGACAAAAAATTATTTCCAAAAATTTATCACGCCACTTGGGTAACCCTATTCGTGTGCATACAAAGGTTTGATGTGGGAACACTGAGAAGACCATCCAACATTAACAACAACAACAACACTGGCTAATGCTGTCAATGCGTTTATGCGGTTCACTGTGTGCCTGTATATTTGGTTTGTATTTAAATTTTCTTTTTATGTTTTTAGCCTTTATTTTTTTGTTGTAGAACACTGCGTAGGCTTTTGAAATGTGGATAAAAAAATATTAATTACCACTGAAACGATAATTAGGCACTTTTTCACTGTTCTCACTTGTTTTATTTTTATTTGTTTTGTAATATCTCTTAAGGAATATCACTTTGCATGCGACGAGTTGGTTCGACGGGAGAATGGAAACAACAACAACAACATGCCGCGTATTGTAAGACGACCGTAGGTTATGTCTTTTGTTTGCAATTATTTATAGAGATACGTACCATGATTTTTTAATGATTATTATCTGGGAACATGATAGCTGATATTGTGAGGTGATGGATGTGTTGTGGTTGGCTTGCTTCTATGGAAATAGAAGAAGAGAAAAACCTTTATAATTGTCGTAAACAATTGTTTATCCGGTTCGCTCAGGACCAAATGTTTGCGTAGCAAATAAATATGAAAAAAGAGAGAAATAAAACACAAATTTTTTGGCAGTAAATAATTCAAAATATAGTTGGTTTTATTGAGAAAATTGGCTTTGTAATATTATCGTAGATAGTATTTACCTTTGTAAAAGCTTTGGCGAAATTCAAGAACGAATTAATAAGTCTCAACGAAATCGTAGGTGTTGTAAAGTGGCGCTCAATGCATTAGTTACTCGTTAGAAGTTTGACAGTACTACTTTGTGCTGTAAGCGCAAAGTTGTACTTCAAAGTAGCAAAGAAATTCTAACGTATGCACATTTATGAAAAATAGAAAAACGAAAACAAAACAAAAGTTTGATTTTTAAATTAAACAATGATTATAGAGAAAAATTTGATAAATAAGATCAGATATCGCTTGGAATTGATCAAAGCAAAGAAAATAAAAAAATTCCCTCCTCCTGCCCCCACGATATGGGTGGAAGTGGGGAAAATAATGTAGTGATGCATCTCCAAATAAACTATTAAATACATGTTTTTATTACTAAAAAGTGCAGAATGCGGTCATCTTTTAGTTTAATTATAACCTCCACCATAAAGTGTATATATTCAAATCAGATTTCAGCCATTTTGGTTGGATTATATGGGTAAAATTAAAAAAAAAAAAATACCGAAAATCGGGGCGTGCCGTTCTATGGAGGCTATATCAAAAAGAGGACCTTACCGACAACTCTCCGTCGGAGCACTTTATAACACCAACGAAAACTAATTTTCAAATTTCAGCCATCTCAGTTGGTTAATGCTGTTAAAATCATCAAAACTGACAAAATCGTGTGGTACCCCTCTATGGGAGGTGTACCAAAAAATATATAAAAAACAAATTGACCAAATATATCAATAAATGAAGTAAAATATTGTTACGGAATTAGATTTAACTAATGTCCGTGTAGACGTTGTTTTATTCCCCGATACGATTTGTACCAAATAAAACAGGGTTCGTTTTAGATTACGTTTCAACAATGCTTTATTTACTTTATTAGACTTATTCGTAACCGACTTTAATTACAAAGCACACAGCAAGTCTCTAGTTAGCACGCAGCTCTTATTTAACCGATCTGTTCAGTTCAACGCTTAAAACACAACTACTCCGTCATTGCCAGTTCCCCTGCATTTATATCCCAAAGTCTCCCTGTTCGAGAAATATCTAGAGCATATGGCAACACCTCGAATCTGTACAACGAACACACAGACGCACATTCGCACTAAGCGAACAACCATACTCACATACATACATGGGGGATGATCAATGACGTAATTACAACAACAAATAAATGTAAGAAAAGAAGTGACAAACTAAACAATAATTACATGACTATGGCAAAACAAAATAAAAGCACATTAATGAAAGGTAAAGTAACATCCAGAATAATGAAGAGAGTTCTACATGGTAGTGGTTGCTGCTTAAATAAAGTAACTGCGTAATAAAAACTTTACGTTACAATTAAAATTTTTAAATTAACGGAAATTAAACTAAACTAACTTAAACCTATCAGTTACATTCGTAACATTGCCTCCCGCTTTAGCCTGTTCGTCCCGAATAGGCTCAGTTCCCTCTCTGTGGTATGGGCATTGGTAACACTGCCTCCCGCTTAAGCCTGGCAACCGATTTAGATGTACCCTCTACTGCGTCAGCTTTGGACTTCTGCTCTTCTGGACGTTGCTTTCTCTCCAGGAATCTTGACGTTATACCTTCTTTCTTTGTGGTCCCCTTCCTAAGTGCCACCTGGTCTTCATCGAACTTGTCCTTCCTTGTTGTACGGCCGCTTTTCGATGGACGTTTCCTCGACGTACATCTTCGCTTTTCCTTCCTCGTTGCGAGATTTTTCCGCTTTCGTACTGGCCATTTTTCGGCGGCTTCCACCTTCAGCGTACGGACATCTACAGCGATTTCGTCAGATTCTGCGCTAGGCCGACACATGCTTTTCTTCTCTTTGTAGCCCACATTAATCGGTATTTCCACATTGGACCAAGTCATCGCACGGTGCTTTATGTCCACTTTTATATCGAAGGCAATCATGAAGTCTACACCAAGTATAACTTCGTCCATAATATCGGCCACTACAAAATCGAAATTTACAGATTTTCTACCCATGCTCAGCCTTTGGTAGGCCTTTCCATGCACCGTTGTAGTCTCGCCTGTGGCCGTCCGCAATTTAACTCCATTTAACGGCAATACCTTCCCTTTTACCAAATCCGGTCTAATAATGGACTTTGTTGCACCGGTGTCCAATGTCAAGGTACGCAATACACCATTGACGAAGCCTTTCACCGTTAGGTTGTGATTCTTCTGTTGGACTATGGCTATAGAGATGGTGGGACCATCGTTTTCATCATCTGCCAGCGGCGCCTCGTGATTGACGGAATTCACTTTATTTGATTCATCTAATGCCTCTCTTTCCAGATTCTTGGCCACCGGTTGTTCGTCGCTTTTTGAAGGCGGTGAGGGGGATCTGGGTCTTGCTTGCCGCAATCTGCATTCTCGGGCCATGTGTCCAGTTTTCCGACAGTTATAACAAGTCTTTTTCGTTCTAGGAGCCCCTCGTTTCACATGCATTAGTGCATCTTTCAGCAGGTCGACAACGGTCTGGGAATTGTTATCCTCAACCTGCAGCCTCCGCACGTTGTAAGCTTTAGGTTTCACCAGCATCTTCGCGGTTTCTTGGGCCAGAGCAAATGACACGGTTTCTGCAAATGTTCCTATCGGTGCCGCATACGTCGCAAATTTTATCTCTGGATCGCGAATACCACTTGCAAATGTCTCAATCTTTATGCGGTCCACCAATGGATGTGTCTCTCCTGGATATGCCAACTGCGCCAACCGCTCTATATCAGCCGCAAAGTCTTGTAAAGTCTCATTTGGCTTCTGGACTCTTCCCCTCAGTTCCATTCGGTAGATCTCTTGCTTGTGTTCACTACCGTACTTACGTTCAAGAGCAGCCATTATATCTCCATAGTTGTTCCTAGAAGCGGCGGGAATACTCTGTAATACGTCAGCAGCATCACCCTTCAATGCCATAAGGAGTGATACCGCCTTGTCGTTGTCGTTCCAAGAATCTCTAGCAGCCAATGTCTCGAACTGTAAATTTCTCGTCATGGGCCAGAAATTTCTCGTCAACAGACAGAATCTTTTTATCCAACTCTTTAATTTGCACCTCCATGTTTTCTACTATCTTTTCAATCACTATCGTGATGTTCTCGAGTTTCTCGTTAATTTTTCTAGAATTCTCTTCCAACTCCTCTTTTAAGTTTCTTGAATTTTCTTCAAACATCCTAGAATTTTCTGCCATTAAGTTTTCGGTGATTTTTCTAGAGTTCTCCTCCAACTTTTCCTCTAATTTTCTGGAATTTTCTTCGCTCATTCGACAATTTTCTGCTTTCATTTCCATCATAAGTCTAGAAGTTTCTTCATTCTTTCTAGACATCTCTTCTAACATCTTACAGTTGTCAGATTTCCTTTCCAGCATAAGTCTGGAAGTTTCTTCATTTTTCTTATTCATTTCCATGGAGCTACCTTCTATTTTCTTAATTTCCAGCATCATCATAGCCAGCATTGATTTCAAATCGTCTCCACTGGCAGCTACCGATGAAACTTCCTCAACGGAGGATTCGCCCTTTGCCGATAACTCGACATCCTCCTTACTGTCGAACTCATATGCGTCGATGTTCTTCCACGGCGCTCGAACTCTTCCAACAAGCGTTTTTGTAATTCGGCCTTGTTGCCAGTAGAACACAACTCCAACTTACTTAGCTCCTTCTTCAAGTCTTCCACTCGCAGATCCTTAAACTTCATTGTAGGATGATCGTAATCTCACTGCTGACACCAATTGTTACGGAATTAGATTTAACTAATGTCCGTGTAGACGTTGTTTTATTCCCCGATACGATTTGTACCAAATAAAACAGGGTTCGTTTTAGATTACGTTTCTACAATGCTTTATTTACTTTATTAGACTTATTCGTAACCGACTTTAATTACAAACCACACAGCAAGTCTCTAGTTAGCACGCAGCTCTTATTTAACCGATCTGTTCAGTTCCACGCTTAAAACACAACTACTCCGTCATTGCAGTTCCCCTGCATTTATATCCCAAAGTCTCCCTGTTCGAGAAATATCTAGAGCATATGGCAACACCTCGAATCTGTACAACGAACACACAGACGCACATTCGCACTAAGCGAACAACCATACTCACATACATACATGGGGGATGATCAATGACGTAATTACAACAACAAATAAATGTAAGAAAAGAAGTGACAAAAAGCACATTAATGAAAGGTAAAGTAACATCCAGAATAATGAAGAGAGTTCTACATGGTAGTTGTTGCTGCTTAAATAAAGTAACTGCGTAATAAAAACTTTACGTTACAATTCAAATTTTTAAATTAACGGAAATTAAACTAAACTAACTTAAACCTATCAGTTACATTCGTAACAATATCAATCTAATGCTATTCTTATCGTAATTATGGATATACATACAATAAAGCATCGACTTTTATTTTCTGCACGCTAGATCTGCACTCTAGCGTCGATTGTTTTTTTTTTACAATTCCATTTGAAAAAAATTAAAATTTTTTTTTGCGAGCACATCTACGACTTTTGGTATAGAGGTAAAGGAAAAAAATCCGGTTTCAAATCTACTCGCGTTCACGAAATTGGCCAATGCGCGCAAAAGTTATAGCGGTTTTTATTCTCATATAAAGAAAAAATATTTAAAAATATCTTTTTTGTTGTTATGAGAAAATGTATGCATAAATCGTTAACAGCATTCCATATCTATTCGTGGATGTTTAAAAAGTTATTAAATTTATTATTATTTTCGCGGAAAATCAACAAATAATAACAAAATTTTGAAGTAAATCCAAATTATCCTTTCCCAGAATCCGTACAAACCCTCAAAAAATAAATTAAAAAATATATGCGGAATCTAGACAATGCGTAGAAAAATATGATACCAAATTTATGGAGATTGGGTACATAAATTGCATATTATAGCAACAACAAAAGAGAAGAACTTATTGTTGAAAAATATTGTTGCAAATATTTTTTTGGTTTGATTCTAAAAATTCGAAAAAAAATATTTGGGAGTTCTCCAACTATTTTGCTAAAATCCCATAGAATAATGAATGTATACTGTTAAAACTTCATCAAAAAATATGGTTTACAATCGCGAGAGTTTAACTGATTACTGTGATAACTTATATGTGTAGGAAATTAAGAGTAATATTGAAATTACAATCATTCAATTAATATTAAAATTAAAAAGCCCGTTATTCGCGAATTAGTTAAAGTCGGTTGATGCGCATTCGTTTTTGGATACAGCGAATCAATCTCTTTCAAAATTTATGCATATTTCGATGTTTCACTCAGGGGCCATTGTGTGCCGCCAGTTGCATCATACACTGCAAAAAACCTTAAAGTTGGTAAAAGTCGCGCAATGTGCATACGATTTTGATGCGCATCCGGTTTCATCAGCGCCTATCAAAAATACGTCAAAATATAACAATTTTAATTAGATTCTTCAAGAACCGCGGATGTGCCTCCATATTCAATTTTTTGTGAAAGACCCATATTACTCGCGTATCTCTTTCCTTTTATGACACGCGTTTTCGCAAATATTATAATCGCAAGTAAAGGATTCCATTTATGTAAAAAATTTTAAAGAAAATCGCGGTTTAGTACGCGGATTTGTCAAAATATATTTTTGCTGATTTTCCGATTTTCAAGGTATCTATATCCACGGTTTTAGTAGATGGACTCTATCGCGGAAGGCTTCATTAGAACCGTCGCGTAAAAAAACTAAATTCACGCGGGTTTCAAAGGAAATGGAATGACAGTTGTAAATTTTACACGCAAAAAATAGGTTTTGTAAGAAAATTCACGCATCAAATTTTGGCCTTTCGACTCCAATTACTAGGATGCTGTAAGGAGCACACTCATGAGATATGCATCAAACGACGTAAAATCACGAGTTCTATAATCGTGTTAAGAGTTTGGAATATTATCTTCTTGCGCGTCCGGATTATTAAAAAAATTCAAAAAACCCCGAAATTCCGGCTTCAAAATGTCAGCATCAATTTTAGGTGGATGCAGTGGATATATCGAAAAATCATACACTACAATCTTGTTGCCCATGGAGTATTCTGTGATTCTTTCTTTGGGGATATGTCTATAAAATGTAAGGTTAAGCCAAAAATCGTATGGGAACATAAAAAAACTTGTTGGCTTCAACCCATTTTTACTCATTTTTCTACATTGATGCCAACACAGCTTCCACGAAAATTAATTTTAATGGTCGACATTATGGGATCCCTGCTAAAACACTTCATTTTAAAGAATTGTAGTCATACTTTATAGAATATATTAACAGTTCGCGAATTCTGATAGGGTGAAACTCGGATTCATCGATTGCAAAACATTTTTGTTATTCGCCATATAATATGGAAATGACAAACACTGAAAATTTGGTCGCACTAATACCAATTTTAATCAATATTTATTTTTATCTTAGTACTGTACGTACCCCTTAAGTTCGTTTTTAAAAAAGATCAGCCGTATCTCACCCTTACACAATTTTCAAAACTTCCTCAACGCAACAGGGCTACAATAATCATACTTTCAAATTGCAGGATTCCACCGCTATCCGTTCACCTACATACAAATTGTACTAAATTTAGTACCATTTAGTGCTTTTCGTAACCATAAGTTTGCTTTTTCAAAACAACCTGAATCCTACTCTTCGACTGTAATCGTAATTCCAAATTTCAGGATTCCAGCTCTATTAATTCACCCGAATCCAAATTGTATCAAATTTAGTACCATTTCTTTCCCAAACAAAAATTTTAGGATTCCAGCTCTACCCGTTCACCCAAATCCACATTGTACCATATTTAGTACCATTTAGTACTTCTCGTACGCACACGTACGACTTTTCAAAATTTCCTCAATACTACACTCCTACAGTAATCTTAATTCCTAATTCCAACACTATCCGTTTACTAAAATTCAAATTGTACCGAATTTAATGCTTTCTGTACCCATAAGTACGAATTTCCAAAACTACCTCAATTCTACTGTCCGACAGTAATCTTAGTTCCAAATTTCAGAATTCCAGCTTTATCCGTTCATCCAAATCCAAATTGTACCAAATTTAGTACCATTTAGTACTTTTCCTACTCAAAGGTACGAATTTCTAAAACTATCTCAATCCTACACCCCTACAGTAATCTTAATTCAAAACTTTAGGATTCCAGCTCTATCCGTTCACCCAAATCCAAATTTAGTACTGCTCGTAATCATAAATACGAACTTCCAAAACCATTTCCTTATTTCAACGCCATTTCCCAACCTTGATACTTAAAATTCAGGATTCCAGTTCTATCCGTTCACCCAAATCCAAATTGTAATAAATTTAGTACCATTTAGTACTTTTCCTACACATAAATACGAATTTCCAAAATTTCCCCAATCCTATGATCCAACAGTAATCTCAATTTCAAATTTCAGGATTCCAGCTCTGTCCGTTCACTCGAATCCCTATTGTACCAAATTTAGTACTTTTCGAACACATAAGTACGAATTTCCAAAACCACCCTCATATCTCAGTCCTACACTTCACAGTAATCTTAATTCCAAATTTCAGGTTTCCAGCTATTATCCGTTCACCCAAATCCCCATTGTATCAAATTTAGTACCATTTAGTACTTTTCATACACATAAGTACGAATTTCCAAAAGTTCTTCAATCCTACACTCCAACAGTAATCTCAATTCTAAATATCAGGATTCCAGCTCTATCCATTCACCTAAATCCCTATTGTACCAAATTTAGTACTATTTAGTACTTTTCGTACACATAAGCACGAATTTCCAAAACTACCCTCATATCTCAATCCTACACTACAACAGTAACCTTAATTCCAAATTTCAGGTTTCCAGCTCTTTACGTTCACCCAAATCTAAATTGTACTAAATTTAGTACTTTTCGTACACATGATTGGTAATTTTTCAAACCATTTCCTTTTAGAAGCACCACTTGCCAACCTTGATTTCCATACCAAATTCCTATATTCCTATATTCCTATATTCCTGGGGCCTATTATTGATTTCATTAATTATTTAGCGATTTCATCAAATTACAGATTTTGAAATTGAAAATTGAATAGTTATGACTGTACATCTCCATATACGATAAAATTCTTAATTGCAAATAAATCGTGGTAATATGCACGATTCTATTGCACTTTCATTGATTTGCAAACATTTAGTTATTACCAAAAAGTCAGGTCCATACAGTTTTTAGTTGTTGTTATTTCTGGCCGATTTCTGAATTTATTCCCCTAATGTTGTCTTCAACAGCAACTCATTTGTTCATTTGCGTAATTGATGTTTATACACCATTATCACCAACTGCGACATCTGTTGCAATGGAAGATAACAAATGTCTTGTCTTTCTATTATTTAGTGGTTTACGATAAAATAAGTGCGCCTAGAAGTAAACGACAAAATTTGCAATTATGTGTGATCTCTTTCGATATCAAGAAGTTATGGCATTGTTAATTTTACACATGTCTTGCAGAGGGCCAACAAAGTGAATAAGTACGTAAAAGTAATGAAAAATAAGGATTTTTGTTGTTGTTATTTTTTGTGGTTCCAGGACGAATTTTCTAAAACCCGGCCTTATCTCGCACATTTGCATCAACAGTGACCCACTGGTAAAATTTCAGGCTCCTAGCTTTAGCCGTTTTGGCTGGGCGTTGATGATGATTTTAAGATCAAACCAGCAGTTTGGCAGTTTGTCTAAATGCTTCTATGCTCTTTCTAATGTGAAATGTTGCAACATCTATTTTGATAATAACTGTTAATTCTTGTACTTTGTGGTCTTTAATATTGATGTTTTAATTATGTTTATTGTTTGATTGTGGTTGACGAGTTGTTATTGTTTTATGAAATATCGTTGATTTTACACTTTTGGTTGTTGTTCATGACAATATGGAGGAATGCTTGTTGGAACTAATTTAGGGCTTATCTTTAATTCTTCTTCAAGTACAGTGTCGTAGGTATTTTACTAGTTTTTGTTTTTAATTAATAGGGAATTTACATAGTTTTTTTTTCAAAAACACGTAATGATTTGTAAATGTTTTGAGTTTTTTATTAACGTTTGGTTTAAATAAGTTTAATATATTTTTAACAGTTTTGTATTGCTCTTTAGCCACATTCAATATGTGAAAAATTTATACTAGTTTCTAAATATTTTTAGAATGTTTTATAATTTCCCCCTTGTTTTTTTGCAGAACTGAGTGAACTGTTTTAAGATCTTTTGTAGGTAAAATCTAATTGTTTCTCGCTAATTTTTAACACATATATTCAAAGTTTGTTGTTTGAATTAAAGGCTGCATAAGATACCTCGTCTTTAAATTGTCGCCCATTTATACTGGAAAAAGGATTAATATTGTTACGGAATTAGATTTGACTAATCTCCGTGTAGACGTTGTTTTATTTCCCAGTACGATTTGTACCAAATAAAACAGGGTTCGTTTTAGATTACGTTTCTACAATGCTTTATTTACTTTATTACACTTATTCGTAACCGACTTTAATTACTAAGCACGCAGCTTGTCTCTAGTTAGCACGCAGCTATTCTTTTACCGATCTGTTCAGTTCAACGCTCAAAACACAACTACTCAATGTTGCCATTCGTAACTCTATTTATACCCAAAATCTCCTTGATCTAGAAATATCTAGAACATATGGCAACCTCTCGAATCTGTGCAGCGAACACACAGACGCACATTCGCACTAAGCGAACAACCATACTCACATACATACAAGTAGACAAGCACAGTAATGACGTAATTACAACAACAAATAAATGTGAGAAAAGAAGTGACAAACTAAACAATAATTACATGACTATGGCAAAACGAAATAATAGCGCATTAATGAAAGGTAAAAAACTAGAATGATGAAGAGATTTCTACATGGTAGTTGTTGTTGTTGCTTAAATAAAGTAACTGCGTAATACAAACTTTACGTTATAATTCAAATTTTTAAATTAACGGAAATAAAACTAAACTAACATAAACCTATCAGTTACATTCGTAACATTGCCTCCCGCTTAAGCCTGTTCGTCCCGAATAGGCACAGTTCCCTCTCGGTGGTATGGGCATTGGTAACACTGCCTCCCGCTTAAGCCTGTTCCTCTTGACTAGACGCAGTTCTCTTTCCGTAGTGGTCGCAACCGATTTAGATGTACCCTCTACTGCGTCAGCTTTGGACTTCTGCTCTTCTGGACGTTGCTTTCTCTCCAGGAATCTTGACGTTATACCTTCTTTCTCGGTCACCCTCCTAAGTGCCACCTGGTCTTCATCGGACTTGTCCTTCCTTGTTGTACGGCCGCTTTCCGATGGACCTTTCCTCGACGCACATCTTCGCTTTCTCGTCCTCGTTGCTGGATTTTTCCGCTTTCCTACGGGCCAACTGTCGGCGGCTTCCACCTTCAGCGTACGGACATCGACAGCGATCTCGCCGGATTCTGCCTTTGGGCGATGTTTGCTTTTCTCGTTGTAGCCCACATTTATCGGTATTTCCACATTGGACCAAGTCATCACACGTTGCTTTATGTCCAGATTGATATCGAAGGCAATCATGAAGTCTACACCAAGTATAACTTCGTCCATAATATCGGCCACTACAAAATCGAAATTTACAGATTTTCTACCCATGCTCAGCCTTTGGTAGGCCTTTCCATGCACCGTTCTAGTCTCGCCTGTGGCCGTCCGCAATTTGACTCCATTTAACGGCAATACCTTCCCTTTTACCAAATCCGGTCTAATAATGGACTTTGTTGCACCGGTGTCCAATGTCAAGGTACGCAATACACCATTGACGAAGCCTTTAACCGTTAGGTTGTGATTCTCCTGCTGGACTATGGCTATAGAAATTGTGGGACCATCGTTTTCATCCTCTGCCACCGGCGCCTCGTGATTAGCAGAACTTGCTGTATCTGATTCACCTGATGTCTCTCTTTGCAGATTCTTGGCCACCGGTTGGTCGTTGCTTTTTGAAGGCGGTGAGGTGGATCTGGGCCTTGCTTGTCTCACTCTGCATTCTCGGGCCAAGTGTCCAGTTTTCCGACAGTTATAACAAGTCTTTTTCGTTCTAGGAGCCCCTCGTTTCACATGCATTAGTGCATCTTTCAGCAGGTCGACAACGGTCTGGGAATTGTTGTCCTCAACTTCCAGCCTCCGCACGTTGTAAGCTTTAGGTTTCACCAGCATCTTCGCGGTTTCTTGGCCCAGGGCAAATGACACGGTTTCTGCAAATGTTCCTATCGGTGCCGCATACGTCGCAAATTTTATCTCTGGATCACGAATACCACTTGCAAATGTCTCAATCTTTATGCGGTCCACCAACGGATGTGTCTCTCCTGGATATGCCAGCTGCGCCAATCGCTCTATATCAGCCGCAAAGTCTTGTAAGGTCTCATTTGGCTTCTGGACTCTTCCCCTCAGTTCCATTCGGTAGATCTCTTGCTTGTGTTCACTACCGTACTTACGTTCAAGAGCAGCCATTATATCTCCATAGTTATTCCTAGAAGCGGCGGGAATACTCTGCAATACGTCAGCAGCATCACCCTTCAATGCCATCAGGAGTGATACCGCTTTGTCGTTTTCGTCCCAAGAATCTCTAGCAGCCATTGTCTCGAACTGTAATTTGAACACATTGAAAGAGGTAGAGCCGTCGAACACTGGAGGCCTAATTTTTAACGCGTTATGGATAGCTCTCACTGGGCCGCCTTTGATTTCCAGTTCCGACATTTTCTTCTCAAGGTTCACAAATTTCTCATCATGGGCCAGAACTTTCTCGTCAACAGACAAAATCTTTTTATCCAACTCTTTCATTTGTACCTCCACGTTTTCTACTCTCTTTTCAATCACCATCGTGATGTTCTCGAGTTTCTCGTTAATTTTTCTAGAATTCTCTTCCAACTCCTCTTTTAAGTTTCTTGAATTTTCTTCAAACATCCTAGAATTCTCTGCTTTCATTTCGTCCATTTTAGCATCTAATTTCTCCATCATTTTACTGGAATTTTCTTCATTCTTTCTAGACATCTCTTCTAACATCTTACTGTTGTCAGATTTCATTTCCAGCATCATCATAGCCAGCATTGATTTCAAATCGTCACCCCTGGCAGCTACCGACGAAATTTCCTCAACGCTGGATTCGCCCTTTGCCGATAACTCGACTTTCTCCTTACCGTCGAACTCATATTCATCAATGTTCATTCCACGGCGCTCGAACTCTTCCAACAAGCGTTTTTGTAGTTCGGCCTTGTTGCCAGTAGAACACAACTCCAACTTACTTACCTCCTTCTTCAAGTCTTCCACTCGTAGATCCTTAAACTTCATTGTAGGATGATCGTAATCTCACTGCTGACACCAATTGTTACGGAATTAGATTTGACTAATCTCCGTGTAGACGTTGTTTTATTTCCCAGTACGATTTGTACCAAATAAAACAGGGTTCGTTTTAGATTACGTTTCTACAATGCTTTATTTACTTTATTACACTTATTCGTAACCGACTTTAATTACTAAGCACGCAGCTTGTCTCTAGTTAGCACGCAGCTATTCTTTTACCGATCTGTTCAGTTCAACGCTCAAAACACAACTACTCAATGTTGCCATTCGTAACTCTATTTATACCCAAAATCTCCTTGATCTAGAAATATCTAGAACATATGGCAACCTCTCGAATCTGTGCAGCGCGCACACTTAGACGCACATTCGCACTAAGCGAACAACCATACTCACATACATACAAGTAGACAAGCACAGTAATGACGTAATTACAACAACAAATAAATGTGAGAAAAGAAGTGACAAACTAAACAATAATTACATGACTATGGCAAAACGAAATAAAAGCACATTAATGAAAGGTAAAGAACTAGAATGATGAAGAGATTTCTACATGGTAGTTGTTGTTGTTGCTTAAATAAAGTAACTGCGTAATACAAACTTTACGTTATAATTCAAATTTTTAAATTAACGGAAATAAAACTAAACTAACATAAACCTATCAGTTACATTCGTAACAATATTTTCACAGTTTAAAACTTTTGTTATATCGGAAAATGCTTTTACAATTTTCCTATTTGGTTGAAAAAAGACTTGATATTTTTCACGGATAGTTCGGTGTACCGACTGCGCCAGTTATGTTTTATGCTTTGATAATAAAACACGCTAATATTGTAATTTTAGCATTTTATTTAAAATTCATTATATCGATTAAAGACTTAATATTTAACCGATAATTAATATAACAAAATTAAGGTTTGCGATCTACTTAAGAACTAACTCTTTAAAAATAAAAAATCTTATATTATGTTTATGAGAAAATATAACAATAATGAATATAACAATATTATCGGTTATAAGAATTCAGGAGTAGAAGTGGGAGAGAATTGGGTGTAGGAGAAAATGATTATGTTAGAAAGAGAGATTCAGAGAGAGAAGTTAAATATAACAGTAAGTTTCTCAGGAGCAATAATTAATGAGTTTGGATAACTGAGATATTAATAAATTATTTAGATTAAGAGCATTGAGTTAACTGGTGTGGGGTATAAGAATATGACTACAGGTACGACATTACCGGTATTGGTTCGGTTGTCCGGGTTCGAGTCCGACTCGTGCCTTTTTTATTTATATATATGTTTATGTTATATGTATTTTAATGTAATTTTGAGATTATGATTGGTTATATAAATACAATATCAAAAACATAAAAAAGTGTCGTCATAAAAACAATCGAACAATGGATTTAGAGACTGAAAATGTTGGCTAGATATGTACATAAGTATATAGAAACCACTTTTATACTATCCGCCATAATATGGAGGGTATAAATATCACACCTGTTCAACAAAAGGGTAGTAACTCAAAATTTTCTACATTTCGGTAGAGACAAAAAAGATTTATGTTAATGTTAAAGGTATAATACACAAAAAAACTATGCCATTGTAAAGATATCTTTTTTACACCACTACAGGCTTTATTTTTATTTCATTAAGTATTTGGTCATATTTCTAACCATATTTCGAGTTACTACCATTTTGTTGAAACAAATGTTTGTTTTAGTAGAGAAATTATTTGACTTCTGCCCCTTTAACTGAATAATGGGCGGCTATTGATAACAAAAAGAGGGAACAATTCGAAATACTACTCTTTTGCTGAAAAAAAAATGCGATGTAAATGCTTTTGTCGATACAGAGTAGTTATTCTGAAGAGATGGCAACTGACTTATCGGGGTTTTTTGACGAAAGAGTAGACAAAACAATGGGAGTTTTTTACAGTAGGTGGAGTTGATTATTATGTATCGTTTTTTGATGAAAAGTGAAAATTTCAAAATTTTGAGTTACTACCCATTTGTTGAACAGGTGCGATATATTTGGCATTCCGTTTGTTATACATCGAAATATTTGTCGAAGACGGAGTATAAAGATTCTTGATCAGCATTAAATTCGAAGTCGATATAACCATGTCGTTTGTCCTTCCGTCTGTCTGCTGAAATCAAAATACAGCTCGAAATACTTAAGGTAAAGCTTTATAATTTGATATAGAAGTTTATATTACTCCTAAGATGTTTGGTAGTGATAAACAACCATAGAACGGTTCCACAAGACTTTTGTTATTTTGAAGGTTGTGGCCTCAATATCCCACCGAAATGGCTAGAAAATTTTAGTCAAATTTTTCCGGTGGAATAGGTTGTTAATTGGAATGTTATGTTCCTAGAAGAAAGAAAACCTACTCGCAAAAACCATATATAAATATCCAGGTTTTATTTTGTTTGTCATATTTTCGAAACGAGATTCCTGCAATTTGGTATTGTATACAAAATACAACACGAAAGCTGAATTCGAAAAATTGTAAATATTGGTCCATACATTGCCCTTTGAAAGGGTGTTGCTACATTTTTCTTCTGAAGTGGATGTAAGTTGGTATTTTGGAATCTCAGTGAGGAAAACCTACACCCAGAAAATTATAAATATAAAGCGATTATCATTATTTGATATATTCTGCTCCTCCAAAACGTGGGCCTGTGTCCATAATTTTTGTTGGAGAAATTTGATCACTTTAGACGCCTAGTTATAGCGAATTTTATCAAAACACTTGTAATTGGACGGAACCGTTATATGGGGCTATACCAAAACGTAAACCTATGTCCAGTACTATTGGCGAAGAAGAAGTGAAAAATTATAGCTAAACATGTCCACATTTATTGTTGACCGCTTTGAACCGGAAATGCCGAATTGGAGGTAATTCGGTCTGAAAATGTAGGTGGGCTTTCCAAACCATTGACCTATGTTCACAATTTTTGGTAAATAAGCGACCACTAGGAACCATATATGTGAAATAATAGAACATGATCTGCAAAGGTACCTAAAGGCGTTGGAAATCGGACGTACTGATATACAGTAACGTCTCGATGAACCAGACACTCGTTAATCCGGGCAACGCGGTAAATGAACACTAGAATTTTTACATTGAAGACTCTGTAATCCGGACATTTTTCTTACCTGGATAATCCGGACATCAAAATTGCTTTATATCGTGCGCATTAGAATTTTATTTCCTGCATTAAAGTCTTCGTTCTTAACAATAAAAAACGTTTAGTTTTTTAAAGCTGTCGGTCCAAATTTCAACTTTCTGGTTAGACAATATTGACTCAATTATGCAGTCAATTTGGAATCTGTCAAATTATTTTTCTACCATTGATGGCTGAATATGATGAGCAACAGTATATAAAACCTAGTTTTGAATAGCCTACCTCCCAAATCGTTGTTGAGGGTTCCTATCCTGTAAAGGAGTTAGTTCATTGGCCATCCGGCTAGGGAGAAAGTGTCGTCGGAGCATGTAATATTTTTCAAGGATATTTTACCTAAAAGTGTTTAAAACATATAAGTGTCGCAATTATTAGCTTAGTTGTCATTGAAATTTTAAGCTGAACAAGGAAACGAGTAGTGACCTTGCGTAGAATAATTTAAAATCACCGGTGACTAGGGATTGTTGTATTGTATTCTTGAAATTATGCAAAAATTGGTTTACATTTCATTTTGTCTTATTCGTATGCTACAACATTTATATAAAAGATGAGATGAGTGCCTTTAAATTCTGAAGTGTTATCGCGAGTTGTAAGAGGTTCATATCCCATAAACTTTATGTATCTATGTATGTGCATGGGCTACGAAGTTTATATCATTGAAAAAACACTTTGACTAAATAAACATCAATTTTAGAGAAGTCGTATACGACAGAAATACAAAGGTAAAGTCACCTAAATTGCAAAGGAGAAATATGTGAAGTAAATTTGGTAGACAGTAAAGCTGCTTCCAGTCTTAAAGTGGTCGCAACCCGTGATATTTGTTAAATATGAATTCGTTTACCTTAGATGTGTGATTATTATCTTCTAAACGTCCGTTATTAATGATTAAGACTTACACAATTATTTGTCATTGTAACTACTCGGTAATCCGTGCAATTCGGTAATTCGGACACCGCAAGAAACTATTGCAAAACATTGGTCCAAGTCCATAACTGTAGGTAGATAGCTATCTACTATCTAATACCCGAAAACGGGGTACCGTTATGTGGGAGCTGAACGAAATCATGGGCCTATGTCAACACTTTTTGGTAGATAAGTTTCTTGGCCGCAAAAAATTAGCTAACAGCATCAAAATATCGTAATTCAGGGTTACCGTTATATATACTTGATCTGACTTTAAACAAAAGACGGACGAACCGTAAATTCTAAATAACAGAAAATTCTGACAGACATTGCAGGAACCCTATATGTTAAATTATAGACAATTTGATCTGACAATGTAGTTAAAAACTTCAAAATATCGGAAATCCGGGAGTATCGGAAATGCGTAAGTGTTGGAAATTCGTACTTTTTGGTATGAAAAGTACTAAATGATACTAAATTCGGTACTATTGGGATTTGGGTGAAACGATAGCGCTGGGATACTGAAACTTGAAATTATGATTTTTGTTGACCTGTAGGATTAAAGTAGTTTTGGAAATTCGTACTTATGGGTACGAAAAGTACTAAATGGCACTAAATTAACGAAAATATTCATTGGATTCGTGTCAGTAAAGTTGCCAAAGGCACCACATACCTAAGGTGCAAGGATTCCAACTCAAATATTTTCAAAATGTAGAAATTGTGAAAACTTGCCACTTATATTAGTTTCTTGGTTTTTTGGCAAAGTTGATACCGATAGTTCCTTGGTATGTAATGCAAATAGAGGTTCCATTTCTTTGCTGACATATTCTGAAATTTAGTGAAAATCATTCATCGATATAGAGGCTGTCCAATTTTGCATAAACCCATATGAACTACGGCTTTAACCCTAAAATGTGTTTTTATTTTTTACAACTTTCTGGGCTTTAGATAACATATAGAGTTTTGATGTATTTTAGGACCTATAATAAAATGTTATAGCGAACAAATTTGTAGAATATGTTGATCCGATAAGATCACATTTAAAAGAGGAAATGCATGAGGATTAAACAATATATAAAAATGAAATCAGAGACCCAAACTATAAGTATCCAAGGTTTCGTCAAAATATATGTATTTCTTACTTTTTTTCATTATAAAGAAACCGATTGCGGAACAACTCCTTCTAGAGCCTTTTTGTTGCTACTATAAGGAATTGTAGTTTAGTTATGTTGATAAAGACTCGACATCAAAAAGCCGTGAAAAGTCGGGATATATTGATGACTACAGATTCAAATTATTGCTTATTTTGCTTTTCCGACAGCAGACGTTGTTTTCTTCTGTGCTGTTTTCATAACAGACTCTTGAATTAAATTGATGTTTTATTTGCTCGCCTTGTTGTTATTATCTGGTCTTCAACAATTATTTTAGGAATCATCATATTCATGGATCTTTTTTTATATCTCAATCTCCGTCTTATCATAATTATCATTAAGTGGAGGATTAATATTGATATCAGAATAATGTTTACAAACATTCTTTTTTGAATTCATAGTTTTGATGTTCAATCATCTTGTTGCTTTTAGTAGTTGCAACGAAAGTATCTCCTCGGTGTAGTTATTTCTTGCCGAATGTTATAACAGGGCAGGTAATGGAGTACGTCGTTTCTTCTGTACTGAAGTTTGGGTACCTATTTTAATAGTAGCGTTTAGGTGAGGAATGGGAATCCATAGGCTTCGATAACTCAGTAAAGGAATGTTGAGCAGTGGGAGTGAAAAGAACAAGAAAATAAAACACAACTTGTATCAGTTTAATTATTAAATAATATGCTGGTTTATTGGTGATGTTTATTTCTTTGCTCATACACCAAAGATTACCTTGTAATCTGGCGTGGCGACAGAGGCCTGTTAGTTAAAACAAAGACTACCAATTGTAATCTCGGGTGGCGACAGAGGCCAGTTAATATTAACGCGCGACGTTTGGTCAATACGCCACAAGTTAACTATTCAAAGGTTAATCTACAAGTGAACGCAGAGGTTCTTGCAATCGCAGCGGATTGCAGAGTCGATTCATACAACTACATTTAAATTTTCCAATGAGAGAAAACTCAACAACCAACGCTCGTTGGCACCTGCGCTCTACGGTGTCCGCAGAGGAGATGCCTGATGACGTCAATCAGCATCTGTGATCGACTGAGCTCGGGAAGTTGAGTTGGAACCAGTGACCTGCAACCGGTGCCAATTTTATGAATTGCGGTAGACACAAGAAAAAGCGATACTAGTACGCCCCACCACTTTCTTTTTTACGTTAGAATGTAATCAATATTCTGTTGAAAATCAAACACAAACATTGCTGATTCATATTTAACGCATTGTATGTAAAGACTTTACTGCTTCGTACAAATGACTATCCTTGCTTGAATTGTTCGTGTTGACTTCGTTTCGAGTATATTTTATGCATACAACTAGCGAAAAGAAAAACAATCGAAAACACATAAAAAATCTAAACACATGAAATGAATCACAGTTATGTCCGCCTATGTACGTTGTCGTAACACCAAAACAAACGCATTCTCTGTTTAGCTAACACAGCCTTTGTATAACACAACAACACACCTCTCTCGTAAATTCCCCATATTTGTAGACAGCTATGTTTAGACAACTATGTTGTTTTTGTTTTCAGTTCTCTCATACTTTATGCCAGCGACGACCACAGAAATACAACCAAAGCGAAGACATGTATGAACGTATGAGTGAAAAAAGCAACAACCACATTATGTTTTTGTTTGTTTTCATTAATTTACACTGTACGTGAGAGAGAGAAGCAAATGCAAAAACAACTCAGTGGGCGCCCTCACTATACGATCTAAGCAAAGAAGCTCGTCCCTGCTTTATGCCTTGTAGGATTACTACTCTCTCTTCATGTGGTGTTTGTTTGTACATTAACGATCACAGTCATCCTACATAGGTGGAAGTGAGAGTAAATTGACATTAGATAGGACTAATGCCGCAGTTTCAACAATTTTAGAATTATTTTAGGAGAAGACAACTGTGAAGAACAAACTTCTCTTGGGGTACGAGACTTTGTTTTATTGGAAGAAGAACCAAGATATTTTTTTTTACTTCACTACAGGCTTTATTTTTATTTCATTAAGTATTTGGTCATATTTCTAACCATATTTCGAGTTACTACCATTTTGTTGAAACAAATGTTTGTTTTAGTAGAAAAATTATTTGACTTCTGCCCCTTTAACTGAAAAATGGGCGGCTATTGATAACAAAAAGAGGGAACAATTCGAAATACTACTCTTTTGCTGAAAAAAAAATTGCGATGTAAATGCTTTTGTCGATACAGAGTAGTTATTCTGAAGAGATGGCAACTGACTTATCGGGGTTTTTGACGAAAGAGTAGACAAAACAATGGGAGTTTTTTACAGTAGGTGGAGTTGATTATTATGTATCGTTTTTTGATGAAAAGTGAAAATTTCAAAATTTTGAGTTACTACCCATTTGTTGAACAGGTGCGATATATTTGGCATTCCGTTTGTTATACATCGAAATATTTGACGAAGACGGAATATAAAGATTCTTGATCAGCATTAAATTCGAAGTCGATATAACCATGTCGTTTGTCCTTCCGTCTGTCTGCTGAAATCAAAATACAGCTCGAAATACTTAAGGTAAAGCTTTATAATTTGATATAGAAGTTTATATTACTCCTACGAACGGTACCACAAGACTTTTGGTATTTTGATGGTTGTGGCCTCAATATCCCACCGAAATGGCTAGAAAATTTTAGTCAAATTTTTTTGGTGGAATAGGTTGTTAATTGGAATGTTATGTTCCTAGAAGAAAGAAAACTTACTCGCAAAAACCATATATAAATATCCAGGTTTTATTTTGTTTGTCATGTTTTCGAAACGAGATTCCTGCAATACGAAAGCTGAATTCGAAAAATTGTAAATATTGGTCCATATATTGCCCTTTGAAAGGGTGTTGCTACATTTTTCTTCTGAAGTGGATGTAAGTTGGTATTTTGAAATCTCAGTGAGGAAAACCTACACCCAGAAAATTATAAATATAAAGCGAATATCATCATTTGATATATTCTGCTCCTCCAAAACGTGGGCCTGTGTAATTGGACGGAACCGTTATATGGGGCTATACCAAAACGTAAACCTATGCCCAGTACTATTGGCGAAGAAAAAGCGAAGAAATTATAGCTAATTTGATGTGCAAAATATAGCTAAAAACTTCAAATACTTGAAATCGGGTGGTATCATTATGTGGGGGCTATTCCAAAACATGTCCACATTTATTGTTGACCGCTTTGAACCGGAAATGCCAAATTGGAGGTAATTCGGTCTGGAAATGTAGGTGGGCTTTCCAAACCATTGACCTATGTTCACAATTTTTGGTAAATAATCGACCACTAGGAACCATAAATGTCAAATAATAGAACATGGTCTGCAAAGGTACCTAAAGGCGTTGGAAATCGGACGTACTGATATACAGTAACGTCTCGATGAACCAGACACTCGTTAATCCGGACAACGCAGTAAATGAACACTAGAATTTTTACATTGTAGACTCTGTAATCCGGACATTTTTCTTACCTGGATAATCCGGACATCAAAATTTCTTTATATCGTGCGCATTAGAATTTTATTTCCTGCCTTAAAGTCTTCGTTCTTAACAATAAAAAACGTTTAGTTTTTTAAAGCTGTCGGTCCAAATTTCTACTTTCTGGTCAGACAATATTGACTCAGTTATGCAGTCAATTTGGAATCCGTCAAATTATTTTTCTACCATTGATGGCTGAATATGATGAGCAACAGTATATAAAACCTAGTTTTGAATAGCCTACCTCCCAAATCGTTGTTGAGTGTTCCTATCCTCTAAAGGAGTTAGTTCATTGGCCATCCGGCTAGGGAGAAAGTGTCGTCGGAGCATGTAATATTTTTCAAGGATATTTTACCTAAAAGTGTTTAAAACATATAAGTGTCGGAATTATTAGCTTAGTTGTCATTGAAATTTTAAGCTGAACAAGGAAACGAGTAGTGACCTTGCGTAGAATAATTTAAAATCACCGGATTGTTGTATCGTATTCTTGCAATTATGTAAAAATTGGTTTACATTTCATTTTGTCTTATTCGTATGCTACAACATTTATATAAAAGATGAGATGAGTGCCTTTAAATTCTGAAGTGTTATCGCGAGTTGTAAGAGGTTCATATCCCATAAACTTTATGTATCTATGTATGTGCATGGGCTACGAAGTTTATATCATTGAAAAAACACTTTGACTAAATAAACATCAATTTTAGAGAAGTCGTATACGACAGAAATACAAAGGTAAAGTGACCTAAATTGCAAAGGAGAAATATGTGAAGTAAATTTGGTAGACAGTAAAGCTGCTTCCAGTCTTAAAGTGGTCGCAACCCGAGATATTTGTTAAATATGAATTCGTTTACCTTAGATGTGTGATTATTATCTTCTAAACGTCCGTTATTAATGATTAAGACTTACACAATTATTTGTCATTGTAACTACTCGGTAATCCGTGCAATTCGGTAATTCGGACACCGCAAGAAACTATTGCAAAACATTGGTCCAAGTCCATAACTGTAGGTAGATAGCTATCTTGATTCTTAGCGAAAAACGTAATACCCGAAAACGGGGTACCGTTATGTGGGAGCTAAACGAAATCATGGGCCTATGTCAACACTTTTTGGTAGATAAGTTTCTTGGCCGCAAAAAAATTAGCTAACAACATCAAAATATCGTAAATCAGGGTTACCGTTATATATACTTGATCTGACTTTAAACAAAAGACGCATCTTTCTTCAAGACGGACGAACCGTAAATTCTAAATAACATAAAATTCTGACAGATATTGCAGGAACCCTATATGTTAAATTATAGACAATTTGATCTGACAATGTAGTTAAAAACTTCAAAATATCGGAAATCCGGGAGTATCGGAAATGCGTAAGTGTTGGAAATTCGTACTTTTTGGTATGAAAAGTACTAAATTCGGTACTATTGGGATTTGGGTGAAACGATAGCTCTGGGATACTGAAACTTGAAATTATGATTTTTGTTGACCTGTAGGATTAAAGTAGTTTTGGAATTTCGTACTTATGGGTATGAAAAGTACTAAATGGCACTAAATTAACGAAAATATGCATTGGATTCGTGTCAGTAAAGTTGCCAAAGGCACCACATACCTAAGGTGCAAGGATTCCAACTCAAATATTTTCAAAATGTAGAAATTGTGAAAACTTGCCACTTGTATTAGTTTCTTGGTTTTTTTTGGCAAAGTTGATATCGATAGTTCCTTGGTATGTAAGGCAAATAGAGGTTTAATTTCTTTGCTGACTTATTCTGAAATTTAGTGAAAATCATTCGTCGATATAGAGGCTGTCCAATTTTGAATAAACTCATATGAACTACGGCTTTAACCCTAAAATGTGTTTTTATTTTTTACAACTTTCTGGGCTTTAGATAACATATAGAGTTTTGATGTATTTTAGGACATATAATAAAATGTTATAGCGAACAAATTTGTAGAATATGTTGATCCGATAAGATCACATTTAAAAGAGGAAATGCATGAGGATTTAACAATATATAAAAATGAAATCAGAGACCCAAACTATAAGTATCCAAGGTTTCGTCAAAATATATGTTTTTCTTACTTTTTCATTATAAAGAAACCGATTGCGGAACAACTCCTTCTAGAGCCTTTTTGTTTCTACTATAAGGAATTGTAGTTTAGTTATGTTGATAAAAACTCGACATCAAAAAGCCGTGAAAAGTCGAGATATATTGATGACTACAGATTCAAATTATTGCTTATTTTGCTTATCCGACAGCAGACGTTGTTTTCTTCTGTGCTGTTTTCATAACAGACTCTTGAATTGATTTGATATTTGATTTGCTGGCCTTGTTGTTATTATCTGGTCTTCAACAATTATCTTAGGAATCATCATATTCATGGATCTTTTTTTATATCTCAATCTCCGTCTTATCATAATTATCATTAAGTGGAGGACTAATAACTAATTGATATCAGTATAATGTTTACAAACATTCTTTTTTGAATTCATAGTTTTGATGTTCAATCATCTTGATGCTTTTTGTAGTTGCAACGAAAGTATATCCTCGGTGTAGTTATTTCTTGCCGAATGTTATAACAGCGCAGGTAATGGAGTACGTCGTTTCTTCTGTACTGAAGTTTGTGTACCTATTTTAATAGTAGCGTTTAGGTGAGGAAGGGGAATCCATAGGCTTCGATAACTCAGTAAAGGAATGTTGAGCAGTGGGAGTGAAAAGAACAAGAAAATAAAATACAAGCTGTATCAGTTTAAATATTAAATAATATGCTGGTTTATTGGTGATGTTTATTGCTTTTCTCATACAACAAAGATTACCTTGTAATCTGGCGTGGCGACAGAGGCCTGTTAGTTAAACCAAAGATTACCAATTGTAATCTCGGGTGGCGACAGAGGCCAGTTAATATTAACGCGCAACGTTTGGTCAATACGCCACAAGTTAACTATTCAAAGGTTGATCGACAAGTGAACGCAGAGGTTCTTGCAATCGCAGCGGATTGCAGAGTCGATTCATACAACTACATTTAAATTTTCCAATGAGAGAAAACTCAACAACCAACGCTCGTTGGCACCTGCGCTCTACGGTGTCCGCAGAGGAGATGCCTGATGACGTCAATCAGCATCTGTGATCGACTGAGCTCGGGAAGTTGAGTTGGAACCAGTGACCTGCAACCGGTGCCAATTTTATGAATTGCGGTAGACACAAGAAAAAGCGATACTAGTACGCACCACCACTCTCTTTTTTACGTTAGAATGTAATCAATATTCTGTTGAAAATCAAACACAAATATTGCTGATTCATATTTAACGCATTGTATGTAAAGACTTTACTGCTTCGTACAAATGACTACCTCTTGCTTGAATTGTTCGTGTTGACTTCGTTTCGAGTATATTTTATACATACAACTAGCGAAAAACAATCGAAAACACATAAAAAATATAAACACATGAAATGAATCACAGTTATGTCCGCATATGTACGTTGTCGTAACACCAATACAAACGCATTCTCTGTTTAGCTAACACAGCCTTTGTTTAACACAACAACACACCTCTCTCGTAAATTCCCCATATTTGTAGACAGCTATGTTTAGACAACTATGTTGTTTTTGTTTTCAGTTCTCTCATACTTTATGCCTTGTAGGATTACTACTCTCTCTTCATGTGGTGTTGGTTTGTACATTAACGATCACAGTCATCCGACATAGGTGGAAGTGAGAGTAATTTCCGTTTGACATTAGATAGGACTAATTCCGAAGTTTCAACAATTTTAGAAGTATTTTAGGAGAAGACAACTGTAAAGAACAAACTTCTCTTGGGGTACGAGACTTTGTTTTATTGGAACAAGATTCAAGATATCTTTTTTACTTCACTACAGACTTTATTTTTATTTCATTAAGTATTTGGTCATATTTCTAACCATATTTCGAGTTACTACCATGTTGTTGAAACAAATGTTTGTTTTAGTAGAGAAATTATTTGACTTCTACCCCTTTAACTGAAAAATGGGCGGCTATTGATAACAAAAAGAGGGAACAATTCGAAATACTACTCTTTTGCTGAAAAAAAATTGCGATGTAAATGCTTTTGTCGATACAGAGTAGTTATTCTGAAGAGATGGCAACTGACTTATCGGGGTTTTTTGACGAAAGAGTAGACAAAACAATGGGAGTTTTTTACAGTAGGTGGAGTTGATTATTAAATTTCAAAATTTTGAGTTACTACCCATTTGTTGAACAGGTGCGATATATTTGGCATTCCGTTTGTTATACATCGAAATATTGGTCGAAGACGGAATATAAAGATTCTTGATCAGCATTAAATTCGAAGTCGATATAACCATGTCGTTTGTCCTTCCGTCTGTCTGCTGAAATCAAAATACAGCTCGAAATATTTAAGGTAAAGCTTTATAATTTGATATAGAAGTTTATATTACTCCTACGATGTTTGGTAGTGATAAACAACCATAGAACGGTACCACAAGACTTTTGGTATTTTGATGGTTGTGGCCTCAATATCCCACCGAAATGGCTAGAAAATTTTAGTCAAATTTTTTCGGTGGAATAGGTTGTTAATTGGAATGTTATGTTCCTAGAAGAAAGAAAACCTACTCGCAAAAACCATATATAAATATCCAGGTTTTATTTTGTTTGTCATATTTTCGAAACGATATTCCTGCAATTTGGTATTGTATACAAAATACAATACGAAAGCTGAATTCGAAAAATTGTAAATATTGGTCCATACATTGCCCTTTGAAAGGGTGTTTCTACATTTTTCTTCTGAAGTGGATGTAAGTTGGTATTTTGGAATTTCAGTGAGGAAAACCTACACCCAGAAAATTATAAATATAAAGCGATTATCATCATTTGATATATTCTGCTCCTCCAAAACGTGGGCCTGTGTCCATAATTTTTGTTGGAGAAATTTGATCACTTTAGATGCCTAGTTATAGCGAATTTTATCAAAACACTTGTAATTGGATGGAACCGTTATATGGGGCTATGTATACCAAAACGTAAACCTATGTCCAGCACTATTGGCGAAGAAGAAGTGAAGAAATTATAGCTAATTTGATGTGCAAAATGTAGCTAAAAACTTCAAATACTTGAAATCGGGCGGTATCATTATATGGGGGCTATTCCAAAACATGTCCACATTTATTGTTGACCGCTTTGAACCGGAAATGCCAAATTGGAGGTAATTCGGTCTGGAAATGTAGGTGGGCTTTCCAAACCGTTGACCTATGTTCACAATTTTTGGTAAATAAGCGACCACTAGGAACCATATATGTGAAATAATAGAACATGATCTGCAAAGGTACCTAAAGGCGTTGGAAATCGGACGTACTGATATACAGTAACGTCTCGATGAACCAGACACTCGTTAATCCGGGCAACGCGGGAAATGAACACTAGAATTTTTACATTGAAGACTCTGTAATCCGGACATTTTTCTTACCTGGATAATCCGGACATCAAAATTGCTTTATATCGTGCGCATTAGAATTTTATTTCCTGCATTAAAGTCTTCGTTCTTAACAATAAAAAACGTTTAGTTTTTTAAAGCTGTCGGTCCAAATTTCAACTTTCTGGTTAGACAATATTGACTCAGTTATGCAGTCAATTTGGAATCTGTCAAATTATTTTTCTACCATTGATGGCTGAATATGATGAGCAACAGTATATAAAACCTAGTTTTGAATAGCCTACCTCCCAAATCGTTGTTGAGGGTTCCTATCCTGTAAAGGAGTTAGTTCATTGGCCATCCGGCTAGGGAGAAAGTGTCGTCGGAGCATGTAATATTTTTCAAGGATATTTTACCTAAAAGTGTTTAAAACATATAAGTGTCGCAATTATTAGCTTAGTTGTCATTGAAATTTTAAGCTGAACAAGGAAACGAGTAGTGACCTTGCGTAGAATAATTTAAAATCACCGGTGACTAGGGATTGTTGTATTGTATTCTTGAAATTATGCAAAAATTGGTTTACATTTCATTTTGTCTTATTCGTATGCTACAACATTTATATAAAAGATGAGATGAGTGCCTTTAAATTCTGAAGTGTTATCGCGAGTTGTAAGAGGTTCATATCCCATAAACTTTATGTATCTATGTATGTGCATGGGCTACGAAGTTTATATCATTGAAAAAACACTTTGACTAAATAAACATCAATTTTAGAGAAGTCGTATACGACAGAAATACAAAGGTAAAGTCACCTAAATTGCAAAGGAGAAATATGTGAAGTAAATTTGGTAGACAGTAAAGCTGCTTCCAGTCTTAAAGTGGTCCCAACCCGTGATATTTGTTAAATATGAATTCGTTTACCTTAGATGTGTGATTATTATCTTCTAAACGTCCGTTATTAATGATTAAGACTTACACAATTATTTGTCATTGTAACTACTCGGTAATCCGTGCAATTCGGTAATTCGGACACCGCAAGAAACTATTGCAAAACATTGGTCCAAGTCCATAACTGTAGGTAGATAGCTATCTACTATCTAATACCCGAAAACGGGGTACCGTTATGTGGGAGCTGAACGAAATCATGGGCCTATGTCAACACTTTTTGGTAGATAAGTTTCTTGGCCGCAAAAAATTAGCTAACAACATCAAAATATCGTAAATCAGGATTACCGTTATATATACTTGATCTGACTTTAAACAAAAGACGCATCTTTCTTCAAGACGGACGAACCCTAAATTCTAAATAACAGAAAATTCTGACAGATATTGCAGGAACCCTATATGTTAAATTATAGACAATTTGATCTGACAATGTAGTTAAAAACTTCAAAATATCGGAAATCCGGGAGTATCGGAAATGCGTAAGTGTTGGAAATTCGTACTTTTTGGTATGAAAAGTACTAAATGATACTAAATTCGGCACTATTGGGATTTGGGTGAAACGATAGCTCTGGGATACTGAAACTTGAAATTATGATTTTTGTTGACCTGTAGGATTAAAGTAGTTTTGGAATTTCGTACTTATGGGTACGAAAAGTACTAAATGGCACTAAATTAACGAAAATATTTATTGGATTCGTGTCAGTAAAGTTGCCAAAGGCACCACATACCTAAGGTGCAAGGATTCCAACTCAAATATTTTCAAAATGTAGAACTTGTGAAAACTTGCCACTTATATTAGTTTCTTGGTTTTTTTAGGCAAAGTTGATAACGATAGTTCCTTGGTATGTAATGCAAATAGAGGTTTCATTTCTTTGTTGACTTATTCTGAAATTTAGTGAAAATCATTCGTCGATATAGAGGCTGTCCAATTTTGCATAAACCCATATGAACTACGGCTTTAACCCTAAAATGTGTTTTTATTTTTTACAACTTTCTGGGCTTTAGATAACATATAGAGTTTTGATGTATTTTAGGAGCTATAATAAAATGTTATAGCGAACAAATTTGTGGAATATGTTGATCCGATAAGATCACATTTAAAAGAGGAAATGCATGAGGATTAAACAATATATAAAAATGAAATCAGAGACCCAAACTATAAGTATCCAAGGTTTCGTCAAAATATATGTTTTTCTTACTTTTTCATTATAAAGAAACCGATTGCGGAACAACTCCTTCTAGAGCCTTTTTGTTGCTACTATAAGGAATTGTAGTTTAGTTATGTTGATAAAGACTCGACATCAAAAAGCCGTGAAAAGTCGAGATATATTGATGACTACAGATTCAAATTATTGCTTATTTTGCTTATCCGACAGCAGACGTTGTTTTCTTCTGTGCTGTTTTCATAACAGACTCTTGAATTGATTTGATGTTTTATTTGCTCGCCTTGTTGTTATTATCTGGTCTTCAACAATTATTTTAGGAATCATCATATTCATGGATCTTTTTTTATATCTCAATCTCCGTCTTATCATAATTATCATTAAGTGGAGGATTAATATTGATATCAGAATAATGTTTACAAACATTCTTTTTTGAATTCATAGTTTTGATGTTCAATCATCTTGTTGCTTTTAGTAGTTGCAACGAAAGTATCTCCTCGGTGTAGTTATTTCTTGCCGAATGTTATAACAGGGCAGGTAATGGAGTACGTCGTTTCTTCTGTACTGAAGTTTGGGTACCTATTTTAATAGTAGCGTTTAGGTGAGGAAGGGGAATCCATAGGCTTCGATAACTCAGTAAAGGAATGTTGAGCAGTGGGAGTGAAAAGAACAAGAAAATAAAACACAAGCTGTATCAGTTTAAATATTAAATAATATGCTGGTTTATTGGTGATGTTTATTTCTTTTCTCATACAACAAAGATTACCTTGTAATCTGGCGTGGCGACAGAGGCCTGTTAGTTAAAACAAAGATTACCAATTGTAATCTCGGGTGGCGACAGAGGCCAGTTAATAATAACGCGCGACGTTTGGTCAATTCGCCACAATTTAACTATTCAAAGGTTGATCGACAAGTGAACGCAGAGGTTCTTGCAATCGCAGCGGATTGCAGAGTCGATTCATACAACTACATTTACATTTTCCAATGAGAGAAAACTCAACAACCAACGCTCGTTGGCACCTGCCCTCTACGGTGTCCGCAGAGGAGATGCCTGATGACGTCAATCAGCATCTGTGATCGATTGAGTTCGGGAAGTTGAGTTGGAACCAGTGACCTGCAACCGGTGCCAATTTTATGAATTGCGGTAAAAAAAGCGATACTAGTACGCACCACCACTCTCTTTTTTACGTTAGAATGTAATCAATATTCTGTTGAAAATCAAACACAAACATTGCTGATTCATATTTAACGCAATGTATGTAAAGACTTTACTGCTTCGTACAAATGACTACCTCTTGCTTGAATTGTTCGTGTTGACTTCGTTTCGAGTATATGTTATGCATACAACTAGCGAAAAGAAAAACAATCGAAAACACATAAAAAATCTAAACACATCAAATGAATCACAGTTATGTCCGCCTATGTACGTTGTCGTAAAACCAAAACAAACGGATTCTCTGTTTAGCTAACACAGCCTTTGTATAACACAACAACACACCTCTCTCGTAAATTCCCCATATTTGTAGACAGCTATGTTTAGACAACTGTGTTGTTTTTGTTAAATGGTTTTATTTAGCTCACCCCGTTTGTTTTATTTATTATTTATTCTTGGGTCAAATTTAGTAATTCAAATTTCACCCTCTTCCTGTCAACCGATTAATCTAAAATTTTGTATACATTTTGGATTTTGGTGACATACAATTATGTTTATTCATTATCATTATAAATTCAAGATGACCGCCGCTACAAAATGGCGGATAACGTAGGTTTTATCAATCCCATCAATATGGGTATCAAATGAAAGGGCTCAACAAGCAGAATACAATCTATATATATAAATGAGCTTGGTGATAAGTGATTGACTGACTGACTCATCATCAACGCCCAGCCAAAACGGCCAAAGCTAGGAGCTTGAAATTTTACCAGTGGGTCACTGTTGATGCAAATGTGCGAGATAAGGCCGGGTTTTAGAAAATTCGTCCTGGAACCACAAAAAATAACAACAACAAAAATCCTTATTTTTCATTGCTATTACGTACTTATTCACTTAGTTGGCCCTCTGTAAGACATGTGTAAAATTAACAATGCCATAACTTCTTGATATCGTAAGAGATCACACATAATTTCAAATTTTGTAGTTTACTTCTAGGCGCACATATTTTATCGTAAACCACTAAATAATAGAAAGGCAAGACATTTGTTATCTTCCATTGCAACAGATGTCGCAGTTGGTGATAATGGTGTATAAACATCAATTACGCAAATGAACAAATGAGTTGCTGTTGAAGACAACATTAGGGGAATAAATTCAGAAATCGGCCAGAAATAACAACAACTAAAAACTGTATGGACCTGACTTTTTGGTAATAACTAAATGTTTGCAAATCAATGAAAGTGCAATAGAATTGTGCATATTACCACGATTTATTTGCAATTAAGAATTTTATCGTATATGGAGATGTACAGTCATAACTATTCAATTTTCAATTTCAAAATCTGTAATTTGATGAAATCGCTAAATAATTAATGAAATCAATAATAGGCCCCAGGAATATAGGAATATAGGAATTTGGTATGGAAATCAAGGTTGGCAAGTGGTGCTTCTAAAAGGAAATGGTTTGAAAAATTACCAATCATGTGTACGAAAAGTACTAAATTTAGTACAATTTAGATTTGGGTGAACGTAAAGAGCTGGAAACCTGAAATTTGGAATTAAGGTTACTGTTGTAGTGTAGGATTGAGATATGAGGGTAGTTTTGGAAATTCGTGCTTATGTGTACGAAAAGTACTAAATAGTACTAAATTTGGTACAATAGGGATTTGGGTGAACGGATAGAGCTGGAATCCTGATATTTGGAATTGAGATTACTGTTGGAGTGTAGGATTGAAGAACTTTTGGAAATTCGTACTTATGTGTATGAAAAGTACTAAATGGTACTAAATTTGATACAATGCGGATTTGGGTGAACGGATAATAGCTGGAATCTCGAAATTTGGAATTGAGATTACTGGTGGGGTGTAGGATTGAGGTAGTTTTGAAAATTCGTACTTATGGGTACGAAAAGTACTAAACGGTGCTAAATTTAGTACAATTTGGATTTGAATGAACGGATAGAGCTGGAAACCTGAAATTTGGAATTAATATTACTGTTGAAGTGTAGGATTGAGATATGAAGGTGGTTTTGGAAATTAGTACTTATGTGTACGGAAAGTACTAAATGGAAATAAATTTTGTATAATGGGGATTTGGGTGAACGGATAGCGCTGGAATCTCTAAATTTGGAACTGAGATTACTGGTGGAGTTTAATATTGTGGAAGTTTTGGAAATTCGTACATAGGGTACGAAAAATACTAAATAGCACTAAATTTGGTACAGTTTCGGTTTTGGTGAACGGATAGGGCTTGATTCCTCAAATTTGGACTGAGGATCACTGATGAAGAGTAAGAAAGATGCACCAAAGGGTTTTTGGAAACTTGAGTGTACGAAATGTAATAATTGGTACTAAATTTAGTACAATTTGGATTTGAGTGAACGGATAGAGCTGGATTCCTGAAATTTGGAATTGATATTACTGTTGGAGTGTAGGACTGGGGAAGTTTTGGAAATTCTTACTTATGTGAATGAAAAGTACTAAATGGTACTAAATTTGGGACAATGGGGATTTGGGTGAACGGATATAGTTGGAATCTCGAAATTTGGAATTGAGATTACTGGTGGGGTGTAGAATTGAGGTAGTTTTGAAAATTCGTACTTATGGGTACGAAAAGTACTAAAAATTTAGTACTAAATTTAGTACAATTTGGATTTGGGTGAACGTATGTATGTAGCTGGAAACCTGAAATTTGGAATTAAGATTACTGTGAAGTGTAGGACTGAGATATGAGGGTGGTTTTGGAAATTCGTACTTATGTGTTCGAAAAGTACTAAATTTGGTACAATAGGGATTCGAGTGAACGGACAGAGCTGGAATCCTGAAATTTGAAATTGAGATTACTGTTGGATCATAGGATTGGGGAAATTTTGGAAATTCGTATTTATGTGTAGGAAAAGTACTAAATGGTACTAAATATGGTACAATGTGGATTTGGGTGAACGGGTAGAGCTGGAATCCTAAAATTTTTGTTTGGGAAAGAAATGGTACTAAATTTGATACAATTTGGATTCGGGTGAATTAATAGAGCTGGAATCCTGAAATTTGGAATTACGATTACAGTCGAAGAGTAGGATTCAGGTTGTTTTGAAAAAGCAAACTTATGGTTACGAAAAGCACTAAATGGTACTAAATTTAGTACAATTTGTATGTAGGTGAACGGATAGCGGTGGAATCCTGCAATTTGAAAGTATGATTATTGTAGCCCTGTTGCGTTGAGGAAGTTTTGAAAATTGGTACGAAAATTCTAAATTGTTCTACATTTAGTACAATTTTAATTTGGTTTAACGGATAGAGTTTGAATCCTGAAATTTGGAAGTAAGATTACTACTAAAGTGAAGGATTGAGGTAGTTTTGGAAAATCTTTCTTATGGGTACGAAGAGTTCGACTTGATACTAAGTTTGGTACAATTTGGAATTGGACGAACGGATACAGCTGGAATCTTGAGGTTTGGAATTACTGTTATTATTATGGAATTTACTGTAATTATTTTGTATTAATGTCCGTGTATGGCTGAGATATGTCGTCGAAATACGTACCATAAGTATACGAAAATTACTTAATGGTGCTCAATTTGTTTTTGGGTGTAGGGACAGTGCTGGAATTTTTATTTTTTGGAGTTAGGGTGTGTATTGGTGTGCAACGTTGATCTCGCTGTTAATGTGTAAGGGTGAGATACGGCTGATCTTTTTTAAAAACGAACTTAAGGGGTACGTACAGTACTAAGATAAAAATAAATATTGATTAAAATTGGTATTAGTGCTACCAAATTTTCAGTGTTTGTCATTTCCATATTATGTATTGCTTATTTGTTTTTTTTTATATCCTTTCCGCATACGAAGTAGCGGGCATTTTGCTAGTATACTATAAACAATTGAAATCCAAGATGGCGGCGGCTACAAAATGGCGGATAACGTAGGTTTTATCAATCCCATCAATATGGGTATCAAATGAAAGTGCTGAACCAGTAGAATACAATGTACTATATAAAATTAAAATCCAAGATGGCGGCCTCTACAAAATGGCGGATAACGTAGGTTTTATCAATCCCATCAACATGGGTATCAAATGAAAGGTCTCAACAAGTAGAATACAATTTACTATGCAAAATTGACCGTTCGACCGTTTAAATGTTCATTACTCGTGGGAACAAAATGGTAAAAAATATATAAAAAATACAAACACAAATAAAACAGAAACTGCAACACAACGTAAACGAAGGCTTCAAAAGGCGAAAGAAAAGTACAAAGCAAAACGAGCTAAAGAAAATGAAGGTGATAGAAATAGTCGATTACAGAAACGACGGGAACAATTAGCGTCAAAAACACCTGAGCAATATGAGGCCAGGTTAAAAAAGCAACGTCAGCGATATACACAAATGACGGCGTCAGAAACGCCTGAAGAATATGAAGCCAGGTTAACAAAGCAACGTGAGCGATACACACAGATGATAGCGTCAGAAACGCCTGAAAAATATGAAGCCAGGTTAACAAAACAACGGGAGCGATACACACAGATGATTGTTGCCTTTAATACTATCGTGGGCTTCTACAATACATAAAATGCAGGCCAGCACTGTGGATCACGCAGTCGTATACTTAGGTGCGCAACTGTTTGAAGAAGGTCAAGCCTACGTGGCTCTTAGTAGAGTAAGATCTTTGCAGGGACTACGTATAGAGGAGTTGGACTGCAATAAACTAACGGGCAAGAAACCTTGCAATAATGAAGCACTAAATGAATTAAACAGAATGCGAAATAAAAACTAAAAACTAGAAAATAAAAATAGGTAATAGGTAGGCGAAATAAATTTTAATTTCCCGTCTCGTTTAACTCGTAATTTTATCCCAATAAATTTGCCCCTCGTTAGAACCAATTATGAAGCTAATAATCCCATGAGAGCTTTATGTGAATCCTTTAATAATATATATAATAGTATATCGTTTACTGACCCTTTAAACTTGATAAAAAATGCTATTATGCGTATGTAGTGAGTGCCAGACACGTATGCATGATTTGTGATTTAGTACTTCTTCATCCAACCTTATTAAAATTAGTTTTAGTGTATTAATACTTGTTTACTTTTACTGTATGCCGGCTGATTTAATATGTAGCCGGTCATCCCATCATTCTACTAACCCTCCATAGTCCGGTCTATGGGGTGTACGCGTTCCCTACGATATAGGGAGGTGGCCCCCTCGGTCGGGTGGGGCGGGAAAGAGTGGCGTGGGACCGAACGAAAAAAACTTTTTAAGTTAAACGGTTTTATGTTAAACATACATTGCAACGTTTAAAATAAATGTACTAAAAACCAAAAAATAATAAAATAGATACAGTCGTGGGAATTATAAACATATGCATAGACTAGACTAAAATAAAACCGTGGGGCACGTCAATTGTCTACAAATTATCGACCTAATGTGCGATAGAAGAATGGTTTAATTCGTCGTTAGGCAGTTGGTCCGCAGACGGTGAGGAAATTACTTACTATTTTCTTGCTCATGGAAATTCCAATAGTTATACACTCCATGTAAATAAAAGAGATGTTTCAACTAGTTTATCGTTGGACATTCACACTGCTGGCTGGCGAGGAATCGTTTCACTGCTCGTAGTTTGTCTTTAATCGACAAAGTACTACTCGCTCACCACTATGAAACCCTAAAACTCGCTTATAATCGAGCTTGCTAGGTTGTTTCCACATTCTAGCCCTACTTATCACACGTCCATCGTTGTCGGTTGAACAACTGCCTAATTATAGTGTAACATTACAAAACAAACATTTTAATCAACGATTGTAGACAATTGACGTGCCCCACGGTTTTATTTTAGTCTAGTCTATGCATATGTTTATAATTCCCACGACTGTATCTATTTTATTATTTTTTGGTTTTTAGTACATTTATTTTAAACATTGCAATGTATGTTTAACATAAAACCGTTTAACTTAAAAAGTTTTTTTACCTATTTTTATTTTCAGTTCTCTCATACTTTATGCCTTGTAGGATTACTAGTCTCTCTTCATGTTGTGTTTGTTTGTACATTAACGATCACAGATTAGTAGTCCGTAGATCACACACATTTATGAATGAATCAAACCGATTGTTTGAGTTAAGAAATGCATCCTTGTTGTAGTCATTGTCGTATGCTGATTTATGATGATTCAATTATGCAAACGGAAATTTTTTTGGTAAAAATGAATGATTTGTTTACGAAATGATGCGATACACTACATAGTTGCGTTGATTCTACGCAGGCCTCTGGTTGAAACGTATCAAACTTATACATTCCGCCTCCCTTGATAGACCAAGTGTCTAGCACTTTATTATAAACTTTGAATAGTTTCGATTTAATCGTTAGGAAAGAACGTAAATTCTGATTCCTAAGTGAGCTGTAATTCAATTTACCAATATAATGTTCAATATAGGGTGCGAGCGATTCAATATACATTTTAGAAGGTAGTACAAGTAATTTGTTCAGTAATTCTATAGCATTATGCAGTGGTCGATTTCAATGTAAGGTGCGAGATTTCGTAGTAGAGGTGGGAGAAACCGAACCGGTAAGGAGGTACCCGAAAATAGATTTCTGGGCCAGCAACGATTCTAAGGCGACTTTAGACGGTTCAGCTTCAAGTATTTGGGAGTAGCACCAAGTAGCAAATCTACTGCGCTGTCATCAAATGAATCTGCCAGTTCGAGATCAGGAATCCGAGTCATCCGACATAGGTGGAAGTGAGAGTAATTTCCGTTTGACATTAGGTAGGACTAATGCCGAAGTTTCAACAATTTTAGAAGTATTTTAGGAGAAGACAACTGTAAAGAACAAACTTCTCTTGGAGCCGGAGAGGTATTTGAGTGCGACAAAGAGGGCTAAATACATCGTTGATACATCGTAAGATTTATGTACCCACAAGAATTTATTGGAGGGTTTAGATTAAATCACATTTTTAGGTGACACCAATTTTGTAAAATGATTTCCATACATGCTTTGGATACACATCAGTGTTTGTATCCTCTCTGTGAGGAAAGCATCTAAGTCTTTCCATGAAGGCAAAGCCGAATTGTTTTAGATGTTTTGCTCCCACAGAGTCAATATCAATTTAGGCAAACGCTGCAAAACAAATACAAACTATTATTGGATCCCACTGATCCGTGATGATGTCATAGGCGGTCATTGCAGCTAGACAACTAATAATCCCACGCTGGATGGTTTTCAAACCAGAACAAGTTTCTTTATCCAAAGAAGGGAGCAATTGCTGGATTTGACTATTCACCAAAACACGCTTATTGTCGTACGTATCCGACAAAGCTTTCCACGCTAAATGGAAACTACAATGAGTGAGCGGAAATCTCGAAGCAATTTCCCTAGCCTCACCGGTGATCTTCTGCAATAAATAGCAGGGGCGTTCAATGTCTGACAGACGCGAACTTTCAACAAATGGGTGGTGAATAGGGATCTATTCCAAGAGGGAGGGCCAAGACATAAAGTCACCAGCAAAAATATCAATGTCGATAGGTGGCAAAGGCAGACTATGGGAATCGACAGTTGACTTGGAGCGGTTAGCAAGAAAATCAGCAGAACAATTTGTGGTGGTGATTTGAGGAGGTGAAGGGCAGACATGTGGTGTATCAATCTGTAAAGCGACAGACTCCCTTAATAGCAAACTATATGGAGCCTTTTCAGAACAAAAGGCGAATTCATCAATCAGAATAAAAGGCGAATTCAACAAGTGACATTTGAGTTGCAACAGTGTGGGTAAAAGAGAGCTCAGAGGCCAAAGATAGTGATTCGGTCAAATGGGAACCTGGCGGCTGTGATTCTTGACAAATATTCAAAGGTGATGAACAGAGTTGTGAAGTATTTCTAGTTGATTTTTGGAGGATGGAACTGGATGGAGAAGAGGTGGCAAAGAAAGTGACACTTCTAAAGGGGCTGATGGGGAAGAATGACTTCCACGAACGGATGATTGCAATGTTCTTGATTTCTGATCAATGGACGATAAGCAATGAAGATATGCCGGGTGGGAATTGTTGTATTTCGCTACCAATTCTGCACCACTGTTTGTACTAAGATAGGCGGATTTTGCCTTGTTCCACAAATTCTGAAGTTCAGAGGAATATATTTGTAGCGTATGTACGCTATGGCAATTGTCTTTGCGTAATTCGAACGAAGTATCGAATTTTACGACTGCCTCTGTAGCTATATTGAAGCTTGTAAGAGGTGTGGCCGAAATTTTGCAATGGGAAATAGCAAAAACTGCAATTGAATTTGCAACAAACAACAAAAGAAAGGTGGAAAAGTAAATTTAATTGGAGTACAAATTTCTACAGTTCAAAGAAAATAAGAAATCTCAACAAAAAGCTCTTAAAATTGAAAAAAATTACAAATATCGCTAAAAATTATGAAGGTGTGATGGATTTCAGAAATTAAAGTAGAGCGAAATAAGAGAACATTTAAAGAAATTTCATCAAAACGAAGATAATTACTTTAATAGAGCCAAAATGTTCTAAAAATGGTCAGATATACCAAAATGTATATTGTGGTACCAAGTGTAGGGTGTATGCTAAGGTAAGATATACCAATGCTGGGGTGTACTTGTCCAAATTCCAACGACAAAATAAACTATACGAAAAAAATAATGTTTCCACGAAAATCAGCGCCAATCCAATAATTTTCCAGAAATTTATCTTGTTCGGATGACAAAATGGTACAAGATATGCCAAAAGTAGGGTGTATTTGCCCAAAAATACCGAAAACCCTACGGAGACTCAAACAATTTTCCAAAATTTTTAAGTAATATTGCCAAAAACAATATTAAAATGTCGAAAAAAGTATTTTTCACATATATTCTCTGCTCGAAATAGGTGCAATAAATGCCGAATGTAGGGTGAATTTGCCCAAAAATTCCATAAACCCTACTACCTATTAATTATATTTCAAAAAATTATAGAAAAATAATTTTCAAAATTAATTATTAAAAAAAAACCATTTGTGCTAGTTTACCCCACTGTGCTAACCACACAAGCGTCTCTAGCAGAGAAATGGTTATGTGTAAGCAGCGGAGCTCCCACTCAAAGACCGCGCTACAAACGATCAAACAAGTGAGTGCTGCAGATCAACAGAACTTTGTAAGGGACGCTTAAAAAGGCGGGAAAGTTGTTGGTAGTATTACCATCAAATCATACCAAACGTCAAATTTGGTCACAATAATGTATTATTGTGAATTGCTTGTTTACATTTTGTATGTGTTTTTATTCACAATAATGAATTTTGACAACTAGTGTGATAACCAGCTGTTTTTGCCGCTGTACCTGTATTAGAGTTGTATAGTTCATGAACGAACTAGTTCAATTTAACGATTCATTGAAAAGAGCATATGAACTAGATCAGTCGATATAGTTCAATAGCTCACTGAGCGCCGACCGAAAAATCCACGAAGAACGATCAACGAACGAACGATTCACAATCTAGTTCAGCATGCCATTCACATATGAATAAAGTGACGCCGTCTTATGTGCTAATAATTGGTGCCTTCGTAATGTAATGAGTTTGGTTTATGTTTTGGATCTACTATGTGAAGTGTCAACCACCACTGTAATAGAAGTAATTTCTACATAAAGAATATTTTTGACATAACATATCCCAATATATCGAATCCATTACCTTCAATGTGCCTTGTTTTGGATAGAAAAAAGGAAAAATAAATAGAAACGTACATACACAAAGCTTTTTTCGCGGTGATAATTTCTACACACACAGCAAAAGACATTTTTGCCATCCACTTAAATGAAATTCTGATTACAATTTTTTCCAAAGGACTTTTTTTCTAAACTCAATGCAAACTAAATCTTTCTTTACGAAGGGAATAAAAATATCTAAATGTAATATTTTTATAGTTTAATTATACTATTCTAATGTTTGTTCCTATTCGGTGTATGTATGTGTTTTCATCATTCTGATGCGAATGATTGAACTATGAACTAGATTACTGAACTAGTTCGGTTAAAAAAAACTGAGCTATTGAACTAGATCTTTCAAATGAACTAGATTGTACTACTCTAACCTGTATTATTGTGCAATGATTACCATGTAATTTCTCAAATCAGTATAACACTGTGCAACATTTTTAAGGTGATCTTGTGCAAACAATTTGAACTGAGGATTTTTTGAAAATACAGACCCAAACGACAAGAAACCTTAGTTGGGTTTTGTTGTGTCAGATGCAGCTCGGATTTTATGGCCCCATCTAAACATGGTTAAATATTGAGTTTTTAAAGAAACTTGGGGCTATATATCTGAAACCAATGCGAATCTTCTTAGGACCTCTGAAGCAAAGTTGTAGATAAGGATAACAATAAAATATTTGGATAAATAATGAACTCGAAAAAACACATTTATTACCTCAAATTTCAGAATATATGCAAAAATTCCACAATTTTTATACATTTCATACCATATCTCTAAATCCGTTAATTTTTTCTGAATATTTTCTTTGGAAAAATATTTCCTAGTATGTAATACACAACTCTTTGGATCATGTCATTGCTGTAAAATTTCTCTATCACGTTGTTTTTAGTATATTTTTCAACGACCATTTAATAAATAAGTCAATAATGTGGTGAACTCCGAAATGCGAGAGAAAACTGTTGGTGTGAACTGTGTTTGAAATAAGTGTTGTAAAAGATATGATGCAAAATACCGCTGAAACAACATGAAGCAAGCATTTTAGAGTTTTAGAATTTTCAAAAGAATTGTTGAGAACTTTATTTGGAAGATTTTTGCGGATGGTTACTTGGTTCAACTCCCAATATTTTAGCCTATACTGACCAGAATTTCAGCAATTATGTAAAATTTTCAATATTTTTTTAGACTCGGATGCCCTAGATGGAGTTTTTCTTATGTGGTTTCTTTAAAAGATAAGTTCTACCAGTTTAGAGCTACAATATTGCTAAAGACAGCAAGGCCAAATTCCAATTCTCTTGATCTTTTGCAAACAATTTGAACTGAGGATTTTTTGTAAATACAGACCCAAACGACAAGAAACCCTAGTTGGGTTTTGTTGTGTCAGATGCAGCTCGGATTTTATGGCCCCATCTAAACATGGTAAAATATTAAATTCTTGAGGACAAATGCGTTCGTTAACACTTTAGAACAAGAAGTTTTTTATCACTAAAACCCAATCGCTAAATATATAAGTAGATTACTCAGACATAATACTGAGATTTTGTTTAAGCATACATCATTATTATTAGGGTGCCACCGTGGTGCAATGGTATGCACGCCCGCCTTGCACGCAGAAGGCCCGGGTTTCGATTCCCCGGCCAAGCAACATCAAACATTTTTCAACGGTGGCAAAATACCCTTCAGTAATGTTGGCGACATTTCCTGAGTATTTCAGCCTTGAAAAACTTCTCCACAAGTGGTGTCTTAAGACACGCCGTTCGGACTCGGCGATAAACAGTAGGTCCCATATCATTGAGCTAAATATGAACCGGGGTGCACTCATTGATATGACAGAAGTCTCCCTTGTCCCGTATGTGATGTTGTGGAACAATGTTTGTTTGTATACATTATTATGACAAAGCAAAATGAGAAGTGAGAAACAGATTTAAATCAAAGCAACAATATGTAAATAGCAGTATAAAGTGAAAAAGAAGAATTGATGGAAGCTGTTCAATTTGTTACTGTTTCAATTCCACTATGGTGTTTGCTAGTTACAAGAGCGTGTGTAAAGTCATTTAAGATTTCTTCTTCTTCTCGTTTTCTCTAAAGAGAGATTGGAAAGGGTTTATGGAATTTTATGATTGGAAGTATTTAAATTTGAGGTTATTTAATCGTTGTCTCTCTTTTAATGCGTTTCTAGTGAGAAGTCAAAGAAGGTGATGGAAATAATGACAACTAAATAATGGATGAAATGGAAAGGTACATACCAAGTATAACAAATAATGTTTGTTGCAGAATAGTGGCTTATCCAATACGTTCGTTGTTTTTTCTCTAAGATTATATACTAAATTGCACTTTTATGTGGTTTTGAGGTTTTGATAATTACTTTTTACCAGTAAAATACAATATATATTTTTAGCACATTTACATATTCTTGAACTGCATTTTACATTTTTTCTTTATCACAAATAGCTGATCTTGCCTTTTTTACTCTATGCTCTACAAACTTGAAATACGCACATTCGATTTTTTTACTTTTCTTTTTCACAACCACTATTTTGTTTCGGAAAAAGAATTTACTTTGACATTTCGGACGGACGTAATTCTTGTTTGGTAGAAAATTTCCAAACAAATATTTTTTACCTACCGTGAACTGAAATGGAATGCAAACCTGGAATAGAACGATGAGATGATCCAAAATATATATGTAGGAATGGTAGATGTTAACCACACTGAGATGATCCAAAGTATGTATGTAGGAATGGTAGATGTTAACCAAACTGACTTATGAATTTGGGTAATCAGCATTCATGGAATCCGGCTCGATGTGCCCAAAAATGATGATGTGAAACCCCGCAATAGAAATGAATTGGCAAACATCTACTGTCAGCTTAGGAAAGAAATATCACCTCAGGAAATGATTCGCACTACCATCGAAAAGAAGCGAGAAAGTTTGCTGCAGTATGTGAAGTTCTCAACGAAGATCGTTAAAGTGTCTATTTTATTTCACTGTAACATGGCTAGTAGCATACGAATTTTAACAGTTTTTTTTAGATTTAACGAATAGTTGGCAGAGCCACCTACCGTTTGAGATTAGGGCTAAAGTTACACTGAAATATATTTGTGCTTAGGAGTAAACAAACTCCTTTAAATAATAAATGTTATTTATTTACGTGTTTAGTAAACGACGAAACGCTATCGACGAAAACCGCACGAACGACCCAACAATCGTGGCCCAAAGCCTTTACCCAAATTGCACTTTGGATGTGTCTATTGTCCGTGACGTTTTGTACAAAAATACAATCTACACACACATGAACGTACTCACACCGGCTATAGAAAATTTTAATGTGAAGATTGTGCGAACCAATTCTCCACATTGGGCAATTTTTAAGCTCATTTTAAAATACACTGTGGCGTGAGTGATCAATATTGTCCGGTATGTCAAAAATCATTGTATAATACCGCAGATCTTTCTAAACAAAGGATAACACATACAATCCTCAAACATTATCAATGTGATGTGTGCGGTAAAGCTTTTAGTCGTCATCGTGATATGCAGGCTCATAAAAAGAAATCAGCATTAGTGGAAATTACTGAATGAGGATATTTTGTGCCCGCGATAGTTTTAGCCATTGCGATAGTTTCAGCCATTGCAAATTTCAAATTTAAATCCTCTTTCGTATTTAAACAATCATACTCTGAAGAAATTATCACTTTAATATTTGGTAGATTATTCGGCTCGAATGTCCAGTCATTGCTAAGCTATTTTCAAAATCTAAAAATGTCGCAACTTTTAAGATGTTTAAGATAAATTCCATAGAAGTGATTAAAGAGGATCTCCAAAGTAAAGGATATGAAACTAAATCGATTGTTAACATTTTTAATAGAAATAGGACCCCTCAGCCTATGTTCAAGGTGGAACTCACTTACGAATCCTCTAGAATAAAGAAAAAAGGCGACACGCACCCAATTTATGATCTGAGATACGTATGTGGTCGAAAAATAAGAGTGGAGGAACCGCTCAAACGAAGGGATCCACCACAATGCACCAATTGTCAAGAATTCGGGCATACAAAAACATATTGTAAACTCCCTTCAGTTTGTGTAAGATGCGGCGATGTTCATAAGTCTGACCAATGCCCCCATCCGAAAAACGACCCCAGTGTCAAAAAGTGCAGCAACTGTGGAGAGAACCATACTGCAAACTACATCCACCTCAATGAGGACCTCATACAATGTTCAACAGCAATCTCACTATATTCCGCCTACATTTCCAAGTCTAGCAAACACTACCAACATCAAAAACAATAACCATGCCCCCATAAACACGAATTATGCATCTGCACTAAGATCAACCGATAGTACGTCCACAAAACCTTGCATTGAAGACTCTATTGAAAAGTTAGTAGATACTATGAAAAATTTTATGACAAATATGCAAAGCATGATGCAAGATATGATGAGGAACCAAAGCATGCTCATGCAGGTACTTCTAAAACACAAATAGGTTCGCTATCAATTTGTTTTTGGAATGCAAACGGCTTAAGCCAACATAAACACGAAATACAAAATTTCCTTACTACAAACGATATCGACATACTTTTAGTATCAGAAACACACTTCACAACCAGGAATTGTTTTAGAATTTCTGGTTACGCAACCTATGACACCAAACACCCGTCTGAGAGAGCTTGCGGTGGAACGGCCGTGTTAATCAAAAACAAAATAAAACAATATCCCATGCCAGAGTATAGGAGCGACCACATACAGGCGACTTCTATAGTAATAGAACATATAAACTTAGTTATATCAGCTATATACTGTCCTCCTAGACACAGTATTGCTAAACACCAATTCAGTGACTTTTTTTCCACACTTGGACACACATTCAGAGCAGCGGGGGACTTCAATGCAAAACATACGTTTTGGGGTTCTAGACTCATAACACCAAGAGGAAGACAATTATACGGCGCCATAATGTCAGATAAATTGAACGTTATATCAGGTGGTCAACCCACTTATTGGCCTTCTGACCTGAAGAAAACACCAGATCTAATTGACTTTGCCATAATGAAAAACATAAAACGAGAGCAGATATCCGTCTTGCCGAAATTTGATTTATCGTCCGATCACTCTCCAACAATTCTCAAAGTATTCAATACAAAATTAGAATGCAATTCCGTCAAATTACCGCATCGACACACAAACTGGTTCAAATACAAAAAATATGTCAGTATTCACCTTTCCGGGGGCTTTTCGCTAAAATCGACTGAAGAAATTGGCTTCGCAGTTGAAACTTTCACAGATGTGGTAAACAGAGGCGTCAAAGTCGCGACTCCTCAGGAACTTATTAAAAGTGACAATAGGTCGTATTACTCATCACATATTGAATCTCTTGTAAAGGAGAAGCGACACGTTCGTAGAGAATGGCAAAAATATCGATCCCCTGCACTAAAGTGTAGACTGAAAATCTGCGAAAGTAAGTTGAAAAAAGAACAAAATCTCAATAATTTCCTGCAATACCTAGACCCATCTGAAAAATCTGACTATAGCCTCTGGAAAGCAACAAAAAATATGAAAAGTCCCATTGCACATAATTCTCCAATTCGCCTCGAAAACGGAAATTGGGCAAAAACAACAGAAGAAAAAGTACAGGCATTTGCGAGGCATCTAGAATCCGTATTTACCCCAAACGATGGGGTCTCTACGATTCATCAACCACAGATATGCGATGATATTCACAACCCAATACACTGTAATGTAAAAGACGTTCAAAACTCTATTAAAAAACTAAAAATAAAAAAATCTCCTGGGAAAGACAGTATCACTCCAAAAATGCTTAAAGAACTACCATATTCAGCTTTAAAAAGTATCTTATTTATTTTCAATAGTATGCTTCGACTTGGTTACTTCCCAACAGCATGGAAATCGTCAGAAATCGTCATGATTCCCAAACCAGGAAAAGATCCAAAACTAGTCAAATCTTACCGTCCAATAAGTTTGCTCTCCATACTCTCCAAAATGTTTGAGTCAATCTTATTATCAAAAATAATACCTCACATTGTTGCGCACAATATTATTCCTGTAGTGGAATTCTGTAACTCATTTTTTGACTTACCGACAAAAATCGGTAAAATTGAAATGCTTATAATTTCGGTAATTAACGACATTTTTCGGTAAGTTAACATCCAAACTCAAGCTGACGCTAAGTTCTACCGATAACAACAGTGTTGTTAACTTTATTCATGCTTTTCATTCATAATTTTGCGTTTTTATGTTACCGACATTTGTCGGTAACTAAAAAAATGTGTTACAGAATTCCACTACTGACCACCAATTTGGTTTTCGCAAACGTCATAGCACTATCGAACAAGTACATCGTATTGTCACAAATATAAGAACAGCTTTTGAGAAAAGGGAATTCTGTTCTGCTTTATTCATTGACATATCCCAGGCATTCGACAAAGTTTGGCACCAAGGCCTCTTATACAAAATATGCGGTGTTTTGCCAAATAATACACATAAAATTCTGCACAGTAACTTGGTAGACCGTTCGTTCGTCGTTAAATGTAATGGGGTATATTCTTCATCGATGAAAATAACCGCAGGAGTCCCACAGGTTAGCATATTGGGACCCATCCTATATGTCATATTCACAGCAGATATGCCCACTACCAACGACACGGTAACGTCCACTTTTGCTGACGACACTGCATTCATTAGTGTTCACAAAAATTCAACAGTTGCATCTAATCAACTTCAGAGTCATATAAATTTTTTAGAACCCTGGCTCAACAAATGGAGAATTTCAGTTAATGCAAGCAAGTGGACACACGTAACATTTACCCTCCGGAGTGAATATTGCCCGTCAATTAAAATATTCAACGATCATGTACCACAAAAAGACCACGTTAAATACCTTGGGATTCACCTAGATCGTAGATTAACATGGCGACATCATATTGACTCCAAGCTAACGCAAATCAAACTGAAAACTAGCCAACTACAATGGCTCATCGGTCAACGATCTGCACTTTGTCTCGAGTATAAAGTTCTTTTATATAAATGCGTGATAAAACCAATTTGGACATATGGTATCCAACTTTGGGGTACTGCAAGTTCTTCAAATATTAGCAGGTTACAAAGAAGACAATCATGCATACTTCGTTCAATCTTAGGTGCGCCTTGGTATATAAGAAACTCGAATATTCACAAGGATCTAAACATGTCAACCGTTGAAGATGAAATTAAGAGATACTGCCAAACTTACATAAACAAGCTAACCGCTCATCCTAATAACCTGGCTCGCCAACTACTAAGATTCGAAGGTCATATTCGCTTAAGAAGACGAGAAACTCTTAGCTTAAGTTAGCTATTGCTAAAGCCATATACAACTTGATAACAAACAACGTCACTTGAGAAATCACATGGGATGCTTGCATCGGCAAAATCTCATTAGTTACACTAGGTTAAGATTTGATCACATATTGTTATTTTCAATACATTGAAAGATTCAATAATAAAACTAAAAGTACAAAAAAAAAAAAAGATAAATTCCTAAATAAAATATTAAAGTAAATATTAAACATAAAATGCTTATTATTTTTTGTTTTCTGCTTTTTTTTTCAAAATAGTCTGGCTTAATCCAATTGTTGTTTTAATTTTTTAAAACAACTAATTTGTTAGTGGAAAAAGTTTGGCATTGTTCGCCAAGGGGTAAGGCAAGGAAGACTACTTTCGATCCACGCCACTGGATCTCATCAGTTCCCTTGTTTCTTGTTTTTGGATATTCTCCACCGAAGTTATTTTTCAATAGCTTTTTCAACAAGAAACTTTTTATACCCAAACATCAATCGTCAGCTCGAAGTATAAAGGTGAACAAAGAAAAAACTTCAATGAGACGTTTTTCTTTGGCAACCTAACACAACTCCGATGAAAGTGTTTGCGAATCAAACCAAACTTTTTCCACTGCTATGTGTCGTTGAATTTCGACGAATGCACATAACAAAATGTCGTTGGTAGCTTGTCGCAGCCAACCATACAAACGGTGCCAGTGTTAGTCGAATCGAACAGTGGTGGCGTCGTTTTTTATTGGGATATCTAATATAATAATAATAATTGTTCCACAAACATCCCAGACGGGACAGGGGATATCTAATACAATTTTGTTATTTCAAAATAGTCTGGCTTAATCCCATTGTTGTTTTATTATTTTAAAACAACCAATTTATTAGTGGAAAAAGTTTGGCATTGTTCGCCAAGGGGTAATGCAGGGAAGACTAGTTTCGATCCACGCCACTGGATCTCATCAGTTCCCTTGTTTCTTGTTTGTGGATATTCTCCACCGAAGTTATTTTTCAATAACTTCTTCAACAAGAAACTTTTTATACCCAAACATCAAACGTCAGCTCGAAGCATAAAGATGAACAAAGAAAAAACTTTAATGAGAAGTTTTTCTTTGGCAAACTAACACAACACCGACGAAAGTGTTTGCGAAACTAAGCAAACGTTTTTCCACTGCTATGTGATGGTGAATTTCGACGAATGCACATGACAAAATGTCGTTGGTAGCTTGTCGCAGCCAACAATACGAACGGTGCCAGTGTTTCTCAAATCGATCATTGATGGCGCCGTTTTTTATTGGGATAGCTAATACAATTTTGTTTTTTTTTTTCAAAATAATCTGGCCTAATCCCATTGTTCTTTTATTATTTTAAAACAACTAATTTATTAGTGGAAAAAGTTTGGCATTTTTCGCCAAGGGGTAAGGCAGGGAAGACTAGTTTCAATCCACGCCACTGGATCTTAACAGATCCCTTGTATCTTGTTTGTGGATATTCTCCACCAAAGTTTTTTTCAATAACTTCTACTTGTTGGTCAAATTAACGTAGCTATGGGTATTTATTTGCATATAGTTTTTGCATAATTCGACTTTTTTAAGGCGCAATATCCCTGCAACCGCTAGTCAAAAAATTTCTTTAAATATACTGAAGTGTTTTGCTCTTTTGTTTGTGTTGCAGCATCATCACAGCAAAAAATAAAGAATATCACAAAGAAATCCCAACATAAACTTACGTTTTTCGTTGAAAAATACTTTATTTAGATTTTATTGGAAAGCTGTGATTTATACAATCCAAAGCCTAAAACGCATTTTATATTTGCATTTAAACCAGTTATTTTGGGAATTAACTTATTTGATACAGATGTTCTATGAAATTGACAACTTAAATGAATCATGTAGGGCAACTTCTGTAGTATTTGTTTAAAGCGTGTAAAAAGTGTCACATCAGCCAATCAACAAATTCGTTGAATGTGAAGAACATATTTTTTTCGTTCTGCATGCTGGTAATATGCTGAGGATTCAAAACATAATTTGGCCGTGGAATAAATGTGTTATAGATACGTTATTTGCCTATCTTTATATAAAGGGCTAAGGGCCAGAACAGAATCAATCGTAGCTTGCTTCCCAAATGTCAAATTATAAAGGAATGCCAGAACCTCTTTACAAATCCGCCTGCGTTCTTCCTTAGGAGGCTCTGACATTCTTTTATAATTTGACATTTGGGAAGCAAGCAAAGCAAGCGAGGATTGATTCTGTTTCTACCTTAATGGAGACTGGCTGAATCATGGATTAAGCGTCAAAGTACTAAAATGTATGGGATGTCAATCACATTATATTTTTATTATTTTCTAATAACTAAATTATTTGTCTATGAAACTAAAAATAATAATTTTCAATATCGAAAAAATAAAAAATGTTTTTCACTGGTATAAAGAAAAAATAGTAATTGACCGTAATTTACTAACGCCAAGTTCGAAACTTATTTTCATAGAGGTTTCCATATTAGCATCCTTCTTCACATGCTTCCGGCAGAGTAAATGTTCGTACCCAATTTTGAAACGGTTTTGGACGAATGTTAATATCTGCTTTTCTGACACTGTTGGCTTAAATGCAGAAATATGCAACCATTTTCTGCTAGGTATAACGTAAACATCATTATCTTCGTTTTGACCAACGACAATTAACTTTTTACGCTTGTTTCTCTTATTTGATACCTTTACCCAATTATAATCGTTTTCTGGATTACTAGATATATCTCTATACTCCGTATTCTCAGATAAAGCATAAGAGGACATTGCTCTGAGTGGCTTTCTTGAGTGGATAGACAAATAATATCATAATCATTTACATTGACTATGTTGTTATTGTTAGCAGCACTGAAGGTAGAAACAGAATCAATCGTTGCTTGCTTCCAAAATATCAAATTATAAAGGAATGCCAGAGTCTCTTTGCAATTCCGCCGGCGTTCCCCAATATAATTTCATTTCATTTTCAGTTCATTTATTCATAATAATTAGGCCTTAAAAACAAAGTTATTTCAATCATGTATGGCATTATATGAATACATATTTTATATATAAAACTTAAACTCTACAAATGTATGTATCATGGGTGAAACTCCATATATTCTTCTAACAACGCCGTATGCCACTATCAAGAGTGAGATTCCAGTTTATTGCAAATAACTAATAATTTTACTTTTGAAAGCAGATATAGTTGGTGTAAAATGTATTTCCTTAGAAAGAGTATTGCATTGCGAGAAAATAAAATTTTGGACAAACCAATGTTTTCAATCGTAATGACGATCCAAAACAAAAGTTTGATGTTAGGCATTGCGGAGATGCATTTTTAAACACTTTATAAGACATTAGCAGTAATCTTACTTTTAAGAAGCTATCAAACGAGCAACCTAGGAAATCAAAAACATACTGCGTCACATGATCATTGGGACGTAGTCCATACACATATCGAATTATTCTATTAAAGCATCGTCTTTGACATGTTAAATTTGTTATTGCTGTACCTGAATAAACCTCCAACCCATATAAAATAATTGGCATTAAGAGGGAACGGGCCAAAATCCTTCTCATATTTAGGGACAGGTTGCAGGGAATTCCATATAGTCGGTGTAGACCAAAGCTAATTCTTGATAAAATGTGATTTATAGGAGTATAAAATGTGATTTATATAACCTTTGATCAACATAAATTCCTGGGGTTTTCATGTGGTCAACATACTCGATTAAATTGCCACCTATTGTGATATCAGGTATGTCACAAAAAGCTGCGTTAAATACCATAGCTTTATATTTTGCTATATTTGAATGTTATTTTGAGAGACATTTGAATGTTATATATTAAATCGTCTACATTATCTTTAGTAGAGGAAAAAAGCATTTGTAAATCATCTGCATACAAATGGATGCTTATATCCTATGGCGTACCAAATATGTCGTTTATATATAAACTAAATAGCAAGGGTCCTTAAACTGACCCCTGCGGTTCTCCTGTTTCCACAATCTTCACTCATGAAACTGTATTTTGAAACTTCACGAAATGTTATCTCCCAAATAAGAAAGTCTTTATTAAAGCATATGAACTTTTTGAAAACTGGAAGGTGTTAAACAATTTGTTTAATAATAGATCATGAAAACTGCTTCGAAGGCTCTGCTCAGATCTAATGTAATTAATATAGAAACTTTTTTGTGGTCGGTTTCCGTCTCACTTCGTCAGTTAAAATTTTGTCATTAAAGTTGTAGTATTGAAATCTTTCCTGAAACCCGACTGAAATGTTGATATTCTTCCTGATACATTCTGACTAACAATAATTTTTTATTTATTAAAATCTCGAGGACTTTTGAACATACTTGCAGAATACTTATTGACATGAAATCAGAACAGCTGCTCGGTCTACGATTTTTGGGAATCGGAACCACTCTTGCAATCTTCCACAAATCAGGATATGAATTTGTCATTAAAATATAATTATAAATATGCACTAAATGCCTTGTAATTAATGGATATATGCTCTGGAGAAATTTAGGGGATATACCGTCCACACCAGTAGCGTTTGATTTTATGATATGCAATGAAGTCCACAAGTCTTAATCATCTACTGATTGAAAGTAGAATTTATTTATATTATTTCTCTCTGAGTTTGACAAGATTAGAGCAGATGCATTACTAGGAGGGTGAAGGAGAAAACAATTATTAAATTTTTCAACATCCACTTGTTCACCAAGTTCATTAGCACACTCAGTTACACCTAAATTTCTAATTTCTCTCCACCATCCCAAATTAGACCCTGACTCAAATTAATTCTGAAAATTGGCATTTCTGCGTTTTCTGATAATAGATTTCAGTTTATTCCTATATTTACAGTGAATGTTCCACGTGTCATTGCACTTATTCTCCATGAACGCCCTGTAAGCCATGTCCCTCTTCTCTTTCGCTAGTAATATAGCAGGCTCTTTCATCCAAGTCATTGTTTTTCGCTTAAATACTCTTTTAATTGGGAATGTCGGTCAAATAGATCAGAAATTCTTGCATTTAATACTTCTACTTTATAATTTATGTCTGCGCTATAGTAGATTTCGCTAAAGTCCATTGCACAGTCCTCAAAACTAACCGAACTATAATCTCAGACATATTTTACTTTTTCTCTTACATCACCGTTGATTGCTACTGGTATATATATTAGTGCGTGATATGGAAATTGAAATTGCTTAATATTCAGAACTAAATTTCTATTAGATACTAAAAAGGTATAAGACACCAACTAATAACATAATCCTTTCTGTAATTTCAATTTCAACTAGTTTCTCCTCCATAAGATCATGCACAACTTTAGATTTAAATTTCTCATTTACATACATACACACACTTCCTCCCCTTCTTACAATCCTATCATTTCTGAAAATCTTGTAACCATCGATTTTCACAGCTCAATCTAGAGTACAATTCTTTAACCAGGTTCCGATATTCCAACAAGGAAAGGTTTAGTGATAATGACCCCCATATTATCATTCATAATATTTATACAGGGAATCAAACCATACCCATGATTCATAAAAATACAATTAAAACTAAAGCTAGATATTATATTTTTCTTATCATTTTCCATTTTATTTGCATGTATTGCTCGCAAAAAAAATAAAAATAATGTAAAAAGCATATCAATTTAAATTTTTAACCGGCAGACATAATACATGGTTATAAAGATACAATATATTCGCATACAACAAAAAGCATCTTGTTTGCAATCTAGATATTATCATCATTCATTTTATCGCTTTGGACAGTCTTCTCAGACCCATCGGGCAGCACCAACTTTGCCTCAGGAACAACCAAGTTTTTAATGTGGTATTTAACAATTTGTTTATCTTACTGCAGTTTTCTGCACCAAAATTGAAGCTTAGCAGCGAGTGGTGTAATATGGTCATTGATGTAGACCCTAGAAGTTATATCGGTATCTGTGATCTGGTTCAATTGCAAATTTCTTTTTCTGAAATATTCTTTAATTATTTCATCCCTCTTTCTTATAGAATTAAACTTGATCAAGGCTACTTTTTACTCCTAATACATAAGTTGATGTCATATGGCTCGAACTTCACCCCAAGTACCCCACAAATCTTCTCAACAACAGTATATAATTCACTACTCGCAATCTCAGCTTGCAGGCCACTTATTAAGAAATCTCCTCTGTTGATTTGCTTGTGCAAATTATTGTTCTCGATTACAAGTTTTTCGATTCTTGTATTTGTAATTTCTTCAAACTTCTCATCTCTAGAAACACAATTACTGATGTCATCCTTTATAGATGATAGTTGCGTCAATACATTGTCACTAAGAGGCTTAGAGATATTTTCTATTTTTTTCTTCTAAGCTATCCAATTTCTTATTTACACCAGTGGATTTTCGCGTTCCAGTTTCATCACAATCGTTGATAATTCGAACCGGTTTGTTCATGCATATCCCACACTGAAAAACCATCGCTCCTTCACTCTTTTTTATCATTTCTAACAGCGTCATATTAGGGATATTGTTAGGAGCGCAAGCAATATGATATTGATGTTTGCAAAATTAACATTTAATATTGCTATGGTCGCAGTCTCTATTATATTCTCGACACAACATTTTTATTATTAAATTACTTATGAGTTAAACTTATTTTAAATTAATGAAGTTTGCTTATTTTTATTTTTTATGTCTTTATCTTATTGTTTTGATGTTCGGCAGTTTTTTCCTTCTTAGTTATATGACTCTCTATTTTTGTTACTTGTTTTATGTTCCTTTTTCTTGTTATCGTTACTTTTTTAGTTTTCTTTACCGAGCAGATCTTTTTGTTTTGAGAAATGTGTGTGCATGAGATACTTTTGACAATTACACCTTGTTGTATTTATTTTATTTTCTTTTGTTTCAAAATAGTCACTCAATTCAAAACAAAATGCAGGTGACAGTATAAGAGAACTCTGTTTTCTTTATTTGTTAATCGTGGTAATTTCTTATAGAATTTAAGAGTGATTTGATACAGGATGTTTTGGCAGTTTATGGAGTTGTTTTTTTGTTTGTTTTTTTTTTATCTTCTCTTTCGCACCTTTTTATCTCACACAAATTACCCCTTGTTGTATTTATTTTATTTTCTTTTTGTTTCAAGTGGAGTCTCAGTTCAAAGCAAAATGCAGATGACAGCATAAGAGAATTCTGTTTTCTTTTCGTTTATCTCGCAAAAATTATGAAGTGTACGACGAACAAATTATATTTATTTTTTTATTTATTGTTTTCAACAATTACGGGAGATATTTTATATAACATCGCATCTTTATCACTAATTCTTTAAGTCAATTTACTTTTTACACATCACAAAATAAGTAAGTTCTTAGAAATTTATTTTTTCCACGAGCGAATAAAAATTACGTCTATTCAAGTGCCATACTCTCTCTCTCTCTCCAATCCAATTTGACGTTTGAAATCAAAGCAAGCAATGAGCTGATTCTGTTTCTACCTTTAGTGGTGCTAACAATAACAATATAGTCAATGTAAATGATGATATTACTTGTCTATCCACTCAAGAGCAATGTCCTCTCACGCTTTATCTGAAAATATGGAGTATAGAGATATATCTAGTAATCCAGAAAACGTCACGGCCTTACCGGACGACGAAAGACCAGTAGGTGCATTTACAACAACACTACTACATTGAACTGCATTGGATAACACTTCAAAATTAGTGACAATTGGTTGTTTTTTCGTTATTATTCTTTTTGCTATGTTCGTTGCTCCCAGCAGGAGCAGGAATAGAGGCGAGATTATGAGTTAAGTATTATCTCTGACAAAATAAGTAGAAATTCTAGCTCCCTTTGTGCTCTCATTTATAAATAATTTCCCCAAAAATTTGAACTCTTTCACCTCAGCAGAGAGTGAACAGACACCACCAAACAATCATTAGATGTTTAAGGCAATCCTCGCAATTAAACACAATATTTTATGTTTGTGAATAACGTTAAAAATCGATTGATCACTAATTTCGGTACAAAATTAATGTAAGTTTGAATTGCAATAGCTTAAAGCGCTTCGCGCACAAGTTTTTAAGGGGAGAACGCATTATCACGTCCGTACAGAAAGGCAATTTTCAATTTAATTCTTAACATCGGCACATTTTTATAGTTATTCTAATTTTTGTAAATAATATCAATGGTGTAGTATAGGATAGAGTGGGCCCGCTCCACTTTCATCCTCTTCTTATTGCTTCTACTAATTCTCATTCTTTTACCCTTTTACCTATCTTATGTAGAACTACTTCGGCGATGCCTGGAACACTTTCGATTTTATCATTGTCTTAGGAAGTTTTATTGACATCGTTTACAGTGAAATCAAAACAAAAGAACAGGCACTGGCTACATGCGACGGGCAAACATGTAATAGATCTAAGGTAAGTTAATATTCTGCCGAGAAGTTTTAATAACTGTCTTCCATTTTAGGGAGGCTCCACTTTAATTTCTATTAATTTTTTTCGGCTATTTCGCGTTATGCGATTAGTTAAGCTATTGAGTAAAGGCGAAGGAATCCGGACGTTACTATGGACATTTATAAAATCATTTCAAGCTCTTCCCTATGTAGCGCTTTTAATCGTAATGCTGTTTTTCATTTACGCCGTTATTGGCATGCAGGTAAGTACACACAGAAAGAAATGTCCTCCCTAACATATGTATGTCCCAAACATATTTTGCAGCAAACATATATTTGTTTGCAAGCAGTCCCAAACATGACAACACCTTTCATCAAGCAAAAGAATACTGGTTTTTCTGAGAGATTAAAAAAAAACAATTTTGGTGAGTTTTTGTTTTTGTTGACTAACAACCACCACACACCAAAAAAGCAGAGACAAATTTTGCTGCTTTTTTATTTATTAATTCTTTTATTTTGTAATATTGTAACTTGCCGTTTCTTCTAAAGATTTTCACTGTAGTTGTTATCTACAGCATAGTAGAACAACATGAATCATATCGCTCATTTACTCAAAGAGTGACATAACTCAAGAAATGCGTTTTCTGATTAAGCTATTTTTATTTTTTCCACGACTGCTGCTTTAACTTGTGTCAAATTTTCATGCTGATATCTCTAAAACCCGACGAGCTACAGCCCATTTACTACAAGTTTCGAATAATTCAACAGAAAAGTTTTCTGAGTTTATGAAGCACTAAAGTACTTCAAATCATGTTTGATCTTGCACAGAAATTCAGCACTGATATATGGCTAGCTGTTTGCAAAATATGGTCCAAGTAGTTATTTCAATTTTTGTATAATAATCTTTTTTAATTGTAAAATCACATTTCAATCGCCAACTTAAAACGCGTTTGTCTCCAAACGGGATTTTTTGAGATGTGTCACTCTTTGAGTAAATGAGCGATATGTACATACATGTTGATTCTACCAGCGCTAGTTTGAGATATTAGATGTTGCCTTTATATTAAAGAAATTACAAATTTTTAGTTGCGAAGTATTTGACTATACAAACTCTGTTTTTCGACACCAAACGCACTGTAGTTGTTTGGTTTCTCGGTTTGTCCATTAACTAACAACAATTGTTGCGACAGCGGTAGTTGTTCTGTATGTGTGGTTTGTTAAAAAAATCTCAATGTTATCCTGAGACGATGATGGGGGTTGTGTTGTGCTTTGTTGAATAACAGCCCAGCAAAGCAATCATAGCGACATCGTAACGAAATCGGAACAATGCACATGCACACAGCTCTGTATTATAAAACAGCATTCCGCAGCTGCGAGAGCCCTTTTGTTACTCTCCTTGACCAAAATAATAAAAAATATGTTCTAACATAAAAAATATGTTGGTACACAAACATATTAAATTAAGATATGTTACAAAATGTTGCAAACATGTATTTGTTTGTACACAAAAAAATATGTTTGGATCCAAACATATTTCTAACATATATTTTTCTGCGTGTAGTTTTACCAATAAAAGTTGACAACGCTGCTGCCATCGTTGTTATGATTTGTTAATAACACCAATTACAGGCATTTTAATCTAACCCAGTTTTGTCGGTTACCAAAATACGAGTCATATGCAAACATGATATAAAATTACTTAATACAAGCGTTTTCGTTATCATGACAATATTCCCCATATGGTAGTGGCGTAGCATTTCCTTGATTACAGTCATACTTCACATTTTTATGTACTTAACAATAAAAATTTAAGAAATAGTATCGAATATGTTTGAGTTAGGGCGAACACCTATTTCATAAATGCAGTAAAGTAAATATATTGGATACCCCTATATTTACATAATGTAATTTCTGTATTTACGATGAGTTGTAATATGTTATGGATTGTGTTATTATAATTCTTTTTTTTCTAACAATCAAAACAAGCACATCATTTACGTACACGTTGTCTTCACGCTCCCTCGTCGAAAGTACTTTCTCTGGGTTGATAAGAGAGAAATAATAAAGAGATGAAAATGTTTTTATTAATTAGATGAGATGAGATTTTTACCAAGTAATATGTATTAGGCATTCAAAGTATGTAGGTAGAGGTTCGACACGCAAGTTATATCGAATAACAAGCACTGCTAGCCGTGGAGAGTTAAATGCTATGGGCATCATTATCCGAGACGTACGCACAAAAATACACACAATAGTTGCAAACTAATTTCATGCTATTTAGCAAAAGGCATCAAAAATAAAAATAATAAATATGTAAATTGTGTGTGTAATTGTTGCTAAATTTTACTGAATGCAGAGGAATGCAATATTTGTTTTAGTTAAGCTTATTACTGTTTTCATTTTACTTAATTGTTTCCAATTCAATTCAAATTATACTTGTGACTTTACAAAAATCGACAAGATAAATGATTGGGTTATTTTGAAGTACTGGTAATTCAAGTCGATCGGAGCAAAATTGGCTGAAATATGACAGTTCAAAGTAAAGGTCACGTTGTGTTATTTTTATTATTTATTATACCTTACAATTGGTTACCTGTTGTGAGTTGTGCGAACTATGTGTAGAACTAACTGATATTAATAATAGAGTACGTCAACTTGAAAAGGTATCAGATGAAACAACTACCCTTAATGCCTATATTGCGGACATCAGAATGCAACTGTTGAGGCAGGAAAACTAGCACGTTGCATCTAAAGTTCGAGTTAACGAAACATCTTTCCAAAAAACGATGACTTGTAGTATTTCAAAACATTTTTAACAATGCCTGGAGTTAAATACATACACCGACTGCAATACAGGAATAACACTAAGAAACACAGTTCTCCCGATGGTATAATTCTTGTTCAGTTTATGTCGCCATATGACAAGAATTTTTATCTAAAGTCGGTATCATACAAAAAACTACATAATATTGTTCGGTTCCTAAAATCAATTGGGTTTGAATCCGACGCCCAATCCTACATCAATGAAAAAATGTCAAACACAAATTTTCAATACCTCCAGGATGCCATTCATCTAAAGAAAAAAGGCCACATAGAAGCTGCATACACATTTCATGGTCTTGTTTTTTTAAGCGTAAAGACTGCGATGTGCCGATATGCATATTTCATCATAAAATACTCGACGAGTTTCAAAGTCTTGACGGCGTGTCCAGAACAGAGTTTTAGTCCTAGCCACATTCCTGATGTCTGGAACAAGTTTTCAGTTTCCATTACACTTATGTTTCTTATCTATTATTATACCCTCCACCATATGGAGGGTATAATTAAATTTGTCATTCCGTTTGTAACACATCGAAATATTCGTCGGAGACCCTATAAAGTATATATTATTAATCAGCATACAATTCTAAGTCGATCTAACCATGTCGATCTGTCCGTCCGCCTGTCTGTTGAAATCAAGATACAGCTCGCAATTTTTAAGATAGAGAGTCAAAATTTGGTACAGAAGCTTTTATTGCTTTCAGGATAGTTGGTATTGAAAATGGGATATATCGGTCACCGTTTTGATATAGCCCCCATAGAACGGTACCTCCCGATTTTCGGTATTTTTGTGGTTTTAGTATCATTATCTAAACAAAAGGGCTGAAATTTGGTATTTAGTCATCGTTGGGTGTATAAAACTTTCCACCTGAAATTTGTTGGTATAGGTCCACGCTTTCACATAGCCCCCATAGAACGGTACCTCCCGATTTTCGGTATTTTGAAGATTGTGGCCACAATAATCCGCCGAAATGGCTGAAATTTGGTACTTAGTCTTGGTCGGATGTATAAAACTTTCCCCATAAATTTGCCGGTATAGGTCCACGCCTTCATATAGCCCCCATAGAACGGTACCTCCCGATTTTCGGTATTTTGAAGGTTATGGCCACAATTATCCATTTAAATGGGTGAAATTTAGTACTTAGTCTTCATTGGGGGTATAAAACTTCCCCCCAGAAATTTGTCGGTATAGGTCCACGCCTTCATATAGCCCCCATAGAACGGTACCTCCCGATTTTCAGTATTTTGTAGGTTGTGGCAACAATAATCCACCAAAATGGCTGTAATTAGGTACTTAGTCTTCGTTGGGGGTATAGAACTTCCCCCAGGAATTTTTCGGTATAGGTCCACGCCTTCATACAGCCCCCAAAGAACGGTACCTCCCAATTTTCGGTATTTTAAAGGTTGTGGCCACAAGAATCCACCGACATGGCTGAAATTTGGTACTTAGTCTTTATTGGGGGTATAAAACTTTCCCCCAGAAATTTGTCGGTACATGTCCATGTCTTCATATAGCCTCCATAGAGCGGTACCTCCCGAATGTGGTTATTGTGAAAATTAGTCACATTTTTTACCGAAATTTATTTGTCTTCTTCATACTCGAAGGGAAATTGTTCCATTTTACTTCAATACAAATCGTGTAGGAGGGTATAACAAGTTAGGCCCGGCTGAACTTAACGCCGTTCTTACTTGTTTTTTTTACTTTTTCTTATTTCTCTCCAATCACACATATTTTGTTTTTTGATGTCATTTTTAAAATCTTTACTTTGGCACTTATCTTCAACCGTGTTGCTGATGACTATTTGTCGTTTTCTCCTATTCTATTAAATGATTCGAATCGATAAAGATAACAGATATTCCAACACGCTACAAAGACTCTAGTAAGAATACTTACAAAGCAAAGAAATTGTATTAAGATTTGTCATATCAATTCCCAGATTTTACTAAATAAACTGGATGAATTTCAGTACATATTTGAAAGTTAGGATATGGACGTAATCTGTATATAAGAAACTTTCTATCTAATGGTTTATTAATCTTGAAAGGGTATTACTTGTATAGATCAGATAGGGAAAGTCGCGGAGGAAGCGTCGCAATATACACAAAAAATACACTCAAAGCTAAGTTTACACTAAAATCTGAAGTCGGTGATTGCATCGAATATGTATTTGTTTAACTTGCATTTAACCTAAATATCATTTTGAAAAACTTATATTTGCACAGTCTGACAGAGGAGGGAAGTTAATTCCCCTTAGGCGACGCATGGAGGGGTGAAATCTCAAAAAACGGAGATTAATTCAATAATTCAAATGAAGTTCAGTTTTTCGTATAACCTTTATTAGATGATTATAGGGTATAAAATTGTACGTCTCCAACCGAACTGTCACCATCACATGTTGCTTTTTTTTCAGAGTTACACGTTGTTAAAGTCGAAGAATTTTTAACAATTTTAAAAATAACAAAAAAATTTAAATTTTCTTGTGTTTAAAGTGTAATATGTTTCTTTCTGTGCATCAATAGTGGCCATTTTAGAATGGAATCGTCAATTTCAAGTAGTTATCAGAATTTTAGAAAAATATAATTATAGCAAAAGTAGTTAAGAAACATATTCAAAATTAATTTAAAATGTATCCATATTTTCCCTATTTTGGAAAAGTATATAGAGTATTAAAAAAGTAGCGCGATAATGATAATTTTGTATTTTAGTCCTGAGTGTTCTCTTTCGAAATCAACATAAAACTCGTGCCGTTTTTTGCCGTTATTTTTTATAGAAGAAATGGTGAAAATAGTCATTCATTAAAAATCTGGGAATTTTGAACATAGTATATTTTGTAGTCGTTATTGGAGCTATGATTGTTATTTTTATGTTGTATTTGTTCTTTAGCATTGTGTTATTTGTATTTACTCTACGCTATTATGGATCGTCAGGGTGATATTGTTCTTGGAAATTCATGATAATTTCTTTTCAGAAAGTAGTCCTTTTTATGCACATAGGACCACTGAATATACTTTTCACAAACTAAGAAATATATTTTGCTGTATCCTTATTAGGGTACCACTATAATAAACTGTTTAACAATAATGTTTACGATATCTATTCCAAAATTTGTAAAAATTCTCCTAAAGGAATGGGCAAGATCTTCAAAATATGTTAAATTTGACTGCTGCTGTGTATGGAGGTTATACCAAAGCGAGAATATATGGGGACGATGTTTCGTAAAAATAATTTTAATCCCTTCAAAATGCACGATTTACAATTTAAGCAACTTTAATTTCAATATATAGTTAAAATGTTCAAAAACCCCAACATTTGACTGTACCTTTACATGGGGGCTATACGAAAACATTGACCTATTTTGAAAAATGTTCCCACGATGAGTTCTTTGGCACTCAGAAATATAAATCCTAATTTGCAGAAAAATATACTAAAAAATGTGGTCAATACCCTCGAAATACATAAAAGCGGGAGATACCCTTATATGGCAGCTACATTAAAAGATTGACCTAACATTATAATTCATTGCCAAATATTAGTTTAAGCAATAATTGAAAATATTAGAAGATTTAAGCCAACTCAAATAAGAAATGTAGAAAAAACCTTATAAAAAATTCCTATTTTTATGGTACCCATTTATGAGGGCTTCGAAAATACCTCTCCAATCCCTTAATATGCACCATAACTGTGTTCCATTATATTGATTGAGGCGTAAACATTCCAAAAATATTAACATTAGATCACCCAAATGCTTCCCTGAATTAATCTCCGTTTTTTGGGATCTCACCCCACTGCGCGACGGAACCTTGTGTCGGAACGACAATATTATATTTCAACTCCTCGTCTTTGGAATACGTTCCCAAATAATATACAACTCATCAGCAACGCTTCTATTTTCAAAAAAGTCTGCTCAGTTTTTTAAACTGAGAAATAATTTTTTGATACTGTCAAAAGTTAACGGTATTATTTATTTATTTTTTGGTTTTTTCTCCCATATATGCATTTGTTTAAAATTATATCAACAATCTTTTATTTTTTGTCATTTTTTAACAATCGCAATCCTCGGAATGAAATCGTATCATTACTTAAATCAACATCCGGCAAAAAGGGGCACACGTGCCCTTGACGAGAATAACAACAGAACAACCACCACTCAGTCTTCATTCAGAAGCCAATGAAGAATGTTCTGTTGTCGGTTGTTTCAATGATTTTTTATTTTAGCAATGCATTAACGCTGTTTGTGGAGGGAGCGAGAGAGAGTCGTATGCGTGAGGCCGCAAACAATGCGTTTGTATTGGTGCCGATATCTGACTTAAATTTAATATTGTTCTATATCTATAAATCTACACTATATATATAAGATTTTAATTTTATTGTGTACATAAATGGATACAAAAATAAATAAATAAATACAAATAACGAACAACTAAATAAATAATTAAATAAACAAATTCTAGGGACGTTTTGTGAATAAAGCAAGAATGTGAAAATAATTAAAACAAAATTCAGTTCAAATCTTACTAGAATCTACTGGGGAATATTTTGACCGATTTTAGGGATATATGGACATGGCGGTTAGTTTGCATGTTCTGTATTATCTCAGATGACAAAAGCAATTTTAGGGATCACAGCTGGTGCAATTTTAAAATTATCCTAGGCCACAATGTAAACTATGTTAAGAGACAAATAATTATGCCGCTAAATGGCCTTAATTGGAGTAATGCATGGTAGAATAATAAAAGTTAATCGCATCTCAAACATATAGGTAAATACCACTATGTATGTCCAATACAGAACAACAATAATACTTTTTAAAAATAAAACGAAAACAACAATAACAAATAATTAAAAAGCATAAAATAATATTTGTGTCTTAGTTGAAGGAAACCGGTGTATACGTTTGCGGTGTATAAGTTATTCATTATCGTCAGCCCTTGCTGCAGAATTTCTTGTTTAATTTTACAGGTGGATGCTTTTTTGATTTTTTCACATTGGCAAGTGACAATTTATCACTTTTTTGACTATATTTTCTCGTGTGCACCTCATTACAACTGTTTCTAAGTAGCAACAACAATAAATGATGCAGCATCAATATAAAAAACAAAAATGGTTTACTATGTACTAAAATATACATAACAATTAAACCCACTGTGTCAAATGAAGAAAATAACCACTAAACGGGGTCTTCAGTATTCTTCAATAAATTGGACAACAGCCACGCAAATTCCAACTGCAACAAAAACAAATCATTCTGCTTCAAAGCTCACATCAACTGAAACAAAAGCAAAATAATTCACAGAATCTATTGACAATTGGGAAATAGTTAACATCGCCACTTAAGGAACGGCAGCAATAACAACTATATGCCGAGGAAGAGCTACATGGCAGCTGCAAACATTGGCAATAATGTTGGAACAAATCAACAATATTCTAAGCTGCCAAGTTCTATGTTCGTTATTTGAGTAGCGCCAACGCTTCCAACAGTTCAAAGTCAAGGCCTTCAAATATGCAACTTGCCTCACAAATGATAAAATCCGGCTCAACAATTACCCCTGTATAATTTCTGGCCTGCTACGAAAAATCATTAGAGACCTCTAAGATTGAAGTTATTTGCCTATAGCTAAGCTTATACTTCCCCCTAAGAAAGCCATAGCTATAAATCATTAAGGCTATGTTTTAGGGCCACATCGACATCACCTCACCAAATTGAGGAGATTGAAAAATATAATTACCGCTTCCATTACCTTTGTTATAAATAAAAAGACCCTACATGTAAAAGCGCGAAATATTGGGCGTATAGCCCCCATACCAAAATTCATATCTCGACGGGATAAGGCAATTTTAAAATGTGTGTCCTCCCGTCCATTTTAAATTGTAATCAAACTCCAGGCCGTAATCGTCACAAATTGTATGAAGGTCGGGTTCAGACCAGTAGAGACCCCTATAGTTTTTGGTGATGATGGCAAAATATTAAAGGGATGAAATAGATCAAAAACCAAATTTTAATCCAATTTTTAGTCGCATTAATAGTCTGATCGGGGTAAAATTGTAAGTAAGGTCTTAGGTTACGACAAGGAAGAAGCATACAATTTACCACGAAGATCAGATAATATTTTGCGGGTTAACTGGACCCTTTTGTGTGAAATTTGGTAAAATTGTTAATATAATAACACTATCTTTGTTCTAGTAAATGTGTATTTTACCCACGTAAGTTATATTTGGAACAGGAAATGTCGACCTTAAAATTGGTGTCCATAATGTTGATGAGTTACAGCCTAATATATACAGAGATCCCACAAATTTCAAATATAATTTTTGATCCATATTTTAAATTCTGTGAGACATATTCCGTAAAATTACGAAAACCAAACTTGAAACCCATCTCTTGAAATCTCCGTTAACGCAAATTACATCAATGTAGAGGTAATATACTGGAACTACTGTCTAACATACAGTCCCTTGCATAATTATTTTGACAAAACTTACATTTGTCTTAAGGGGTTATGGCCACTTACAAATTTTACAAAATCGAAAATTTTTTATTGGATCATTTCTTTCATTCTACCTGTACTATAACAGGTAGAATAGAATATGTTGCAAAAACTTCGCGTCGATCAGATTTATTATGTTTTGTATGTAAGATCGAAGTTTGAAACGCGGTTTTCTCAAAATAGCATTTTGGAATGCGGTGCCCCGGTAGCTCGGAAACAGATGATCCGATCTTCAAATGTTTAAAAAAACTACAGATTTATGGCCAAAAACTATCAATTTTTTAGTTAAAAACTAAATAATTTTTTTTTTAAATTAATATTTTTTATTTTATTGAAGGTTTTTCTTCATCTCCATTCACTTCTCCATTTATTATAATGTATATAATTGTTCCACAAACATCCCAGAAAGGGACAAGGGAGACTTCTCTCATATCAATGAGTGCACCCCGATTCATATTTTTGCTCAATGATATGGGACCTACTATTTATCGCCGAGTCCGAACGGCGTGTATAAAGACACCACTTTGTAGAAAAGTTTTACGTGGCTGAAATACTGAGGAAATGTCGCCAACATTACTGAGGGGTATTTTTCAACCGTTGAAAAGTGTTTGATGTTGCCTAGCCGGGGAATCGAAACCACGACCTTCAGCGTGCAAAGCGGGTGTGTATACCATTGCACCACGGTGGCACCCTTCTCCATTTATTACCTTAGTATAAACAATGTTCATATGTATGTGTTGCATCAAATGTTTATTTATAGATGTAAGGTTTTTAAACCATCTCTTTATGTACAAATTTTTTGATTTAAGCAAGATATGCATTTAATAAAATAATAATAAAAAACAATATTTTTTAATTCCGTTTCGCTTAAGTACAAGATCATTTGGTTTTTAATGATCCCATAAAAACATATGTGATCGGTTTATTCGTTTTCGAGCTACAGTGGGTATCGCGAAATGCTTTACTTAAAGTAATGTTTCGTAGGCGACTATTTGTCAGAACAGTTAGCAATATTTTTCAGCACAAAAAATTCCGAAAGTTTGCAATCAATAAGTGGCCATAACCCCTTTAAAGGCATATAATTATTGACAGAATTCATAAAACAAGATATTAACAGCTTCTTCTTTGACCTCCTAGCTAATTAAAATTAATGGATCAAAGGAATTCCATCTTAATCTTATTAGGTAAGCGGATGTTTAAATAGGGAGGCAATAACAAAACAGCATAAATATTTTGAGACGTCATAATTATTTTACTTTTGGTACTTAATCGTAACTTTTGTTACCAAAATTATTTTCTTCAGCTAGAATATTAGCAAATAATAACTAAATTATTAACATTTAAGTAAAAACGTTCTTGACTGTTATAGATTTGCAAATAAAATAGGGAGTGTTGGTGTGAAAAGTTGTAACGACATTTATAATGACCGTTCCGGTGATAAATGTAGCTAATGATTAGATATTGCAGCAGTTATCTGTTTATTTTGTAACGAATAAATATAAAATACTGAAAATCCTGTAAATATGATCAATCTAGGCAGAAAATTTGAAATTACACACGTTGCTCTCGTAGAGCAGAATTACAAATCTAATCCTATGCACACAAATCCACATCTTCTGAGCAAGTTCGAATTCAACACAAGTTCTCTGTTCAGACTAGAACCTCTAAAAATTAAAAAAAAAAACATTATTTGAAGTCACATTTTGCTATTCCACTCGGTTGATAAGGCATAGCTACAAAAATTGTCAATTAGATTTTGAATAAAAATCATTTACTCCCCACAATCATTGTGGCAGAGCATATTGTGAACTAAACATACATAGTCCATCTTAAAATACACTTTTCAGTAAGCTTGAGTCGAGAAACCACCAAAAAGTTCTTTGTGAAAAAATGTCCTTATGATGCTATTCCATGCCCAAATGATCCCAGGCATCAGAATATACTGATCTTCCATTTAAAATACAGCGATGTTTAATTTTTATCATTAATGCTGTGAATTATAATGAACATTTTGACACTTTGAACAATCTTTCATAACAACGTGGTAGTAAACTGATCGAAGAGTTATGTATTCATTTGCAGAACACTTATACTATGGTAAGGCTGGAGCACGCTTGAAGCGTATTTATGGTTCAACCTAAAGTTATTTCCTTCGAATTGTACATTTGTAAGAGAAAAAATGTTTCTACTCTCATAAAAAAGTCGAAACCCGCAAATTATTCCGAGATAATGTGAGAAAACCATCATGTTGTTTAATGATAAATTTCTTTGAAAATGCCAGATATGGGTATTTCTGGAGGAAATAATGCTGGATTTACTGCTGTGGTTTGGATAAGAAAATATTCCGTGGATTTCGAAATATTTTCCTCTCGTTTGCAGTTAAGGCAGGATGGAAAGAAAAAGAAATAAGACACGCGTATAAGTGACCTGTAAAGAACAGTATTGGTTCTTTATTTAGTTTTTTCAAATTTGGATATTTGAACAAAGCGCTTACCGAATTTGAACAAAGCGCTTGGGTGCCACCGTGGTGCAATGTTATGCACGCCCGCCTTGCACGCAGAAGGTCGGGGGTTCGATTCCCCGGCCAAGCAACATCAAACATTTTTCAACGGTGGCAAAATACCCCTCAGTAATGTTGGCGACATTTCCTGAGTATTTCAGCCTTGAAAAACTTCTCCATAAGTGGTGTCTTAAGACACGCCGTTCGGACTCGGCGATAAACAGTAGGTCCCATATCATTCAGCTAAATATGAATCGGGGTGCACTCATTGATATGAGAGAAGTCTCCCTTGTCCCGTATGGGATGTTGTGGAACAATGTTTGTTGTTATGCTTACGGAATGAACAACAATAATGGTTGACGATTTGGTAACAAGTGTTTATTAAAATGCAATTACAAAGGCAATTAGAAAATGCAAGGAGAGAAAGAGAGTGTACATTTAGTTAGAAAATTTAGACGGAGGTCATACAAGAGACAACACTGAACAGAATTAGGCATGTCGAATTCAAATATAGAAAAAAGGAATTAGGTTTGCCAGTTTGGGAAATCCGGCGTGAACATCCCGGGCCCCCTTCAGTATCACTGCAATAAAATATACTGTTATTGTATCTTGTATTTTCTCCTTGCCTAACATAAATGGAAAGAATTTAGAATAATACCATGAATTATTAAAATCTTAAAACTAAAGAATTTTAAGTTGAACCGCCCTGTCATGGTGCTAGCAGGGTGGGAAGATCCATCGCGGAGTTGATTGGCAGCTCTCGTGCGGAATATTGCGTAAGTGGATGCATCTGGAAAGAAAGTTTGTGCTTTGTAGGAAAGAAAATAAAATAGTGCTTTCGAAGTATTGAATGAACAGAAAAGAATTTGGAACATGATCTTGAACTTGTACTTCGGAAAGAGTACAACAGTATAGGACAACCTTGTTCAAAGCGGATATTTGAATTTGTACGCTGGAAATAGCACAAAAATATGGAAAATATTTCTCTGGAGTACAATTTTTTAGTTGAACTTTGGAAGTACAACCAACTGGAAAAATGGAACTTACATTTAGTTTCTACTGGCGCAACACTTACTTTGGAAAAACACAGCTGATTGGATACGGACGTACATGTGGCTATTCGCAGGTAGAAAGGAATAATAAGCGAGGACGTTGAATGAAGCCGACAAACTGTATATCAGAGTATCGAGAATAACAGCAATCGTTACGGTCTTTGATGCAATCTGGAGTCGGTGAAGGTACTCGGAATGAACACCTAGCTGATGGTAACACACTTTTAGCATGTGGTTCGAACCGGATTGCAGCTTCTTATGAATGTGTACAACAAAGTACATCACGCCGTGTTCTGATTGCATCAGGAATTGGAAATCGACCTCGTTTATGGAAAATCAGAATTGCCCAGTACGAGTTACAAACGACAAGCAATGTGCAGGTTTGTAACTGGAATTCTTGGATTACATCATCTGGGTGGTTACTAAAATGAATTATCTGTGATGGAGTATGATTGGAGTGACGAATGTTGGGTATATGGATAACACTGTACAACATTTTTAAAGTGATCTTGTGCAAACAATTCGAACTGAGGATTTTTTGAAAGTACATACCCAAACGACAAGAAACCCTAGTTGGGTTTTGTTGGGTCAGATCCAGCTCGGATTTTATGGCCCCATCTAAACATGGTTAAATATTGAGATTTTAAAGAAATTCGGGGCTATATCTCTGAAACCAATGCGAATTTTCTTCTGACCTCTGAAGCAAATTTGTAGATGAGGACAAGAATAAAATATTTGTCTGAATAATGAACTCGAAAAACTACATTTATTGCCTCAAATTTCAAAATATATGCAAAAATTCCACAATTTTTATACATTTCGCACCGTATCTCCAAAACCGTTAATTTTTTCTGAATATTTTCTTTTGGAAAAATATTCCCTGGAATGTAATACACAACTCTTCAGAACATTTCATTGTTGTAAAATGCCTCTATGCCGTTGTTTTCAGTACATTTTTCAACGACGATTTAATAAATATGTCAATAATGTAGTGAAATCCGAAATGCGAGAATAAACTGTTGGTGTGAACTGTGTTTGAAATGCGTGTTGTAAAAGATATGATGCAAAATACCGCTGAAACAACATGAAGTAAGCATTTTAGAGTTTCAGAATGTTCTAAAGAATTGTTGAGAACTTTATTTAGAAGAGTTTTGCAAAAGGTTACTTGGTTCAACTCCCAATAGTATAGCCGATACTGACCAGAATTTCAGCAATTATGTAAAATTTTCTATATTTTATAGATTTTGATGCACTAGATGGAGTTTTTCTTATGTGGTTTTTTCAAAAGATAAGTTCTACTAGTTTAGGGCTACAATATTGCTAAAGACAGCAAGGCAAAATTCCTATTCGTTTCTAAGATAAAGGCCTGATAAATGCAAAAAAGTGTAGATTTGGCCCCGTTTTGATGAGGCCATAAAATCCGAACTGGATCTGACAGGACAAAACACTACTAGGGTTTTTGTAGTCTAAATATGTACTTTAAAAAAATGCATACTAGAAGTTGTTTGCATTTTCAGTGTTGCATAGTGTAATTAAGAGGTTTTGGAAGGACCTTAATTTTGGAGGATAGCTTGGAAAATTTGTATCACGCCAGAGACTCATATTTGGAGTCTCATTGCCGGAAAGGAACAAATACAACATGGAAACCAGTCGATATGTATTTGACGGAATATTCGCATTAGTGGCGACCGTCAGTAATGAGTAGTTGTTTTTCAAGCACAGTGGCTGAATCGGAAATCTGTCTTTAATTGGAACAAATTCTGGAAATAGTTTATCTCATTCCCAATAGTGGAGAATATGAATTGTATTTTTGAAATAGATGTGTATCGGAATGGAGTTATAGATACCCAAGAATTAAAATGTTACCTTGTGGACCAATGTATTTGGTCTTATCATACTCCAACAAGCCAGAAAAATTCACTTGCTGGAAACACAAGGAGACCTCTCGGAAGGGGAGAGTTTCTTCGGATTGTAACCATGGGGTGCAAGAACTGGATAACTAACACCGACATGGAAATAATTCTGGAATGGAGAAATGGATGTATAAGGAGACCTCTAGCTAACGGAGGGCTCCTAAGGATTGGAATCATGGAGTACAGCAACTGGATGAGTAGCACCGGAAGGAAACTCATCCAGGAGTGGAAGAATCGATACACAGGGAGACTTCTCGGAAGTGGAGGACTCCCCTGGATTGGATCGATGTAGCGCTAAGATTGGACCAGTAGCACCAAAATGGAAATCCTTCCTAATTGGAAGAATGGATGTATAAGCAGACCTCGCGGAAATGTAGGACTGCTCAGTATAGGAACAATGAAGTGCAGGAAGTGCATGAGTAACATCGGAAGGAAACTCACCCTGAAATGGAACAATTGATGCACAAGAAGACCTCTCGGAAGTGGAGGACCTCGCTGGATTAGAAGCAAGGAGTACAGGAACTAGACGAGTAACACTGGAAGGAAACTCGTCTCGGAATGAAAGAATTGATGTACCAGGAGACCTCTCGGAAATGGAGGGCTTCTCTGGATTGGAACCATGATGTGGAAAATCTGAATGAGTAACTCTGAACGGAAACTCATCATGTAATGGAAAAATAGATGTATCAAGAGGCCTCACGGTAGTGGAGGGCTCCTTTGGATCGGGAACAATACATGGAAGAACTGGATAGGTAACACCGACAGGAAAATTATTTACCAAATCAGAACCTAACAGACCACAATTGGAACTTGGAGAACATGTTAGAATGCCTTCATTGGAACAAGTGGACTGTATGAAAGAATCGGAACATTGGGCGGAGTCGCCATTCAAACAAGGATTGGAAGTTGTGGTAGGTGACTGAGTCGGTGAATAGGTGTTACCAGAATCATCGTGGAGCATAGCATGATGTCGCTTTTGATAGTGGACGCATGTGCTTGTGGAAGGACAATTGCTCACACGATGCGTTTTGGAGAAACAGTTGCAGCAAAGAACAAATTGTGTAATCTTTGCCAAACGTTGTCGTGGATCTAAGGAAATAAATAAGGGGCACTTTCGGATTGAGTGCAGAGATGATGAACATAAGCGGCATTTTGGAATAGAACATTTGCTTTTAGTAGGAGTGGAAATAGTTGAAGTACATGGAATCGTCTCATCTCGAATGCTATGTGAGGTATATGAGTTGTTTGGATTCGGAAAATGATCCATGACTTCTTTTAGTTTCGCCGAACAAGTGGAATAAGTAGTGGAAGCGATGTGGAATTTCTCGCGAAAGGAATTTTCATCGATATGTTATTCAACATACATATTGTTGGCAGATTCCACTTCAGTCCATGTAGACGCTAGCTCGATTATGTGGAATAATGCCACAACTCACGGCAGAAGCAAACTGTTCAAGACGACTGAAAGAACTTAGGAGTTTGTGAAATGCCATTTTGAGAATGTTTCGGAATTTCGAAGGCAAAGTCAACAAAAACAGCCTGTAACTTTCGCGAATTCGTTGCAAATGACCCCATATTCTCTTGTCCGATAGGTACAAAAAATATAAGCATAAAATTTACGAGTTTTTACAGAAAAACCAAAAATTGCAATAGTATTAAAAGTTCCTAATATGCTCCGAAATGGCGCGATTGGAGAACAAATTGGTCCAGAACGGTTTGATACTGATTTTAAATTAGATTACAAAATTAAAGATTTTAAAGAAAAGCAAATATGTTGTTATAACAGATATATTTCAAAAATGCATTAGTGAATTTCAATGCATTTGGTGCGGAAACTTTTTTCGCGATACAGAAAAAATTGCACCTTATTTCATAATAGTTTTTCATGCTCTACACGACTATGTGGTGGTATTTTTGATATTTGCAAAAAAGTGCAAAAAGTTATATCCCTAATATATATATGTGTCGCAAACCAGTTACAGTCCGACCATAATATGTGGATCAGTTGTTATGTTGTTGAAGAGACTAGTCGGCAGTGGATATTTCTCTAACAACAACTGCAGTGGAATAAAGCTGTGATGGATAGAATGTATAAACACACAAACCAATAGAAATGGTTAGGAATATTTTCGCGGTAAGAAAAATAATAGAAAGGTATGCAGAGAAGCACACTGTCGCGAATAGGAAAAATAAAAGGATTAATATAATTGCAAACAAATGAATGAAATTGAAATATAAGATGCAATTATTTGGAATTACAATCGAAATCGCTTATAACGTCGTCGTTTATAACGTCATATCGCTTATAACGACGAAATCCAAAAGTCCCGAATTTCTGCCCTTTATATTCCACACAAATAAATATCGCTTATAACGTCATATCGGTTATAACGTCGGTTTTTTGTGAAATATTTGAATAACGGTTATAACGTGGTTATAACGTCGAACCATACGAAGAAGAAAAAATTCTCTCAATATTTTGTTGTATCTACATTTTTTCAAACTTAAACAACAACAAAGTACCAAACATATGCGCAACATGTTTGAAGATGGGGTTGAACCACTGAATTACGACTCACATGGGACGCTCTGAAGTCAATAAAGCTTAAATTTTTTGCCACCCAATGTCACATTTGTTTTCAACCCAAGCACCAAGGTGTATTAAAATCACATTGCCGGAATCGGAAAATATCCACTATCATGCAAGAATAGAAAAGGATCAAATTACGAAATTAAATGTGTTGGATGCCGTGTTATTGTTAGATGAAGGGTGGAAAAATGTAACGTCGTCTGTCATTTCTAATTGTTTTATCATGCGCGATTGTCAATGGTCCTTTAAACGATTGTGAATACATTTATCTTCATTCTCATTTCTCCCAGCACGTTGAAGATATTGATGAACAAGTTCCCATAGATGACAATGTTTTCAATGACGACATAATATTAGGGGATTTAGACAATTCTAACGAAGAAACAGAACCAGAATTTTAATTACCGTCAGTGTCAGAGGCATGTCTAGCTGTAGAAACACTTCAAAAATTTATTTATTCAGAAGATGTTACAAGTGAAGAATGTGTTTTAAAATACCCTTTCATAACTCAGATCTGAGTTAAATTTAAAGCTTACCTACGTAAAATAATTATATGTGCAAACTAATATTGTGATATTTATCGTCGAAAACAAAATATATTTCCAATATTATTTTTACATTGAAGTTAGTGCTTACGATAGCTTTTAAAATATAAAAGAAAATTGCGTTCTTATTAATTTCATATTAGAGAAAAATAATTTATAAAAAATTCATAATAATGAACAAAATTTTTGTACATTTAACATGATATTGTATTGTTCTTGTGGATTAGGACTTGTTGTAGCCTTCGTCTCATAGAACCGACTAGGTTTCTTAAGGTGTTGGTGGTGATATACTCTCATTCCGCCAATAATGCACATTTCAACTATTTCAGCGTAGTGCACTCCTTTGACTTCGCGAAAACTTTGGCGGATAGTATGCCCCTAAGGTCTTCAATGGATTTGTGCCCATGAATTATAGCTGGCCAGTCCAGTAACCGTACATTTCGTGCCTTTAAAAACTCCTTTGTAGGTCCAACAGGGTGATTCGGGGCAATATCCTGCTGGAAAGTCCAATTATATCCGTACAGTTCTCCAGCAAAATCTATTAGGTTGTTCTCTAACAACTAAATTTATGTTTCGGCACTCATTTTTGTCGAAACAAAACATAAAGTAGACTTTCGTCGATGTTAAGTGTTCCCTTTATGACGTGACAGACGCGAATGTTTTATAATTCTCATATAATTATTTTTTATTGGTTTGTAAATTAAAATCGAAAGTCTCAACTAACGGTATTACAAAATAAATCCAAGGAAGGTATTACCACTAAGCCAAAAGTGAGAGGACATAAGCAAAATGTAGAAAAAAATTTAAATTTAATACCGTTAGAATTTATTTGAGAATTGGGAAGTTTTCGAGGAGGATCTCTTATGGTATGCGCTGCATTCAGAGCTGGACGAAAGCCTAATTTAAGTTTTGTTCCGATAAAAATAAATGCCGAAACATATGTTGAGTTGTTAGAGAACAACTTAATAGATTTTGCTGGAGAACTGTACGGATATAATTGGACTTTCCAGCAGGATATTGCCCCGAATCACCCTGTTGGACCTACAAAGGAGTTTTTAAAGGTACGAAATGTACGGTTATTGGACTGGCCAGCTATAATTCATGGGCACAAACCCATTGAAGACCTTAGGGGCATACTATCCGCCAAAGTTTTCGCGAAGTCAAAGGAGTGCCCGAAGCTGAAAGCATTGAAATGTGCATTATTGGCGGAATGGGAGTATATCACCACTAACACCTTAAGAAACCTAGTCGGTTCTATGAGACGAAGGCTACAACAAGTCCTAATCCACAAGGACAATACAATATCATGTTAAATGTACAACAATTTTGTTCATTATTATGAAATTTTTAAAAATTTTCGTTTTTGCACATATAATTATTTACTATGACAAATTTTTTATAAATTATTTTTCTCTAATATGAAATTAATAAGAACGCAATTTTCTTTTATATTTTAAAAGCTATCGTAAGCACTAACTTCAATGTAAAAATAATATTGGAAATATATTTTGTTTTCGACGATAAATATCACAATATTAGTTTGCACATATAATTATTTTACGTAGGTATGTTGGAATTCAAAAGCCCAAACTAAAATATGTAACAGGCTATTTTAAAGATAACCAGATAACCATATCCCATATTTGCGTAATTATATCTGCTGAAAAATGTATTTAATATAGTTATTTTTGATTATTTTGTGTTTAAGTCATTCATACGTATGCATTTATATATATTTATACCCAAAAGTCACTCTACATAATATAATTTCACCTCATTTATAAGTATCGTTTATAACGACTATCGCTTATAGCGTCCGATTTTGGTCGGTCCCTTGACCGACGTTATAAGCGATATCGACTGTATAAAATGAATAAACAATATGAATTAAATTATTTGAATTTAATTATTAACTTCAATATATGGAAAAAATTGGAAATAAATTTACGTTAATTACACTGTGACACAAAATGGAATTTAAAGTCTGGGGGGTGGAAAATTTCTTTTGAATATGAAAGCCCTTAATGAGTATACTAAGAACCCAAAAGGAAATTTTCGCCATAGGTCAAGTTTTTGAGATATCGCGCGATGAAATTTTTTATTTTTTCCCTATAATACTTGGTAAAATAGGTCCATATATCTGTTTGGCGTTGTTGTAGCTTCATTTTGAGGTGACATCTCTTCAGTCAAATCGATTGGCGAATATTTTTGTAGAACATTTCATTCTTCTAACTCAATGGCTTTCATGTCCTTTTCGTCCTTTATTTCTTGAACCGTAGTGAAAGTACCACAAGATGAGATTTTTCAGCATCCAAATATTCTACAAAAATGTTGCTCAGAAGATTTCAGGTACGGTTCTCTTTGACAACTAATCGATTTTGTCCCGTTTTCATTGTCCTTTTTGACATTTAATCGGTTTTGGTTCAGAAATAAACTATGTTTTGTTTTTCTGTATATTCGTCATTGGTTATTTATTGGAATGTACACGAAGCAATTGGTTATTGCTTATGTAGACATCTGGGGTGCTTCTGAAATATTTACCACAAATAGCTCTTGTAATGATGAACACGTTAATAACAAATTTTCTTGGAGGATAGATCCGGTTATCTCAATTTTGGACCCGGATATTCCGACATTAAAACCGATTTTTGAACCGGTTTTAAGTAACCGATTAAACTTGTATGTATACCGTTAAAAAGCTTATAGAGTTGTCAATTAAATGAAATTAATTCGTTGATAGAAACTTTGCTTGTTGCAGAGTTAAAACAAAAAACCCGTTTTCTTAAACCGTTTTTGAGGAAAAATATCAGTACGCGCAAATATGGAGATCAAAGGCTGGGGGGCGAACAATTCTTTTTGGCGATGAAAGTCGATGAAGATAATATTACGAACCCGGAAGGACAGTTATGCCGTAGGTCAAACTTCTGAGTTATGGCCCGATCAACTTTCGTTAGGTTTTTTGTAATGTAGGTATGTATAGTTTGTCATTTCGCTATAACTCAGAAGTTTGACCTACGGCATAACTGTCCTTCCGGGTTCGTAATATTATCTTCATCGACTTTCATCGCCAAAAAGAATTGTTCGCCCCCCAGCCTTTGATCTCCATATTTGCGCGTACTGATATTTTTCCTCAAAAACGGTTTAAGAAAACGGGTTTTTTGTTTTAACTCTGCAACAAGCAAAGTTTCTATCAACGAATTAATTTCATTTAATTGACAACTCTATAAGCTTTTTAACGGTATACATACAAGTTTAATCGGTTACTTAAAACCGGTTCAAAAATCGGTTTTAATGTCGGAATATCCGGGTCCAAAATTGAGATAACCGGATCTATCCTCCAAGAAAATTTGTTATTAACGTGTTCATCATTACAAGAGCTATTTGTGGTAAATATTTCAGAAGCACCCCAGATGTCTACATAAGCAATAACCAATTGCTTCGTGTACATTCCAATAAATAACCAATGACGAATATACAGAAAAACAAAACATAGTTTATTTCTGCACCAAAACCGATTAAATGTCAAAAAGGACAATGAAAACGGGACAAAATCGATTAGTTGTCAAAGAGAACCGTACCTAAAATCTTCTGAGCAACATTTTCGTAGAATATTTGGATGCTGAAAAATCTCATCTTGTGGTACCTTCACTACGGTTCAAGAAATAAAGGACGAAAAGGACATGAAAGGCATTGAGTTAGAAGAATGAAATGTTCTATAAAATGATTCGCCAATCGATTTGACTGAAGAGATGTCACCTCAAAATGAAGCTACAACAACGCCAAACAGATATATGGACCTATTTTACCAAGTATTATAGGGAAAAAATAAAAAATTTCATCGCGCGATATCTCAAAAACTTGACGTATGGCGAAAATTTCCTTTTGGGTTCTTAGTATACTCATTAAGGGCTTTCATATTCAAAAGAAATTTTCCACCCCCCAAAAATGCTGCTGCACAGTGTTAGCACAGAGAAACAAATGAAACTAATTAAGCAAATTGGAACACTGTGCGTTGAATAAACGAAAAAATGAAAAAATCAATTTGCCGACGGCAAAACGCACTTGGACGTTGACACTTTCGAATTGAAATGCACTATTGTATTTTCACTTTTGGATAATAAAAGCACAAACCTACCTTGATTTTGATGAAAAACGGATTGATAAAAATGTCTGGATGGATGGAAAAATTACACAGCAATAAAATCCGGTTCGAAGAGGACCAATGAAAATGCCAGATATGGGTATTTCTGGAGGGAAGAATGCTCAATTTACTGCTGTGTTTTGGATAAGAAAATATTCCGTGGATTTCGAAATATTTTCCTCTCGTTTGCAGTTATGGCAGGATGGAAAGAAAAAAAAAAATAAAACACGCGTATAAGTGACTTGTAAAGAACAGTAATGGTTCTTTATTTAGTTTATTCAAATTTGGATATTTGCTTACTATAAGCTATAAGCGCTTACCGAATGAACAACAATAATGGTTGACGATTTGGTAACAAGTGTTTATTAAAATGCAATTACAAAGGCAATTAGAAAATGCAAAGAGAGAAAGAGAGTGTACATTTAGTTAGAAAATTTAGATGGAGGTCATACAAGAGACAACTCTGAGCAGACATAGGGATGTCGAATTCAAATATAGAAAAAAAGAATTAGGGCGTGAACAGTCTTGAATATCCCTATATCATAGAAATATCGATAAGTAAATGGGTCCATAATGGACCGTATCTGATAATAATAATTGATGAGGTCTAAAATTCAATAGAACAATTTTGTCAAAATACTTATGCCAGGTAGTGAAAATTATTTCCACTACAAAAGTGCAAGCGTACATTTGAATTGATAACATTTATTATTAGTTTTAAGTACTCTAGTAAAGGGTTAGCCAGAATATTTTTCATATTTTTGTGGAAGACTAATACCGTAAAATCCCAAACACATAACTTATCAAACTTGTCAAAATAACTATGCCAGGCTCAGTATAATTGGGTTTCTTTAGTGTTTTGGTTTGTTTTTTAAAGAACTACATTTACCTACCATGCTGCAAAATGTCGCAATCATACAAATTTTGAACTCATGATAGAGAAATTCCAAGTTTTTTTAAATTGATGCTAATTAGAATGATATCCGTGGTCTTGATGTTTTGTGCTACATTTGGTCAACAGTAATGTAATGGCTAGAAATAGTGGTCGTTTTTTCATTGGCTCATTCGATAAGAATCACCGAAAATTATTTCTAATGGTATTTTTAACTTTTTTTAAAGATTCTCCTCAAATTTCTTTGGAATAGATGCGGAGACATGTTTACCAGTGACGATGTATGAGTAATTTGAGTCTAAAATTTTAAATGTCCCAATGGACACCTATTCACTGATAATGCAAATTTTAATTTTTGGAAGAGACATATGTTATGTGTAGCCAAAAACTAACCGACTGTCCATTATAAAAAAGTGGAATAGGTTTTACGTTTGCAGCAACGACGGTGTATGTATGTACTATATTTCTGTTATGTAATCGTGTATGTATTGCAGGCTGTACGAGGAGATAGAGAAAATCAAGCACACGATCCAATCTCTAAGATCCTTCTGCAAAACCAACCCGACAAGTCTGCTCTTCCTCGCCAAAGGCGTGGGATGGCTCCAACGGTAAAGAAACATGGCAAATACCCACTATGTAAACCTATATACTTTAATAACTCCAATTTTAATTATAATTTTATATCTGTCTGTCCACACTATGTTTTCATTAAACTTTTCTCTTTCTGCACAATACCAGGATGGACACAGTGGACCATAAAGTCTCCGAGTGGTGTAGCTGTCTATTATGACAACTTCCTTTAACGTAACCAATCTTATATATGTATGACTTGACCGCTAAAATATGTATGTAACAATCATATGAAAGAAATTCCGTGGAAAACAAGTACACAAAGGTAGTGGTGTAGGGTCGACAGCGACTATCTTACTTGTTATTATAAAAAACGTTTCGTCACAAAAAAATGTTACAATTGTTAAAACATTATTATTAGTGCTAGTTTTTAGAGTTGGGCATTCTAGTTCCAAAACGTAGGAGCAACGCGAAATTCATAGGATGTCATGTTTGCCGAGCAAAATTCTATTTTGTCTGTTAGAAATTTTATATAAATGTTAGCGAGTTTTTTTTGTAAATTATGCAAATATTGTTTTACTGCGATGATGGTCTATCGATTACGTCTGGCTTAACTTCTCACATGAATTCTTTAACAAGCGAAGTAAGATAATTAAAAATCTTTATTGACTCTTCGGTGAGCACAGAGTTGAAAGAATTAGAGAAAGCAATAGAATGCAATAATAACCAACCACAAAGAAAACAACAACACCAAAACAACCTAACGCATATTATTGGGACTGATGGTCGTGCTGTTGTTGGTATGGTCCGAAGTGTAACTTCGCCTTCTAATACCATCGTTGAACAAACAGCAAGCAGTGCTAGCACGCAACGTGTTCCAACATATGTATCTTCTGTTGGCACAATTGGAATGATCAAAAAAGTATTGGTTGGAAATCTGTTCAAAGGTGTAGAAAATGAGGGCCTAGTTATTTTTGGCGAAAATAATGTCTCTAACGACTTGGATGTTGTAGTTTCCAAAAAGTAAATCCATTTATAGTCACTTAAGCCAACTGTCTTACCTGGTCAAATAATTAAGTATGTCGTAAATAACTCAAAGATTGAAAAATCAAGACTGGAATGGTATAAATTGGTTAAAAATTCTGTGGTGATCGAGCTAAAGAGAGTTAAATTTAAACTCGGTGTAAATCCAAGGTTTTACAACGATTTTCTTAACTCCAAGCATTAGCCAGTTAATATCAGAGTACGACCTTTCAAACATTTTCCGCGCTGATTAATCCAACAAGCATTTTAAAAATATTCTATCAAAAAATGTCCGGGATTCGTTCAAAAATAAATATATATTCAATTATACATCTCAATGTGACTACTACATCATTGCGATTGTGGAAACCTGGCTTAATTCAGATTTTTATGATGAGGTGTATTTTGATTTTAACTTGTTTATTGTGTATAGGAAAGATAGGAACGCCCGTCGATCAGGTTGCACAAGAGTTGGAAGTGCCCTCATTGCTGTGAAGTCATTCAAGTCTCATGTTCTCAGTATTGACGATGATGACGGTCTCTTGGAGCAGATTGCTGTTTATGTTTAAGGTGTACCCAAAATTTCTTAATATCACTGTCATATATTCCAGCTGGAAGTCAAGGTAATATTTATTCCAAGCATATAAATAGCATGACACCATTGCACCATCTTCATTTGAAAACAACGATGTTACTCTTACATCAGCACAACAAAATATTTTCGATGCAGTACCTGATTGATTGTTATCGCCTCATTATTACCACGATCTAGTGGACGGGCTTCTCTCGCCCAGCTACATGACCAGGTAAGAGAGGTATAAACGAGAACCTATTTATCAACGAGCCTATCAAGCAGCCTTGAATGGCATTCATACTGATGCAGTTGCGCAAGCTGTACCATGGTACAGTGTGTAGGCCGTATTCGGAGACAATCACACATCCATTGCAGAAGAACGCCAACTGTCAAGATGAAACGAGTGGTTTTAGCGGACGATGCCGCCGTCAATTGATGCCACGACACCCAACGCATGCCCGGCTTGGGAACTGGAACCACACGACCTGCGGCATTTGTTTAGCTCATTCAGCACTAAATCCTGATTCTTTATGGACGCAACCAGTCCATGTTGCAGAATTGTTGAATCTTGATAGAGAGCAACCAGCACCAGATAACTGAAAAACATATTTGCGTTGCTACAACAACATCTGTAGCAGCAACATTTTTAGTAGATCCACACAAAAATTGTTTGTTTGTTCTGTACAACGTCCGATTTTTTTTAAAGGATTTCATTAACTTTGAAAATTTAATTTTATATGAAACAAACATAAACAAAACCTGAAGTTTTTCACCATAGGCAATTTTGAAAGGAAGCGGGCATACGTGTCGGGTTGATTTTCTATGTTCTTTCGAACCTGTTCTACCTTCGTTATGTCATGTTCACACGAGCGTTTCAATTACGTTGTTAGCCTGTCGAACGACGTACACGAATTAACCTGCTTCCACGACACCATTCGTAATTAACAGAAACAAAACACAAAATTTCTTTCATTTTTGTTTCCTTGTTTCCACGTAAATTTGAACCCAAAACACATAAAATATACATTAAATGAACAGGAAAAGCAATCGACTTACCTTCAAATGTATCCTTTATATTCAACTACACACTTTTCATTAATTTTTTCCATAAGTTCTAAATAATTTTTTATTTTCAATATATTTTTATATGTTTCTATTTTCAAAATTAAAGAGAGGGAGACATGTCAAAACAATGCTGTTTGTATATAGACTTTCAGTTATTTGTTTCCTTTTTGTTTCTGATTTCTAACGCGATTTAGAACTAATTGACAAGAAATGTGTGTGGAATTAAGAAGGAAACACAACCTTCTTCCTTCTGCATCTATACAAAATGTTTAGTTCATTAATTTTCCTTCATCATTTTTCTAAAAATTTTTGTGTCTTCAAAAATTTATTCAATTTTTAATTTAGACATGTCATAATTAATTTTTTCGATAAATTCTCTTATTTGTTAGGGATGGGACTTTTTTATACGTCGTTCAGAGTATTTCTACTCGAACAACGTAGAAAACTCGTCGTTCGTTCATAGAATTTTGTGTGTTGAAATAAGTAATTTATTCGTAGCTATGAAAACGTAACGTAGAAAACAAACGACCTACCGTGGAAACGGCACATTATTGTACCATGCCTACGTATGAGACTAGACGTTCATTGCTTGTGTTACAAATTTTAGCAAACCGTAGAAGCTATTATTCAATGTGCTTGCTACGTTTTTGATTTAATCAACAATGTCATTGATTGTCCGAATTTGCTGGCATTATTTCCGATATTTGTACCTTCGATTGCAAGTTAGTTTAAAGTTCCTTTTCACCTGTAGCGTGTACATTTTAGAGTCTATATTCCATCAATAATCAATTTAAAAATGAATCGCGGCCATGTATTGACTTCAGCACGTCAAAGTAAACATTCAAATCAATGTTGTATCATGCTTTTATCTTAAGAATTAGGATTACAATTGTATCCTGCTCCTCTGTCCTGATGTTGAATTCCATTGACTAATAAACTGAACTATTAACAAGAATTCATCTGAGACTGAGAGGGGAAAAGTGCGAGGAACTTCTTCCTGTCTCAAAATGTCCTTAGCAAATTGCTAAGCCGAATAATGTGTTGTAAGTAGATTCATTGCCACATATATTCTTTTTAATACCTTCTAGGTCTATAAATCTTTCAGAACCATTGCCCAAAATAAGATCTATTTGATACGACTTGTTAAAGGAATGATCAGGCAGATCGATACCTTCCAGATCTTGAGGATTAGCGATTTCAAAAGTGATAGAAAAAAGAGATTTATAGATTTTAGGTAATACTATAGCCGAAAATGAATAGCGTATATTATGTTTCTGGGCGATAATAATTAACTCAAATTCTTTTTCGGAACTTTGTTTGTGGCCTCCAACGCCAGCAATTTCGAATTTGCGATAATTTTTTTTCTGAAATTAAAGTTGTTTGTGATCCTGCATCAATTAGATTTCTTAATGTGAATAAATTGTCCATGTGTTCGATTTGAATTAGAGCTGCTTGCGGCAAAATTGCGTTGCTATGTGCGCAATAATTGACTTGAACTTGAGACGAGCGTCTTAATTTTGATAATGACGGAGTTTCAGGAGTAGCAAAGTGATTTGGCAAATAAGATTTTTTTGAGTCATTATGCATTATACTCTTAGAGAAGTTTTCTAAAGAAGATTTGTTGATGTGGAGGAATGTGTGATGATCTTTGCGGCAAATCAAACAGGTATTATTGTTTTTGCAGTTTAGTTTCATGTGACCAGCGGATAAACAGTTAAGACATATGTTGCTTTTAACCACAAAATCTACACGTCACTGATTCGACGATTTGCAAAATTCTTAACACGACCTGATCTGATGATTCGTCTTGCAATGGGAACATTAAAAATCAATTTTTTTTCTTGAGAGGAACATTGCTGATTTTTAAGAAAGTTTCGAGAAACTGAATTGCTTTTGTATGCCGAATGCTTGATATTCGTTCAACTACTTCGAACCTATTCGAAATTCGTCTAGTTGAGCCCAGGTCGACAGAAATATACAGTTTTATCAGGTAATTTAGAAGAGACCAAGTATATTAGGAGTGGATCCCAATTTTTTATGTCAACCTTGAGATTTTTTAATGTGCAGAGACAGTCACTGATCGTAGAATGAACTTTTTGAATAGACTCGCTACTTTCCACCGCAGGAATGTTGAACAAAATGTTGAGCTGATTATCGACAAGATCCCTTTTGTTCTCATATCATATATTGATCGAAATCAACGGCAACTCAAAATTGTCATCACAGAGTGGGAAATAATTTCTCGATGGCCCCGCAGGTCCTCTCGTCTTATTTCGCAAATGAGTATGTTTTTGAGCCTGAGACAATTGTTTGTGGTCAGCCTAGACCCCTGTGAACATGTCACGAAAAGATGGCCATTCTTCATAACCTCCTGAGAATATCTCCGTGTCCCATGAAGGAACCTTTATACAAATGTTTGAATTATCAAGGGACGACTGAGGTAGACTAGTTGGAGGAACGCTTGGTCTAGTATTTTGCTGATTGTAATATGCATCAGAACTAAGATTAATGTTGGTTTTAGAATGTTCTTAAAATCTCTGAATTAGCGGATTTAGGAGACAACATAATATTTTTATATGCTTTCTGCAAATTTATCCATCTTTGCACCAACTCACTCAACTTGATTTTTAAAACTGAGTCAGTCTGATCCGTAATGTCGCTTTGACCATACCGCTGGCAAGAGTTGACTAAACGATCGCATTCAAACAAAAATACATTATGTTCTGTAGATGTTTGTGTCACACCAATACTGGAAACATTTTTCGACGAAATCGAAGCTTTTAAGGAATCAGCAAAAATATCATTTGATGTTGTGAGCGGAACTCAGCTTCTATCAATTTATCACGATAACTAATCCTCTGCGAAACAATTTTACTTCAACTTCGAATAGCCAAAACCTCGAATTATTTTTCAACTCTCAATTATATTTGAAAAATTGAGACGAGATATCTAGAGTATGAAATTAGACAACAGAATTTCTTCGAATTCCCCTTTAAAAATGCTTATATGAGACGAGTAATTCCAAATATTGGAATGTTTAGTTGAAACTAATACTGACTAAAGAAGGCAATTTCCAAACTTGAAACAATAGACTTAAACTTTCTAAATTTTCCCAAAATCTTCAAAATTTACCTCGAATTTCAAAAAAAAAAAAAAAAAAAAAAAAAAAACATGTTATGTCGGTGATATGTGCTTGAAATATTACCAGTAGGCCATTGTTTGTGCATATATGCGAGATAAGGCAGGGTTTTAGAAAATTCGTCCTGGAACCACAAAAATCCCTAGTTTTCATTATTATTACATACTTATTTATTTAGAACCCAGTTACTAGGGAATGACATTATACCAGGACTCGATCAAATTAGGACAATCGAGTTCAAAATGATCAGAGACTATGTAAATAGGACAGAGATCCTAGACTAAGTTAAAAAAAGATAATCCTCCATAACCCAAAAAAAAATTAGAGCGCACAACAGGCCTACTTATGGCTTAAGTGTATGTCCACATGGGCATGTGGTGATCTAGGATCACCCCTCTTATCAACCTAACCTATTTATTTAGTTGACCCTCTGAAAGAGATGTGTCAAATTAACCATAATTTCTTGACACCGAAAAATGTCACAAATATTTTCATATTTTGTAGTTTGTTTTATCGTAAACCACGAAATAATAGGAAGACATCAAAAGTTGTTATCTTCCGTTGCAACAGATGTCGCAGTTAGTGATAATGGTATAAACATCAAGTAATCAATAAAAACCAACCGATCCTGATTTAAGTCTCTGGAGTAATTTTGTTTTCACATAACAGGTTTCGCGCAAAAGAGTTTCTTTCGTTAGACAAAAAATGATCACAAACGATGCATTTGTAAAAATTTTGCTTTTCAATTTAAAACTAAACAACAATTATTTCGATAAAGTTGGGTTTGTTGAACATATGAGTTGCTGTTGAAGACAACATTAGGGTAACAAATTCAGAAATCGGCCAGAAATAACAACAGCTAAAAACAAAATGGAAATGATTTTTTGGTGATAACTAAATATTTGCAATTCAATGAAAGTGCAATAAAAGTGTGAATATTCCCACGATTTATTTGCAATTGAGAATTTTATGGTGTATGGAGATGTACAGACATAACTTTTCATCAGAAATTGGGAGAAATCACAAAATAATTAATGAAATCAATAATAGAACACAAACCAGGGTCAGAATCAGGGTTTCGGAGTCGAGACATTTTTCCTTCGACTCCGACTCCGACTCCAGGCCAGTTTTTTTTCACGACTCCGACTCCGGAGTCGACTCCGAGGGTAATTTCCTATACCATTAAAAATTAATAACATTTGCTAAATTTTTCAACTTTTCCTATACTAGGACCCTATATGGTTATCTGTTCTTTTCTCTAAGACAATTTGTAATGCAATGCGATGTAAAATTGATGTTCCGTATTGAATCTGCTGTATCTTATATCAAAAACAACAACAACAACAACAGAAAGAATTTAGAAAGTTTCAGTAGATTTTGCCGAAATATATGTACGAGTATACCCTCAGATTATCAATTTAAAACAAAAACAAGTAATAAAGTATCAGTCGGCTTTGCCGACAGAGATATACCCTCAGCCTGTGCAAATTGAAACACTTTTTTCACAAAAAAACTTATATATTTAGGGGGTTTCAAAATTTTGGTCGTATGAACCGACAAAAATGTTGATTAGTATTAAAGTTCAAAAATTTTGAGGAAAAGGTACTTAAAGGAATGGACCGACATAGACCATGGGGGTGCCATAGGGGGTTTTACACCCATCGGGCTGTTTTCTCAAGAAGTATGGACTTGCCCCTGAAACAACTTTTACCATCGTAATTGAGGCAGTGAATATAAGTTGCTTCAACAAAAATCAAAGTGATTCTGTAGCAGGTCTTAAAGTGAACTTATCCAAAATTTTGTGTGGAAGGTACGGGATGGAGTGGACAAATATAGTCCATATTCGAACTTATCTACATCTGGTAGATATTATGAGAATGTGTAAAGTGTGGACCAAATCGGTCACTCCCATCAAGAGTTATCGTGCGCACAATTTTTGCGACAGTTTTTGAACATTTGTGGGGGAGGTACCTGAAGGAGTGGACCTATATGGCCCATCTTCGAAATTAAATCGAATCTGGACAAAATATTTCGATACCCAAAATTTGAACCATATCGATTGATCCGTTCGAGAGTTATCGTGCGCACCAGCCTGCCAGACAGACAGACGGACGGACATTGCTAGATCAACTCAAAATTGTCTGAAACGGATATCGTCCAAAATACTTGGGGTCTAAAACCATTATTTCGATGAGGCACATTTTTGGCCGTATCAAAGTGTAAATACCCTCTTTAGCCTAAAGGCTGAGGGTATAAAAATTGCTATTTGCGCCATTCCGAAAAAATCTAATTTTTCTCAACTAAAATATGAAATATTTTTATATGGAATTGAAAGGTTTACTCACACTAAATTTTGCTCCGCGTTATAACCGGGGCTCTAATTTATCGGACGAAACCAACACCTATCAAATATGTTTGCATTATTCAGAAACATTCACGGCTTTTCTTATGTGAATTGAGAAAAATTTAATTTAAGTAAATTTCAAAAAATAACATTTGGAATGAAATATATGTATATGGGACTATATATACATCTGTACTGATTATATCAATCGAAATATTATATCAATCGAAGTATAAATGAGCTTTCTAGGACTTTTGATCAACTCTTAACACAAATTTCCCCTCTGTGGAACCTGTCACATATCTTTTTCGTTTTATTTTGTCGAAATATGAAGATGGGTATGCCAACAGTAATTTGTTACTTACAGATTTTACGAAAGCGAAATTTTGACTTCTACAGTTCCCTTTTTTAAATGCATATTTTTTAATTCGTTAAACAGTGTTTCGTAGGTGGCCATTTGTCAGAAAATAGAGCAAAATTTTTAAAAAAAAAAAAAAAAAAAATCAGAAAGTAGCTCAAGGTATTATAAATCAGATGAAAACAATATCTGTTGGAAAAAATTGGTAAATTACTTGTAAAAATTCATGAAAAATTTAATTTTTCGTGCACAATAAGTGACCACAACCCCTTAATTGTGGACAAAATAAACTTATAATACTTTTTCGACATTATATTGTGAAGTATAAATATGTGAGATCTAAAACTAGTATTCCAGAGTGTATATAAGTTTTGTCATAAATGTGATGGTATATTAAGAAATCGATTCATATTGAAAGATGCAATTATAATTCTATTGTCCTTGCAAGTTTACTCATAGATTTCCTATAAAATGAATAAACGATTTATCAAAATGTTAATAAAGTTAATCTCTCTATCATAAAAAAAATAAAAACTCTTTTGATAAAAGTAGAAAAAAACATTTTGCCCGGAGTCGGAGTCGAGCTTTTTTTCACGACTCCAGACTCCGACTCCGACTCCAGCAAAATTTGCTAGACTCCGACTCCAGACTCCGAAGCCCTGGTCAGAATATTGGTATTGTAATTGAAAATTATCTTGGAGTATGTGTGTTACGTGAAAAAGGCAGAAAAGTATTACACAAGAGGTATTCATCACGAATGGATAGGAAAAAAAGTTCTCTCCCCTCAAAATATAAAGAAACAAAAGTACTCCTATGACGTTATATTTTCTGTTAAAGTACTCCGATGACGTAATATTTTCTGATGAGACCAAAATTATCTTGTACTAATACAATGGAACACAAAAGGTAAGGCGCACAGCTATGGAAAATAAGAATGTAATACATACTGTAAAGTTCGGAGAACTGTAAGTTATGGTATGGGTATAGATAAAGGGCTACTCATGAAGTCAACGATTTTTGAGAAAAATGGCCAGATTTTCTTTTACATTTTTATCTAAGGATGTAGATTCCGTCAAAAACTAACCCCATACAGCCCTCAAACTCAAAGTTAACAAAAATGGTGAGAGCAGTACTGTGTCTATAGAATTCGTTTGTCTATGGCATGGGGTTGTATATAAAGCAAGATCTTTGGTAAAATACCGTAAAATATGGAGGAAACGTGGACAAAGAAGTTTTCTTTGAAGGTTTTCTAAAAATTATTTAACCAACAACGTCAAAATTGTGATTTTGGACCCTCAAAGTTAGTTGTTATACAACTATACCAAAGACATCGACACTAACCCCCTGTTTTTGTAACTCATATTTTCCGATTCGTTCGTGTTTGCCACACACAAAAAACCCATTTTGGTTTTTGTACCCAATGCTGTTTGTATGTGTGTGAAAACAAAAAACAACTTTTGATTCGCTTCATATATTTGGTTTTCATAACAAAAAAAAAAAAAAAACACGAACTAAAACTTCTGAAAAAGACGATAGAAAGAGACCCGACGTTTTGAGCTGATATTTTGTTGTTTGTTACAGAATTTCGCTGAAAACGCATGGATATGATGGGAGAATGATCTAGAGACATTTTTAGATACTCACATATGTAAAAATCCGCCATACGGGCCAAATATCATCTTCTAAAAATGTATTTTGATATTTTTTGAAAATTGTTTTCAATATTTGTCTGTATATTGAGTATTTTTTTGGGATTGCCACAAAGAACATATTTTTCAATGAGAACAATTCAAAAAATTTTAATAACATAATGGAAACACTGATATACAAAGCTTTTCGGAATCAAAAGAATGTTTTCAATTTTTTTATAAAAACAAAATTTTAAACGGATTCGTTTGAGTACGCATGATACGTTTAAATATTTTTTAAAAAACACTGATATACAAAGCTTTTCGGAATCAAAAGAATGTTTTCAATTTTTTTATAAAAACAAAATTTTAAACGGATTCGTTTGAGTACGCATGATACGTTTAAATATTTTTTAACAAAAACTGGCTGTAAAGGCCCAAATCTAAATACTAACCACATTAAAAATTTGTGGGTACATCTGAAGAAAAAAAGATCATTGAAAAAATACCAATAAGATACGATATATCGAATTGTATTTTTTCAATTCTAAGGAGTTTACAAGCTGTAAGTGATGTCCAAGGTAGCCATACGATATATTAAGACCAACTTTTCCAGAAATTCCCGATAAGACTATAAACTTGGATGCAAAAGAAACATATGTAGGTTAAAGCAGTATTTAAAAATAAATAAATCACAAATAAAATGTTTATAACATTTAGATCAATAAAAAAACATTAACGTGCTTTCTTCGGTCATCCTCAATGTGCATGGGACAAAGAATGACAAAAATCTAACAACTCTAAATACAATGCAATATACAAAATGAATATGTAAAGTGACAAAACATATCGGATATCCAAAATGTTTATTTATGTTTATTTAAAAAAAATCTCACACAAATTGCGATTTTCGATGCATTTAGTGTTCAGTGAAATACAAATCTATGTTTCTGAATGATGGTTATTGATTGGTAATAATATAGTAGATTTCTATTAATGCAGTACTTACCTTTGAACTTTGGTAGATAATACCAATTATGTCGATGTTGTAATCTACATATATTGTTAAAAGGGCAAGACTATCGCAAGATTTTAAGAAAAAATAATGAGTGGCTTTTTTACCTAAGAAGATTCGAAATCAAATTCGTTCGAATTACTACCAAACTCCTGTTGTTGTAGAAAATGTTTGTTTGGCTGAAAACATAAAATTACTGATATATTTTTCAATAAAGAAAAAAAAAAACAGATATTTGGTAGTAGCTTGAACGAATTTGTATTCGTATCGTCTTAATGAAACTGGTCAACAATACATTAATTAAGTCACATGTTTGTAGTATTGTAACGCACGAACTCCTGTTTTTCAACACAAACTCTAAACAATGAACTGTTTAAGAACGATTCACCGAAAAAATTAGGGTTTTTTAATTTTTTCTCTAATCCAGCCACGCAACTAGATTTGTCTAAAAGTTTATTATTTGATCTAAGTACACGGGATTTCGCATTTTTTAATATATAAGTCGCAATTTTCAGCAATCGCCACTCAAAGTCGAAATTTCTGTGGGTAATTTTTTCCCCATATTTTCGACCGATTTCATGATTTTTATGCACCAAACACGCTTTAAGCTCAATTGAAGAAAATACTGATAAGCTTATTTCAGGAACAGTTAAGTATTTTAAAAATTTACATAGGTCTTTTTATTATCTGGTTCTATTTAAAAACCATAGATATATTTTTAGGGAATCGCTTACTGGATTTTCTTTTATAATTGGATTGAGACCGAAAAAATTGGGTACCGTGTACCAAAACAGTTGTAAGCAAAAACCGGGTGAAACTGTGAATTTTTTGAATTTTGGCCGATGTATTTATTATTCTCTTTTGTATTCACGTGGTTTTCCCGCTAACGAAATAGCAGACATTAGCTATCGAACCATTTGAAAGACAACCTTGTAGTTTTATCGGGTGACTACTAAACCGTATTAACCGATACCAAAATTAATTGAAAATCCGGAAAAATTTTAAATCACTGGAAAATTAGGCACTGAATCTCAATATCATTTCCAGAGAGTGAAATTATATGAGAGAATTTATTGGACAAAGAGTTTTAAAGTTTCATAAAATTCACAAAAAATAGAAGCAAATTGGTTAACTGTTCAAAAATTTCTCAAATAGAAATTCCCGCAAGGCAAATTTTCCAAAAAAAATTCGAAAAACTTCAAAAATTTTAATAAATAGCACACAAGATAATGTTATGAGCATATTTCCACAGATTTTTGTTTTAAATCCACAAATATTTATAGAGATAAGGACTGTAGCTTTGAGAGTGATAGAAGTTTGCAAAATTCAATATTTTCCAAAGAGTTTTAAAAAAATTTATTTTACTCGGATTATTTTTTATTTTTTTAAGCAAAGCAACTATTTTTCCACGAAAGTAGTGCTATTAACTTTTTTAGATCACTTGCACATTCTTAAGGCACAATCACTTTTTATATTATGAAAAAATATATATTTTGTTTTATATATTATGGTATATATGAGATGAGTAAGTAAAATTGCATGCAGTGTTAGTATATTAATTTCTTTATAATGGAGCAATTGTTTAATCGTTTTAAAATTCCAAAAATGTCTTGCTTTTCAAATATTTTGTTGAAATTAACTAACTTTTTCTTGACTATACACCTTTTAAATCGGTAAATTGGAAATGTTTTTGGAAATTACGCAATAAGGCAAATAGTGTAGTAAGGAGATTTAAGATGTTAGCTCATAAGGGACTTCTTTGTTGTGAATCAAGTAAGCAAATGTGGTCGATTCTGAGGAGTAATGGAATGATGGATGACGCGGATAAGGCTGTTGTTAATGCTGAGCATCTCAATAATGAATTTGTGCGTAATCAGTCTCATACTGATATTCGTCCTCCATGTATCCCTGAAGGCGTTTTTGAAGGTTTTAGTTTCCGTACTGTTAGTGTTGATGAGGTTGTTGGAGCTTTTGGAGCTATTAAATCAACAGCTGTTGGCTCTGATGGAATTAGGTTGAAGCTTTTTAAGCTTAGGTTTCCCTACGTCTGTGTATATGTTGTTCACATTGTTAATACTGTTCATACTACTTTGTTGTTTCCTGCAGATTGGAAGGTGTTAGTTTCCGTACTGTTAGTGTTGATGAGGTTGTTGAAGCTTTTGGAGCTATTAAATCAACAGCTGTTGGCTCTGATGGATTTAAGTTGAAGTTTTTTAAGGTTATGTTTCCGTACGTCTGTGTATATGTTGCTCACATTGTTAATACTGTACTTACTACTTCGTTGTTTCCTGCAGATTGGAAGGTGGCAAAAATTGTGCCGTTTCCTAAGAGTAGTAGTTCTGCTGACTTGAGGCCAATATCAATCATGCCGATTTTGTAGAAGTTAGTCGAGAATGTAATGGAAAAACAAATGTGTGCGTACTTGGAGGATTCCTCTCTTTTGCACGAGAGTCAGTTTGGCTTTCGTTGCAGTCTAAGTTAAGACCGTTGCATATTTAAGTTAAGACCGAATCATGGGCGCTATGAACTTTATATTATATATTTAAATACTAGACCATATAGTATGATGATCCTATGACTTCTGCCGATGACGTAATCACAGCTTAAAGTACTCAAAATATGCAATTTTTACAAGGTCCCTCGTATGTTTTCTATATTCTTTTGATATATATTCACTTTAATTATTTCAAAAACTGTCTGTAACGAACGTACAATATCTCCTTAATATATTAGTGTCGAAAAACCCACAAAAAATATATGTTTGTATCCGAAAATAGCGAAATTCTGGGTAAAATTCGTCTAAACCGATTTTGAGCTATATCTCAAGAACAAGAGCTGATTGAGAAAAACCTCGTCCGGATTTCAAAATAACTCACCGATTTTATTTAGAAACAACAAAAACTTCGGTTGAAACAAAAGTCGTGTTGACCAGTGTAATATTTTAAGTTTAGAGGCGCATGCGAATTCTGCTCTGTCTAAGGTAAACTTTGTGTTACGAAAGTTATACAGGTTGGATGTTGTCTTGCCTCGTGTTATTAAAGTGTGTGTGGTACATGCGCTGATTATGCCTATTTTTTGTATGGCCTTGAGGTGTGTAGTGGTACTTGTTGTTACGTTCTCCGTACATTACGTTTATTGTTAAATAGAGTCATCCGATACGTTTATTCTGTAAGTTGGCGGAAGCATGTTTCGTCTTATGTCGAAACTTTTCTTGGTTGTAGTTTTAGGAATTTTGTCAATATTAGAAGTTTTCTGTTTTTTATAAGATATTCAATTTGCAGTTTCCGTTGTGTATCGTTAAACTGTTTTCGTTTGGAAGACCAGTGAGAAATGTTCAAATTGTTTTATCTAGAATGACGCCACTTTTTTAAAAGTCATTCTTAGTAAGAATTGCCCGTACATTTAATAATTTGCCACCCCAGGGTTGGACTGTTCTCTGTGTTGCTTCAAAAGGAAGTTGTACATACATATATGCTCAGTCTCATGATGTCTGAATGAAATCGGGTTCTTTTGTGTTTTGTTATATCTACTTTGCATTGCTGGGTTAATGAAATAGTGCTTTTCTCTTGGTCCATTTTGTATTTTCTTTAATTGCATTTTATTTTTATGAAAATTTGTGATATAATGTTTGTATTCTTTTGTATGTGTAGTCTGCATTTTCGTGTGTTTTTTAGGTTTTTTTTTTGCGGTTATTGTCATGTATTTATTAGACCTAAGTCCTAATATAAGGTTTGAGTGTAGTTTGTGTTAAGTTTGTTTTTGTAACATATACGGCCTTATTGGCTTGGTTACCAATCTAGAAATAAATAAAATTAAACAATGAACTTATATTTGTGCTTGAGTATATAGTGAGCTTTGTTATGATATGATTTCTTTTCTTCTTTTTGCCGTATTCTCCCCACTGCACAGTGGTCCCACTTGTGTGGGAAGGTGCGACAAAAATATTTATAATAATATTTAACTTACAAATCTCTTCGTGTGCAGACGTGTTATCAACTCGCTCTCAGAAATATTTCAATTTCGACTGTGCTACCATCGTATTAATCACAAAAACTGAACTTAAAAGCTTTGATAGTGTTTCCATATCGGAATATTTTGATATCTTGCTAATATTTACGACAGTTAAAGTGTTTTTGTTATTGTTACAAAATCAAATAAATAGCTTCTGTTCTCTTGGATTACACTTTGTGTGCCGTTCATAACAAACATAACATAATCTGTCAACATTGTGTTTAAAAGTTTTAGTTTTACTCTTCCGAGTTATTAAAAAAAAACAAAAATTATTTTTTGTTTTTCGTAGCTTCTGCTACCTATAAATTTATTATTGTGAATCAAAAATATGACTAAAAGGTAAATAATTACATTCCGTTCTTATAACTAAATTGAATACAATAAAATAGCTTATTAATCGTAAATAACAGAATTGAAAAATAAAATAGCTTATTAATCGTAAATAACAGAATTGAAAATTAAAATAGCTTATTAATCGTTTTCTGTTTCTTTGCAACATTATGGTTTAATTCATAGAATTATTGGTTAGCAAAAGTGTATTTAAGAAAAATTATGTTTTCCATAATTTTGTCTGCAAAACAGGAAATGGTAAAATAAAAAATAAGGTTGCAATGTTGAAACAGGAAACGTGTGTGCAATGTTTGCAGAAATCAATATCGAGAAATGTAATGTTAAATTAGTACACGGTGGGGTGATATCGTAACTCCCCCTCCGTTAGATTGAGGCTCCGACGAAATATGAAGAATAGTTGCTTTTCTTTTAAAAAATATAGGAATCATAATTAATAAAATAATTATTATAGAAATTGTAGTGCTACTTGCAGTAATATTAATTATTTTGTTAATTTTTTGTTTTCTATTCAAAGTTATAAAATTGTCTTCATATTTGATCTGTTGGATATATAGGTCTTCTAAATTAATTTCAGGTATTGTTCCGTTTTCTTTTATTTCCTTTAAAAGTGAGGATTGGATTACTTTTTCTTTTATTATTAATTTCTCATTTTTAAACGTTAAATTTCCGACATTGATTTCACAATTTTCGTATTTTATTATAAAATTCATAATTCATTCATAATTACAATTATTTGTAAAGTTATTAAAAAAGTTTTTAAATATTATAATTCCTTCTTTTGTTTCTTTAACTTCAGTGTTTTTATATTGTTTAAGTGTGCAACTAGCTGTCTTATTTTTAACAATGTTTACTATGCATGGGTCAACAATTGGTTTTAACATTCTATATAGACTAGATATATTTGGAAAGTATACATTTTGATTTTCATCCATTAAAATTTTGTTTTCTTTTAAAAATAATGATTTATTAAGTTTATTGGGTATTGGCTCAAAAATTATTTGTGCAAATGATATATTGGAGAATTGGGGAATGGAAAGGATAATGATAATTTGGTCTTTTTCAAAGGAAACGGAAACTTTTGTCTTAGTATATTGTTCAAAGTCATTGATTGTGTCAATTTCTTCTTCATCGAGTAAGTCTGTTGGTGTTATACCTAGTTTGCTTGTAAATATAACTCCTGCAATATCGTCAATATGGTTTTTAAGTAAATGTATGTCGTTATTAATTTGGTAAATATGTCTTAGAAAAGACACTTCATCTTCTAATGTAGATATTTTATTCTGAATCTCACTGCGAAATTTATTAATATATGTCTTTACTATATGTTGTTGTCTGTTGATATGAGTCTTAATATTTTGAATTTGTATCGAAAGTCTTTTATTTATACGAGCCATGTTTCCAATATCGTTTGAGTTAGTATTAGTAATTGTTGTTAGATTCTTGATAACCGATCTTATTTCTTGTTCATCATCACTGTCCATATTTCCTGTTATAAATTTGATTCCTTTACCTAATCCATTTATTAATCCTCGCTTAATTCTAAAATTCGGTGAAAGATTATTTAGTTTAATTTTTAAAAGATTAAAATAATTTAGAGTTGTGTCAAGTAATGGCATTAAGTCTGATATAGACCCATGTAATGAGTTAATATTGTTGTCAATAATTTCAATAGTATTGTGATAGTGTGTCAAATTTATTAAGTGATAAAGTCTCCGGTAGTGATCTATGATCCTTATGTCGCAATCCTTGATTGGGATGTAGCCTTCATTATCTGTTAAGTCTTGTATTTCCATCGATTGAGGTTTAGCAATATTCACCATTGAAATGAGCAGAAATATACATATTTGAAGTTGCATCTAAAAAGGATAATATTAGTTAGGTTAGGTTGACGCTTGATTTTCCTCAGTATTCTGAAATTTCTTTTTCCTTTTTATATGAGATTTATAGTACTTAAAATTCCGATCCGTTATTATATGATCATCGTCTAATTGAGATACTACTACTTTCCGAAATTTAGAATGGTTTTTGCTTCCTCGTTCATCTCTTAAATATATTGGCCCTGTTTAAATATCTATGTTCTCACGTGTTTCATTTAATTTATTTATAATCTTTTCTTTTGCTTTAAAAATTTTTCCTTAATCAAGGGATACTCGTCTTGGCTTACTATTCCGTTTTTAAAGTCTATGGGTTTCTTAGAAGTTGTTGAATGTATTGTATTATTATAATACATTATTATTCGGTACATTTTCTCTTCGACGCTTTCTGCGTCTTTGTTATGGTCATGTTTTAAAATTGGGATATGCTCATTGATTGTATTGTGGATTCTTTCGACATCCGCGTTTGAAGTATGATTATTGTTAGATGTATAGTGTATTTCAATATCCTGTTCTCTTAAAAATTCGCGTAGGGGTAAATCTTTAAATCCTAGTTCACTATCCATAATCAACTTTTTTATATTTCCGACTGTTGAAAGGTATTGGGTAAGTGCTTTTTTGAATTCGATCCAGGATCTATCTTTTATTCTTATAGCTTGAGCGTGTTTGGAAAATTTGTCTAAAAATGTTAAGAATAATGTTTTTTCTAAAGTATAAAAAACGTCAGCATGAACAATCTCACCGGGCTTATCGGGTGTTTCTGTAATTTTGAATTGTTGTTTTATGGGTTTCATGTCATACTTTTCATTTTTACATATATCACAATTATTAATGAATTGCGTTATACGTAGTTTTAGTTGTGGGTGGTAAAATTCGAATTTAAGTTGCGCGAAATTTTCGTTAATTCCTCTATGATTATTTTTTAGATGTTCTTTTTCTATTATTTCCGTTAGTTCATTTTCATCTGTTTGAAACAAAACATTTTTCAGTCCATTGAAAACAGACTCGTCATTTATAAAAATTGCATTGGTTTTATCATGGTTAAAATGATTTTTTAAAAGAGTTATTAGTGTATTCTCATCAAAGTTTTTAGCATAAATTGTCTTCCTGATATTCTTGAAAATTTGTTCAGTTTTTATTTTCAGTGACACTGTCTTTTGTATTACAATTTGTCGTCGATAAAAATTGATTGGATTATTTGTTTCAGAAATAATATTAGGTAAGTCTTCTTCTTCATTGAAATTGATTTCTACTCTAGATAGTGCATCTGCATTACCGTTCATAATTCCTTTCTTATATTGTATATCAAAATCATATTCTTGTAGGCTAAGTCTCCATCTAATTAGCCTTGAGTTTGGTTCCTTCATAGAAAATAACCAAACTAAAGGTCTGTGATCTGTTTCAATTATAAATCGTCTTCCAAAAAGATATGGTCTAAAATATTTTGTTGACCACACTATAGCAAGAAGCTCTTTCTCTATCGTACTATAATTCTGTTCTGAGCCATTTAGACCTCGACTAGCATAACAAATAGGATGACCATTCTGGGATTGAACAGCTCCTAGAGCAAAATTACTTGCATCGGTTTGAAGAACAAATTTTTTATTGAAATCTGGGTATACTAAAACGGGAGAATTTGTAAGGAGTCTTTTAAGAGATTCAAATGCTTCGATATATTCTATATTATTAAGGTCGATAACGGAATCTTTCTTGAGATATCTTGTCATTGGTTTGGCTATGGTAGAATAATCTTTCATGAACTTACGGTAATAGTCGGATAATCCAAGAAATTGTTTTATTTCTTTTTGAGTCTTTGGTAAAGGGAATTTTTGTACACATATTATTTTATCGGGATTTGGTCTAATACCTTCCTCTGATATTACGTGTCCAAGGAAGTTTGTTTCCCTTTTCATGAATTCGCTTTTATCTAGCTGAACTTTCAAATTGACTTCTTTAAGTCTCTGAAATACTTTTATTATTGGTTCTATGTGTTCTTGGAGAGAGGTCGAGAATATAATTATGTCATCTAAGTAGACTAAACAAATTTTGTTGATTAAATCGCCCAAAACATTATTCATTAAACGCTGAAAAGTGGTCGGAGCTGTTTTCAGTCCGAATGGCATACGAAGAAATTCGTAATGACCACCTTCCACGTTAAATGCTGTCTTTGGAATATCCTTTTCGTGGATTTCGATTTGGTGGAATCCTTTCGCCAAATCGAGTGTTGTAAAGTACTGACAGCGTCTATATAATAATCTACGACAAGTCTTCATTTAGTTTTGCCACTCGCATCCATCCTTTTTGGAACTATCCAGACTGGTGCTGAATAAGGCGAATGACTGGGTCTTATTATTTTTTTGTCTAACATTTCTTTTATTTGTTTTTTGACTTCGCCTTTATGTATATAAGGATATCTGTATGTTTTTGCTGCAATAGGTATATTTTTAACTGTCCTTATCTCATGTTTGATTGCATTGGTAAAAGTAAGATCACTCTCTTCGGTATAAAATATGTCTTTATATTTTTTAATAATTGGTATAAGTTTCTTGTGTTCTTCTTCGTTTAAATGATCTAACCGAATTAGTTCCATTATAGGTTTTTCTGTTTTTTCATCAAAATCAAATGTATAAAAATTTTCAGATGTAACTTCATCTGTTCCTTGTGTTTCTAACATAACTCGTTGTGGTAAATTTCCATTTACTTTAACGAAAGCAGTAATTTTATAATTTTCCGCTTCATATACTCCCTCCATTATTTCGATATTCTTATCGTTTAGTATGGATTGTGGGTTATATATTAGTCCGTCTTGTTGTTCTACTTGTAACATTACTTGATGCAGTCCTCTTTTTTCGAAATAGTATTCAATACCGTCATTGGTATATCGAATGGGGATGTCAGTTTCTTCAATTCTTAACAAGTTATCATTCATATATTATTACCAATTATACCATTATATTTATCGTGAAATTGGCAAACTAAAAATTCTAATTTTGTGTCAGTAAGTAAGCCGAATTCCTTAAAAGCTGGAATTACTACTTTTTCAGAAATTGTAATAGTATGCTGGAGAGTCTTAACGTTCGTTACATCGCAAGGTATTTTCCATTTAGGATTGCAAATCCCAGGATTAATTATAGAGTGTGTTGCTCCAGTGCCAATAATAAATTTTAGACGTCCTAATTTGGTTTTGATTACTATATATGGTAGGTTTCCGTTGAGGCTGTCGGCTGAAAATTTTGAGCATTGTTCATATTGGTCCCGTTTTCTTCTGCTTGTCTTTGTGGATTGCAGTTTTGTCCATTGTTCCCATTATTTTGTTGATTGTGGTCGTGGTTTTAATAATTGTTTGGTTGGAAATATTGTACATTATTTACTTCCATTGGTTCCAGTTGTTGAGGCTGATTGTAATTTTGTCCGTTATAACTTTGGTTGTGATTTCCTGTGTTTCCCTGTGGATTCCAATCATAATTTTGGTTGTTTTGTCTATAATTGTTATCACGCTGATAATTACTACGATTATTATAATTATGCTTTTTATTTGTATTTGTCTTGTTTCCTGAGGATTCCTTGTGTCCATCTTGTCCTTTATTGTTTCGGTTCTTTTTGACTATGCGACCATCTTTTCCCATGTATGCGTATCCATTCTCGAACAATATATCCATTGCCGATTCCAGGCTGTCGGGATTCCTGCAAGTTAATACGGTCTTCATAGGTTCTGGCATCTTATTCTTGAAGATATGCAAAGCAGATCTCCTATTGTTTAAGGCTACCTGATTGGCGGCCTCGCCCTCTCCTAAGACTTGAAGGGCTTTATTATTGAGTCGTCTTAGACGGTGCTTTATTTCATTATAGAAATCAACCGTAGTATTCTCGAAAGTGACGGATCTTAATTCGTCGAATAATTGTTCACAATTCTTCTTTTCACCAAAATTGTTTTCTAATATGTTCTTAATTTCTGTCCATGATTGAGCTTGTATATTGATTTCAATGATTTCTTTGGCACTACCTATTAACCTACTTTTTATTATGTCTGAAAATAATAGCTGCGAAAGTTCGTCATATGTCCTTAACATAGGGTGTATTCAGATATTTAATGGGGTCTAATTGAATTTGGTTAGGTTGAGCCATTTTGAATTTTTGTTTTAAGTTTTCTTTTCTATTGTATTTATTGAAATTAATAGTTTAAACGTGTATATCTAAAAATTATGAAATAATAGTCTTAAAAACTATAGCTTACTGTTAATCTGTATATATTTGTTATGCTTTGCTTCAGTGGTGGATGGGTACGTCCTTCTTTATTTGGCTTGGCTTGACATGGCTTTCGTCTCCTTTGGATTGGCTTTCTTCTTCTGGATTGACTCGGCTTTCTTCTTCTTAAGGCACTTTCGTTGGTTTTTTTTTATATTGGTTTTCCCTTATAGGATTCACAAGATTTTCTTCAATAAGTTTATTTAGATTGTTTTTTCTAATTTTCTTTTATTTTACGGTACTAATTATTAGGTTCGCAAAAATGTTATCACAATATTTGTATTTAGAATATTCACAATTCTTATATTTTTCTCAGTTTCTCAACAATTTTATTACAGTGATTTTATTTAGAATGCTTACAATTTTTATACTTTTCTTTTTTTTTTACTGGTTCACAAAAAATTTTCACAATATTTTGTTTAAGGGTTGACAATCCTTTTATTTTTTCACAGTTTATCAGGCAATGTTATCACAGTGATTTTATTTAGAATGTTCACACAAATTTTTCACAATATTTTACTTAAAATGTTGAAAATCCTTTTATTTTTTCACAGATTCTCAGACAATTTTATTACAGTAATTTTATTTAGAGTTTTCACAATCTTTACATTTTTTTTCACAGGTTCACAAAAATTTTCACAAAAATGTTGACAATCCTTTTTTTTAGGATAAAATATTTTTTCTCAGTTTCTTAACGATGTTTTTTATTTAAAAGTTTTAAAATTCTTTTTATTTTTAACGATATTTTAATTTATATAATTGTCAAAAGATTTGACGAAGATCTTTATTCACAAAAATTATTTTTTGTTTGGTTGTTTTTGTTTTCTAACAAATCATTTTTCACAAAAATTATTTTTTGTTTGGTTGGTTTTGTTTTCTAACAAATCACTTTTCTTTTCCGATACCGCGTTATAACATTGAAATGTTCAAAATGGATAATTAATTCTTTAATTACGATCCTTTCCTCGGTATCCCATCCTCGTTGCCAGTTTTAGTTTTACTCTTCCGAGTTATTAAAAAAAACAAAAATTATTTTTTTGTTTTTCGTAGCTTCTGCTACCTATAACTTTATTATTGTGAATCAAAAATATGACTAAAAGGTAAATAATTACATTCCGTTCTTATAACTAAATTGAATACAATAAAATAGCTTATTAATCGTAAATAACAGAATTGAAAAATAAAATAGCTTATTAATCGTAAATAACAGAATTGAAAATTAAAATAGATTATAAATCGTTTTCTGTTTCTTTGCAACATTATGGTTTAATTCATAGAATTATTGGTTAGCAAAAGTGTATTTAAGAAAAATTATGTTTTCCATAATTTTGTCTGCAAAACAGGAAATGGTAAAATAAAAAATAAGGTTGCAATGTTGAAACAGGAAACGTGTGTGCAATGTTTGCAGAAATCAATATCGAGAAATGTAATGTTAAATTAGTACACGGTGGTGTGATATCCTAACTTTTAAACTCATCGTTTCGCTCTTTTTGCTGTGTTTGTTGCTCTTATGAATTTCAACCTAGCGTCTTTTTTAACATTTTTTGGTGCAACGGTTCTTGCATGCGTTAAAGCTTTATCACTTAAGAGCTTTTGTAGCGGCTACTTTGGAACTGTTATAATTCTGGTTGCTGAACTTGCTAAAAAAAAACATCACAATCCGGTAACTACAACATAATTTTTGGTTGTGCATTGTTAAAGAATCTTAAGCTCAAACATGAAATGCTATGATAAACTGTCAAAACCCAGTTCCATTCATATCATATAAAATGCGTGGATTTAAATGCTCGTACGGCTGATAATATAAACGAGGGTAAAGGATTACGTTGGTGCTGTACTAAATGTAAAATATATGACATTGAATTTTACAACTATTTTATAAATACTCGGAACGAATTAAATACCATTGGCATTGAACTCAACTCGTTAATGGATAGATTCTTAAAATACAAAGAAATGTTCGATAAAGCTTCTTGTTTAGATAAATTTCTGGAATCCCCATCTGATTCTCTCCGAAAAAGAAAGAAGCCGATTGAATCTAGTACCACTTCCACCGCTACCACTTCTATTAACCCAACAAATGTCGCAAATAGTCTGACAGTTCCAACGATAACTGTCCATGAAACACCTTCGAAAAATTTATCATTAATAGAGCCAACAAACAATGGAAATCTTTTAACACCATCTGGGTCTAAAACGTTTTTTCCCCTCAAACTGCTCCTAAATCGCCACTTACGCTCACAACTCCAAATTCTCCAAGTCCTCCTATTCTAAGAGTAGTTCAACCTAAACGTGCTATATTTGCTGCTCGCTTTGCTGCTGATACAACTGAAGAACAGATGATATCTTACATTAATAGTAAACTTGATGTTACCACTGATATTATTGTTTATAAATTTAGACATGCAGAAAAACGAAGGAAGGCATCCTTTAGAAGATTCAAGATTCTTTTTAAACATCTCACGCTATTTGTCACGTGTTCTTATATACCCCCTTCTTCAAGCATCGATATTTATACGAAACACGTATCATTAATTCGTTACGCCTTTCAATCATCAAAATCTAACGATATTTTAGTCTGTATGGGAGATTTTAACTTGCCAAATATTAAATGGGTTTGAAATTCTGATAACCATGATTTTTTACCAATTAGTATAGGTCAAACCGCTAACCAATGTATTAGCCCGTTCTTACGTTATGGCCTGTCTCAAATTAACAATATTTACAATTCTTCGAGAAACTTACTTGATTTAATATTTGTTAGCGAGCCTAGAGAGATCATAGTATCCTCTAATGATCCTATAGTACTGCCAGAAGACAAATATCACCCTACCTTATACATTGAAATACCTTTATCACTCCAATCTAACAGTCATATAAAACAAAATAGTTTAAATACCAAATATTGTTTCTCCCTAACAAACTATTTACAATTGACTACATCTTTGAGCTCAGTAGACTGGAGTAGACTTAACACTCTTGACTCATTAGATGATATGATAACTATATTTTACGATACTATCCGTGACTCCATATCTAAAGCAGTCCCAAAATCGTGTATTCCCAAGAATTCTGGCCCCCTTGGAATAATAATATACTGTCGATATTAAAGAATAGAAAAAATAAATTATATAAGAAGTTTAAAAAAAGTTGTTTGCCATCAGATTTCTCTAATTACTGCATTGCAAGGGCGAAATATACAATTTCTAATAGAAAGCAATATAGCATTTATATAAAAAAGCTCAAGGAAGATTTTCTATCAAATCCGAAATCTTTCTACGGTTTCATTAACTCCAAACGTAGGTATAACGCTTTTCCCAAAATTCTTAAATTTGGAACAGAAACTGCCTATGACGATTATGGGACATCAAATATATTTTCATCGTTTTTTAAAACGACTTATTCAAATCAAAACCATGATGAAAATTTTAAATACCCCTATAATATAACAGAATACTCTTTTATTCATGTTCAGAGTTTAAATGTTTCAACAATTTTAAGCCATTTAAAAAGACTTAAACCCATAACTACCCCAGGCCCAGATGGTATCCCCGCGTGTATACTCAAAAACTGTGCAGATAATCTAGCTTTTCCGCTTTCAATTTTATATAATAAATCATTACGTTGTGGCTATTTCCCTGATATTTGGAAAGAATCCTATATTGTTCCGCTTTTCAAATCAGGAAGTAAAACGGAAGTCTCTAACTACAGAGGTATTGCAAAATTAAATACCATTCCAAAACTTTTCGAAAAACTTGTAACAGATTTACTGTCATTTCAAGTCTCCTCAATTTTGTCTAAATATCAACATGTTTTTAGAAAAAATCGTTCTACTGTAACTAATCTTTTAGAATTGACTACAATGGTAAACGATGGTTTTAGAGCACGGCAACAAACGGATTGCATATATACCGACTTCAGCAAGGCTTTTGATAAAGTTAACCATGAGTTACTTCTGCTAAAATGATATCACATAGGCTTTAGCAGTTCCTTCTTAAAATGGATAAGATATTATTTAACTGATCGACTCCAAATGGTAAAGTTTGAAAATGCTGTATCCAATAGAATATTTGTATCTTCTCGAGTTCCACAAGGCTGTCATCTGGGCCCAGTGTTATTCACATTATTTCTTAATGATCTACCTAATGTAATAAATCTTTGCGATGTTCTTATGTATGCAGACGACGTAAAGCTTTTTTATTCCTTCAGTGATCCGAGAAACCAACTTTTACTGCAATCAGATTTAAACCTATTCTATAACTGGTGTAAGATTAATTTGCTTGAGTTAAATGTTTCAAAATGTAAGCACATGTCTTTTTTCAGGCTTAATAAGATTGATACATCTTATTACTTGAATCAACGTATGGTGGAAAAAGTCTATTCCATTACAGACCTTGGTATTCTTCTGGACCATCGCCTAGATTTTAGGGACCACGTAAGTCTAGTTATAAATAAAGCGTTTAAGAATTTGGGATTTGTCAAGAGATGGAGTAAAGAATTCTCTGACGGAGTAAAGAATTCTCTGTCACATAACAACTTTATATATCTTTTGAACGTTCCGGCTTAGAATATGGATCGATTGTATGGGACCCACATTCTGCTATTCACCAACGCGTAATTACCAGTTACTCAAAATTAATTACTAAACATCAAATTATGCTAATAATGACCCCTAACGCCGCCTCTTAGTACAATTTAACAAATTCTACAACTTAATCGACTTTTCTGAAAATCGTGTTTCTGTAAAACGAAAGTTAATATTGTATCTCAACTGATAGTTATTGATCATTCAAATATGAAATGTAAATAATATATATATATATATATATATATTTAGTATGTAAGGATTATTGTATCTATAGACTTAAGGAAATAAAAAAAAATCGTCGGATCAATCTTATTTTTTCAGTATATACTAAAAATAAGTAAAACATACTTTAGCCAAAAAATTATCAATATGCGTCCAGTTTTTCCTATAACCCCCATGTAGCGGTACCAACCGATTTCGGGTATGTCGAAGCTTTTATCTACATTTTCGGCCCTAATTGGCTGTACTTTGGTGTTTAGGGTTCCCAATGGTCAAAAACCTTCTGCGCCAAAAACTGTGGTCTTAGGTCCAGGTTTCGGTATAGCTCTCATATAACGATACCTCCCGATTTCAGGTATTTTGAAGATTTTATTAACATTTTCGGACCGAATTGGTTGTAATATGCGATTTAGAGTTCTCATTTAGAGTTCTTAGGTCCAGGTTTCGGTATAGCCCTCATATTACGGTACCTCCCTATTTCAGTTATTTTGAGGTTTAAACTACATTTTCGGTTGGAATTGGTTGTAATTTGCTATTTGGAGTTCTTAGTGGTCAAAAACCGTCTCCGAGTGGTATCGTGGACAGGAAAGGAAACCAATTATTCCATTTAAATTCAGAGTTTTTCATGGTAGGGTATAGATTAAAGTTGCGTGCGACCGAACCTTACATTTTTACTTATTTTTCATATTATATGTAGCATCATACATACATCAAAAATATACAAATGTAAAAAATACACTCATTAGCAGATCACAAAACAAAAATGTCTAAATCTTTAAAGAAAAAAACAAATCAAACAATTAAAACACAAAACAAAGAAGAAACTGAGAATACAGTAATACGGCATGGCATATTCACTGAAACGACCAGATGCATGGTCAGTATTTTTAATGTCACACACGGAAATACAAATATATGCAGCTGGAACCAAATTTTTCGTAAACTTGATACTATTTCGAAAATTCTTCAAAAAATTTGGAGAGTGGCGAAGGATGGCGAAGTTAGTAAAACTACACATCAATTTTTAAGACTTGGAAAAAAACAAAAAAAAGAAAATATTATAAAAAATGTGATTTCCAGCACATTTTATGCGAATAATGTGTACAAATTTGTATGTAAAAGTAATTAGAAAACCTTGTACTAAAACTTCCATTTCGAAAAAAATGTATCCTTTCAATTTTGATTTACTTGCATTGCAAGCAGTCACAACCTTACTGATGTTTTTAAAGTTTTTAAGAGATCATACGTCAACTTCTTCTGTTTTGTTTTGTTACATACCGTTATAAATTACAAAAACTGTGCTGGAATATTAAAATAAAATATGTTTAGAGAAAATTTGCTAAATTGTCGCAAAGATTTGATGATATCGATTTTTGTCGCAGGTTGGGACCAGTGTGCACTGCCAAGCTGGTTTGAATTATGTGCGCTGTGTGTGTATGTATGTACGTTTGTTAAGTTAAATGATGAGAGTGGTGATTGCTAAACGATGATATTGTTGGTCGAGATTATTTTTGTTATGTATTAAATAATTCGATGAAAAATGCGAACACTCGTAAAATAATGATGGTGCCAATATACGATATGAGTTTTTTATGTTATGAAATGTGTAAGTAAAAATATGTATAATTACCTTCTCCTTCATTATTTGCCTATTCCTTTTTTAAAATTTTGGCGATTAATGCAATTTTATACATACATATTATATCTGTAACATTATAAATATCAATTTGGTTTTTACAAGTGTCTTATTATTTCAGCAAATGACTCTCTGTTTCAGCCTTCGCAAAGAAGATTTTCAACATCTTGGATACCAGTCCACTCCTTTCTGTTATTAATCCATATCATTCCATATCCTTCCCTAGTGGGTCTTCCTTAAATTTTATTCGGTTTATATTTTGGAGTAGCTTATATTTGTTGTTTCGCATTATATTTCCAAGATAAGTCGTTTTTCCTTTTTTATTATAGGCATTATTTCCTTTTCCTGGTGTAGACTTTGTAATACCGTACTGTTGGAAACAAACTGTAGGTCCACATTCCAAAAGCTTCTAGTTTCATTATATCTGTTGCCTTTAAGGTCCACACTTCGACAGGGTATCACAAAACTAACCATACATACGTTTTCATGTATCGCAGCTTGGTTTTTATCCTTATATCATGGCTGGTAAATATTTTTTTGTACTTGATGGACGCTTCCCTCGCCATTTCAATTTTGCAACTTTGATTTGTCAAAGTCGTCACAATTTGCAATGGAAGACTCCAAAAAAGGGATTATTCCTAGTTAAAGGATCACAAACGAAATTAACATGGTCTTCAATCGTAACATCTTAAATACGTATTGATACCCTATTTTTGTATTTCAATATCAGCATCTTCTATAGTTGTATGTACTAAGAAACTAGACTTTTTAAAACTTTTTTCCCTTGTTTTCCGAGCAACTAGACACTTAAACGCATTTTACATTAGCCATGTTTAACAAAACATGCATCATTTAAGTTGTCAATTTCATGCAATATCTGTCAAATAAAACAACTGTTTTAAGCGCAAGGGTAAAATCTTTAAAGCAAATTTCGCTCTGAAAGCGCTGATAAATGAGTTTTGCTTCTCTTTTCTAATGTACACTTCAATAAAGAGAGCGTTCTGAATGTGTTTTGTTTCTTATTTATTGTGAAGACATCAGTGAGAAAAAGTTTAACAAAAATTCGTTATGTCGAAGGTCACACTAGAGTGTTTCATTGAAACAATTTCATGAAAACAAGGGTTCCGAGGTTGAGTTATATCATAAAGTTGCTGTAGTGGGGAACTCGATCTATAAATATCTAAAAGTTTCATTGAAACCACTCTAGTGTGACCTTCGACTATTGAGAGGTTATTTTATGTGAGAATTCCCACTTGTGCAATAAAAACACTTCGTTATGGAAAAGTATTCGTTATAAAGAAGTTCGTTATAGGGAGGTTAAAGTAGGTGAAAAACGCTGGAAAAAGCTGCATTTTAAATTTTTCTTCGTTATAGAGAAAAAATCGTTATAGGGAAGTTCGTTATAGAGAAGTTTGACTGTATTTGGTTTTTTTTCATCCCCTCCACCATTTCTACCTTCCACCATTAGGTTTGTCATTACGTTTGTAACTACTCGGAATAATCATTGTAGACCCCACAAACTATATATGTATCTTCTTGATCAGCGTGCAATTCTACATCGATATAGCCATGTCCGCCCGCCAGTGGAAATCACTCTAGCGTCGGAACGGATTGAAGTAGATAAATGAAATTTTGGAAAAATCTATTATATGTGCGTAGGACTTTTGGTATTGCAAGCGGGCTATGTAGGTCCACGGTTTCGTATAGCCTCTATACAAAGTGACGCTTGGCGCTTCGTCGTTTAAAGGAATTTTTAAGATATTTGTCCCATTTTACACACCGATTTGGTTGTAATTTAGTATTTTGTGTCTCCAGAGACTAAAAACATTTATACCAACGTTTGTTTAAATAGGTCCAAGTTTTGGTATAGCCCCCATATAACGCCCCATATATAGTACGCGTCACTTTAAGATATTTTGAATGTATTAGTCCCATTTAACCTCAGAATCGGATGTAACTTTGTATTTTGTGTTTCCAGACGCTAAGAAACATTTCTACCATAAAATTTGTATATAGGTCTACGTTATGATATAGCCCCCCCCTTGGACGATATCTCCCTATTTTCTGTATTTTAAAGGTTTTAACCTTATTGCCACACCGAAATGGCTAAAATTTTCTACGTAGTCTCCGTTGAGGGTATACAACTTTCCATCTGAAATTGGTCGGTATAGGTCAACGTCTTTATATAACTCCCATAGAACGGTACCACCCGATTTTCGGTATTATGAAGGTTTTAGTGTCATTAATCCACCAAAGTGGCTGAAATTTAGTATTTAGTTTTTTCTGGGCTACAAAAATTTCTCTCAGAAATTTGTTGGTATAGGTCAACGTTTTGACAGAACGGTACCTCCCGATTATCGGTATTTTGAAGATTATTTTACCGAAGTGGTCGAAATTTGGTACTTAGTTAATTTCTGGGCTACAGCTATTTCCCTCAGCAATTTGTAGGTATACGTCCACCTTTTGATGAACCCCCATAGGACGGTATACTGAAGATTTTAGCCTCATTACAACACAGAAATGGCTGCACGTTGGTACTTAGTCTTCGTTGAGCCCCCATAGAACGGTACCTCCCGATATTCAGTATTTTGAAGGTTGTGTAATCAATATCCCATCGAAACGGATGAAATTTAATATTTAGTCTCCGTTGGTGGTATAAAACGTCCAAGCTGAAATTTTACGGTATTGTTCCATACTTTTTTTTTAGCCACATTATTCAACGGTGGAGTTACGAAGCTTTGCTCCAGAAATGTATCGGTACAGGTCAACGTTTTATACAGCCTCCATAGAACGGTGCTTCCGATGTTGTTAACTATCCAAATCCAGAATATCCAGTTTTAGGTCTAGTCGGTATTGCCCAACTGTATGGAGTTCGGTCAATTCTGAAAATTTAAAATATTGGTCCATGTATTGGAAAGAACAAAAATGTCGTCCCATATGAGCTGTTTTGAAGGGAGTATTATCATTCGAGATATGTATATGTATTACTCCTGCAATAAAAGGAAGAGTTTAGTACTTTCATAAACGAAATTAAACTAATTGTTCCTATTCACTTTAATACAGTTCGTTGTGGAGGGTAGAAAAAGTTCGGCCCGGTCGAACTTAACGCTTGTCTTACTTGTTAATATTGATTTTTGGTCCATACAACTCACTTTGTGCTACCCGCCTATTTAAGAGATATTGAAGACCTGACATGCTGTCAGCTAAAATTGTTGTGTCGTCTGCATATCTTATATTGCTGAGGGAACCGCGATTTACAAATATTCTTTTCTGAACATCTTTAATTAATTGAATAGTAAAAGTGACAATATATATCATTTTGATATTATTATATCTTCAGTCATCTCTTCTTCTGTTGCCAGCACAGACTTTTTATGCAGCGAATTTCCTTTTCATCGATACCAAAAGATGCAAGGATTTCTATAAGTTTAACGTGTTTGACTGTATCAAATGCTTTTTCACATTCTATAAACAAATATAAACGTCTTTCTGAGCATTTATACATATTTGAAGAACTTCAAGTGAAAAAGCGTGTTCCCTTTATTACCCAAAGCCGAATTGGGAGTATCCCATAAAATTTTTACGTCTTTTATATATCCTGCCATGAATAAACTTGAGAAAAACTTTAAGGGAATGTCTCATAACACTAATTAGCCTATAAACGTTGCATATTTTTGATGTCCTTTTTAGGAATAGCTATGTACGCAGATTTTAGCCTGTCCTGTGGACATTTAACGGTTTCATATATGCAATTAAAAGCTTTGCTTACTTGTTAATATTGATTTTTAGTCCGTACAACTCGCTTTGTGCTACCCGCCTATTTAAGAGAAATTGAAGAGCTGCATCAACTGTGCTGTCTGTTGCCAATACAAACTTTTTATGCACCAGATAACTGAAATATATATTTGCGTTGCTACAACAACAACATCTGTAGCAGCAACATTTTTAGTAGATCCACATAACAATAATTTGTTTGTTCTGTACAACGTTCGATTTATTTTTGAAAGCATTTCGTTAACTTTAAAAATTGAATTTTATATGAAACAAACATAAACAAAACCTGAAATTTGTCACATTAGGCAATTTTGAAAGGAAGCGGGCAAACGTGTAGGGTTGATTTTCTTTGGCTTTTTCGAGCCTGTTCTACTTTCCTTATTGTACCATACCTACGTATGAGACTAGACGTTCATTGCTTATGTTACAAACTTTAGCAAACCGTAAAAGCTTTAATTCAATATGCCTGCTTCGTTTTGTGATTTTATCAACAATGTCATTGATTCTCCAAATTTGCTGGCATTCTTTCCGAGATTTGTACCTTCGATTGCATGTTTTTGTGAAGTTCCTTTTCAATTTTAACGGGTAAATTTTTGAGTCTATATTCCATCAGTAACACTGCTCAACAAAATTGAACAAGTTAAATGTTTCAACCGAAAATTTTTTGTTTCTAACGTGTGGTGTTCCACATTATTATATTTCTAAACTACGCCCCTGTTAACAATGTAAAACTATGCACATGAAAACATATGTAGCTATGCACAAGTAATTCATAATGAGAGTAAATAACAAAAATCAATATCAAAATAACTAATCAAAAACATAGAACTATTCTCAGCACACACGCTCTCTCATCATTCAGCAGTCTCAAAAATATAAACAACAACAAGAGACGATGCCGTTATAAAAACTTGATTGCTGTTTTGTGGCCACCTGCAACTCTGTTTTAAGAAGAACAAATCACTTATCATTGTGAAGCGTAGCTGCCAAATTGCATTTTGAACAAAAATAAAGTTTAATCATTTTTTAATAAACTCTCGTTTCATTTTGAGTTTATTATAGTGGCGACGAGGTTAAGACTAAATTTGCAAATATTTAAAAAATAAAGTTGTCCAGAAAAATGGAATCATCAATAATTGGAAAAGTACCATATTTTGATCATACACAGAAGGTATGGTCAGTGTTCCAGAACCAACTTCAACCATTTTTATTGCCAATGAAATCGTTGCTGAAGAATAGAAAATAGCAATTCTTCTAGCATTTGTATGTGAGACGTCGGACATCTTGTTGACAAATTTGATGAGTCCGGCTAAAGTGGAAGCTACAACAGTGACGTTTGAACAGTGTGCGGCGGCAATGACCAGGCATTTTACACCTCAAACGGCAGGTTTTGCAGAAAGGTTTAAATTTTATAATGCCACAAAATCATCAACGGAGACGGTAAACGAATGGGCCGTTCGTGTGAGGTCATTAGCAGTGAATTGTGAATTTGGATCGTGTTTGGATACTGCCATTCGAGAGAAGTTCGTGATGGGACTGGAAAAGGGTCCGGCCCGGGACAAATTTTTTTTGGAGGCAGTGACTGTTAAATTCAAGCAGGTGGTAGAAATTACAAATAGTGCCGAATATGTGAAACATCAGTACGTTGCAGTGGAGGTGAAACAAGAGCAAGAGCTGAATTTTATTAAACGAAGCAAGGGTGGTTGCGGCAAAAGAGATGGAACGAAGCAGGTGACGTCACAACACAAGCATAAGCAGGGTGATTACCAGTGAAGTGTGTGTGGTTACAAAAATCATAAAAGCGATTGTTGTAAGCTCAGAAATTACAAATGTAATCAATTTGAAGAAAATGTATAAATCTCAAAATTTAAATTTTATAGATAATTCCGATGTATCTTTATTTTCCATTGTTGCAGCCAGTTAAATATAGTGAATGGGGGAATCCTATTTAAGAGATATTGAAGACCTGGCATCAACCTGTGCTGTTTGTTGCCAATACAAACTTTTTATGCACCAGATAACTGAAATATATAATTGCGTTGCAACAACAACAAGGAAGCGGGCATACGTGTATGGTTGATTTTCTTTGGCTTTTTCGAGCCTGTTCTACTTTCCGTATTGTACCATACCTACGAATGAGACTAGAGTTCATTGCTTGTGTTACAAACTTTAGCAAACCGTAAAAGCTTTCATTCAATGTGCCCGCTTCGTTTTTGATTTTATCAACAATGTCATTGATTCTCCGAATTTGCTGGCATTCTTTCCGAGATTTGTACCTTCGATTGCATGTTTTTTTGAAGTTCCTTTTCAATTTTATCGCGTACATTTTTGAGTCTATATTCCATCAGTAACACTGCTTAACAAAATTGAACAAGTTGAATGTTTCAACCGAAATTTTTTTATTTCTAACTTGTGGTGTTCCACATTATTATATTTCTAAAATACGCCCCTGTTAACAATGTAAAACTATGCACATGAAAACATATGTAGCTATGCACAAGTAATTTATAATGAAAGTAAATAACAAAAATCAATATCAAAATAACTAATTAAAAACATAGAACTATTCTCAGCACACACGCTCTCTGGTACTCTCATCATTTAGCAGTCTCAAAAACATAAACAACAAGACACGATGCCGTTACAAAAACTTGATTGCTGTTTTGTGGCCACCTGCAACTCTGCTTTAAGAAGAACAAATCACTCATCATTGTGAAGCGTAGCTGCCAAAATGGAATCATCAATAATTGAAAAAGTACCATATTTTGATCATACACAGAAGGTATGGTCAGTGTTCCGGAACCAACTTCAACTTCATTTTTTATTGCCAATGAAATCGTTGCTGAAGAAAAGAAAAAAGCAATTCTTCCAACATCTCTATTTGAGACGTCGTACATCTTGTTGACAAAATTGATGAGTCCGGCTAAAGTGGAAGCTACAACAGTGGAGTTTGAACAGTGTGCGGCGGTAATGACCAGGCATTTTACACATCAAACGGCAGGTTTTGCAGAAAGGTTTAAATTTTATAATGCCACAAAATCATCAACGGAGACGGTAAATGAATGGGCCGTTCGTGTGAGGTCATTAGCAGTGAATTGTGAATTTGGATCGTGTTTGGATACTGCCATTCGAGATAAGTTCGTGATGGGACTGGAAAAGGGTCCGGCCTGGGAGGCAGTGGTAAAAATTGCAAATAGTGCCGAACATGTGAAACATCAGTACGATGCAGTGGAGGTGAAACAAGGGCAAGAGCTGAATTTTATTAAACGAAGCAAGGGTGGTTGCGCCAAAAGAGATGGAACGAAGCAGGTGACGTCACAACACAAGCATAAGCAGGGTGATTACCAGTGCAGTGTGTGTGGTTACAAAAATCATAAAAGCGAGAGTTGTAAGCTCAGAAATTACAAATGTAATCAATGTAAACAGCGAGGTCATTTAAAGAAAATGTATAAATCTCAAAGTTTTATAGATAATTCCGATGTATCTTTATTTTCCATTACTAGCTCTGGTGACGACCCCATTAAAATTTTTGTTAATGAAAGACCATTTGTGATGGAACTGTATACTGGGTCAGAAAATAATGTGACTTCGGAGTGTACTTTTGACAAATTTTTCGGTGACCATAAACTAAAAAAGACATACATGCTGTTAAGGGCTTACAATGGTGTTAGTATAAACCCGGTTTGTGAGTGTGACGTAACTGTTACATACGGAAGTTAGGTTAGGTTAGGTTTAAGATCCGCAGCTGCCGTGCTGGCAGCCACTCCACTCGAAGACCTTAAGGTCCATTGTGATCATCCTGACCATTGTTTTGTATATGGTGATGATGTGACGGGGATGTAAGTCGTCTATGGATGAAGTAATTGCGGTTCCGGCTATATTGTGATGTGTGCAAGTAAAAATGGTGATGATGTGAAGTAGAAGTGTGATGTTTGTTATGGATGAGGCTGTATGATGTTACGTGTTTATAGATGATGATGTACGGTGATCCGGCTATATGGTGATGTGTGCAAGTAAATGGTGATGATGTGAAGTAGAAGTGTGATGTTTGTTATGGATGAGGCTGTATGATGTTACGTGTCTATAGATGATGATGTACGGTGATGGGTATATGGTGATTTGTTCATACGGTGATGGTGGTGTACAAAAGACATGAGCTGTGATGTACATTCTGGGTATATGGTGATTTGTGCATACGGTGATGATGGCGAGTAAAAGACATGACTGTGATGTATATTCTGGATTGATTGTTGATTTGTGCATACGGTGATGATGGTGTGCAGGGGACATGGCTGTGATGTATATTCCGGTTATATGGTGATTTGTGCATACGGTGATGATGGTGTGCAGGAGAGATGGTTGTGATGTGTGTTCTGAATGGTGCTTTTTGCCTGCAGATGGTGATACATGATGATGATGAAGTGTGCTGGTGTATTAGGTTGGAAAGACGGGGAAGGAGGGAAGTGGAGAGTGATGAGACAAGAGAAAGAGAAATAAAAAGAATGAGTGATAGTAGAGGAGAAATAAAAAGAATGAGTGATTGAAGAGGAAAATACCAGATTTAGAAGAGGATTGATTATAAAAAGAATATATATAAGACTACTCAGAGCCTATGTTGATCTGCCCCAGAGCCAATTTAAGCTCTTGCAGTAAGCTAACAGGACAGGACAATGGAGGAGAAGAAAGAGAGAGATTCAATCACATGCGCACCAAAAAGTTTATGTCTTTTGACCATCAGTCTAGGACACCTACACAGAAGGTGCTCGATTGTCTCAGTCTCCTCCTCATCCTCGCATAACCTACAATACTCAATGTTGTTGCCATCCCACTTACAAGGCATACATCTTATTCGGCAATGGCCAGTTATGACCCCTGTAACGATTCTGATTTCTGACTTGCGAAGTGAAAAAAGGGACGCAGTTCTACGCCCTGAGATTGCCGGCCAGATTGACTTAGATACTTTACATCTAGGTATGTCTTGCCAAATTCTTACGGTTTTCTCTGCGTAGAGCTGCCTGAGTTTGCCGAGGAAGTAGCACAGCGGTGGCTTTACACAGTCCTCCACCCGTAGGTCCGAGGATTGGGAGCCACGCCTCGCCAATTCATCAGCTATCTCATTTCCCTCAACATCACAGTGCCCTGGTACCCAACAAAAATTGACGTTCAAATTGCTTGTTTTAAGAAGAGACCTGCAGTTTCGAACAATCCTAGATTTGATGGTGCAAGATCCAAGCGCCTTCAAGGCTGCTTGGCTTTCCACGTAAATGGTCGCTGTTATACCTGCATTGTGCGTCATTTCCTCTAGTAGCTCTAAAGCTTTTAAAACAGCAAAAACCTCGGCCTGGAAGACACTACAGTCGTCGCTAAGTTTGTATGAGCGGCTAATATTCAACTCAACTACATACGGAAATAAGATCAAGGTTATTCCGCTTGTAGTGATTCGTAATGGTGGCCCACCACTATTAGGTAGAAACTTTTTGAAGAAGTTTGACATCAACATTTCTAATTTGGATTATTCTTCGACAGGGTCCAAGGTTGTTCAGGATTTTATGTCAAAATTTAAAAGTTTTGAAGAAGGTGATATTCGTATTCGCGGGGATTTTAAGGTAACACTTAATCCCCATTTATTAGTGGAAAAGTATCCTTTGCCGCGGTTAGAAGAGATATTTTCAAACCTACATGGCGGGGAGGAATTTACGAAGTTAGATTTGAGCATGGCATACCAACAAATACCATTGGATGAACAATCCAGAGAATTTACTACTATTTCGAAATCCAAGGGTATTTTTTTCATTATACGATTCTAATTTATGGGTTGGCTTCGGCCCCAGCAATTTTTCAAAGAATTATGGATACCTTATTTACGGGTATGGATGGTGTTGTGGTCTTTTTAGACGACATTTTAATCACTGCTCGTAACAGAAAAAAAATTTTATCCAATGCTGGATTTAAGTTGTCCCCGGAGAAGTGTGATTTTGCCTGTAAGAAAATTAAATATTAAATTTGTATAGAAGATTAGTACCAGAGGTATCGCAGTTTGATCGAGAGGCGGTAGCAATTTTATTTGGTGTTAAAAAATTCCATTAGAATTTTGTATGGACGTCATTTCACTTTGGTGACGGATAACAAACAGCTTCATTATATTTTGTGCCCTAAGAAGGGAATTCCATTAATGGCTTCTAGTCGATTACAGCGTATTGCACTAACATTGTCGGGTTATCAGTTTGGTGTGTCGCATATTAGATCAAAATATAACGTTGCTAATTATTTTTCTAGATACCCAATAGAAACTGATTTTTCTTCAAAGCATTTCCCAAATAATGTTTATTTGAATTTTTTGCACATAATGCACTGTGAAAGCAAATTGTTGAGTTTTGAAAGTATTCGCAATGGAACAGAGAAGGATGAACTATTGATGAAGGTTAAGGATTTGATATCTAGAGGCTGGCCGAAAAAATGTCTTGATCAGGAGCTATTACCCTATTTTTTGAACAGACCTGAACTGTCGGAGGAGTCGAGTTGCATATTTTGGGGATATCGTGTTATTATACCCACCGCGTTTAGGAAGGATCTATTAAATTTCTTACATGCCTCTCATATGGGAATAGTGAAGATGAAAGCTATGACTCGAGAGTGTTGTTGATGGCTGGGTCAGAATAAGGATTTGGAAATGGTTGTGAAATCTTGTGAACCATGTCTTATGACACGGCCAACCCCACCTCAGTAGGAATTAATACCGTGGCAAAGAACAGATGAAGTGTGGTCGAGAATTCATATAGATTTTTTTGGTCCGGTTATGAAGCGTTGGTGTCTGGTGGTAGTGGATAGTTGCAGTAAGTGGTTGGAATGTATTGATATGGGTACAAATACAACGAGTACAGCCGTAATAGCAGTTTTGAGGGGACTGTTTGCTCGTTTTGGTTTGCCAAAATATGTCGCTTCGGACAATGGTACATCTTTTGTCTCAAATGAGTTTAGGACGTTTTTAAGAATGAATGGTATTGAGCAAGTTACGTCACCAGTAGGAAATCCAGCAACAAATGGCCAGGCGGAAAATGCTGTTAAAACCATAAAGAACGCTCTTAAATGCAGTTTGAAAAATACACCATTGTCGGAATTCTACGGAGTGTTTTGTCATTTTGCACACCCTACAGTGAAAATTTGCAGGTATTCTAATGCATAAATTCGCTTTTGTGGGAGTCCATAGAAGACGAAAATACCTTTGGTTTCTTTGGGTCACTTCGGTTTTTGATTTTATAACGGTAAATGTAGTGAAAAATGGGCTTTCTTGGATTTTCAACTTTAAACGAACATTACTTCTTTTCAACTTTAAACGAACATTACTTCTTTTCTCCACAACCCTATTGCACACCCTATTTTTCACTACAAAGGGGAGAATATTGTCTTTCGAACAAGCGATATATTTTTAAAATCGGTTAACAATTGGCTTTCCAAAATGGGAAAAACCAAAGTAATCGGTTGAAAAATGAATGCGCTATGGCATTTTTTGTGTTTCAACTTTTTGGTTTTTTTTTTCATATTTTCCTTTATAAAAGATTGATGTAATTTTTAGGAATAGCTATGTACGCAGATTTTAGCCTGTCCTGTGGATATTTAACGGTTTCATATATGCAATTAAAAAGCTTTGCTTACTTGTTAATATTGATTTTTAGTCCGTACAACTCGCTTTGTGCTACCCGCCTATTTAAGAGATATTGAAGAGCTGACATCAACCTGTGCTGTCTGTTGCCAATAAAAATTTTTATGCACCAGATAACTGAAATATATATTTGCGTTGCTACAACAACAACATCTGTAGCAGCAACATTTTTAGTAGATCCACATAACAATTATTTGTTTGTTCTGTACAACGTTCGATTTATTTTTGAAAGCATTTCATTAACTTTAAAAATTGAATTTTATATGAAACAAACATAAACAAAACCTGAAATTTGTCACATTAGGCAATTTTGAAAGGAAGCGGGCAAACGTGTAGGGTTGATTTTCTTTGGCTTTTTCGAGCCTGTTCTACTTTCCTTATTGTACCATACCTACGTATGAGACTAGACGTTCATTGCTTGTGTCACAAACTTTAGCAAACCGTAAAAGCTTTCATTCAATATGCCTGCTTCGTTTTGTGATTTTATCAACAATGTCATTGATTCTCCGAATTTTCTGGCATTCTTTCCGAGATTTGTACCTTCAAGTGCATGTTTTTGGAAGTTCCTTTTCAATTTTAACGCGTACATTTTTGCGTCTATATTCCATCAGTAACACTGCTCAACAAAATTGAACAAGTTGAATGTTCCAACCGAAAATTTTTTGTTTCTAACGTGTGGTGTTCCACATTTTTATATTTCTAAACTACGCCCCTGTTAATAATGTAAAACTATGCACATGAAAAAATATGTAGCTATGCACAAGTAATTTATAATGAGAGTAAATAACAAAAATCAATATCAAAATAACTAATCAAAAACATAGAACAATTCTCAGCACACACGCTCTCTGGTACTCTCATCATTCAGCAGTCTCAAAAACATAAACAACAACAAGAGACGATGCCGTTATAAAAACTTGATTGCTGTTTTGTGGCCACCTGCATCTCTGTTTTACGAAGAACAATTCACTCATCATTGTGAAGCGTAACTGCCAAATTGCATTTTGAACAAAAATAAAGTTTAATAATTTTTTAATAAACTCGCGTTTTATTTTGAGTTTATTACATAACTAAAATCGGCGAGTTATTTTCAAATCCGGTCGCAGTTTTTCTGCATTAGCTCTTATTCTTGAAATATAACTCAAAATTGTCTTTTACGAGTTTTACCCAGAATTTCGTTATTTTCGGCAACAAACACATGTTTTTTGTACATTTTTGACATTAATATATCAAGTGGTGACGGATAACAAACCGCTTCATTATATTTTGTGCCCTAAGAAGGGAATTCCATTAATGGCTTCTAGTCGATTACAGCGTATTGCACTAACATTGTCGGGTTATCAGTTTGGTGTGTCGCATATTAGATCAAAATATAACGTTGCTAATTATTTTTCTAGATACCCAATAGAATCTGATTTTTCTTCAAAGCATTTCCCAAATAATGTTTATTTGAATTTTTTGCAAGTAATGCACAGTGAAAGCAAATTGTTGAGTTTTGAAAGTATTCGCAATGGAACAGAGAAGGATGAACTTTTGATGAAGGTTAAGGATTTGATATCTAGAGGCTGGCCGAAAAAATGTCTTGATCAGGAGCTATTACCCTATTTTTTGAACAGACATGAATTGTCGGAGGAGTCGAGTTGCATATTTTGGGGATATCGTGTTATTATACCCACCGCGTTTAGGAAGGATCTATTAAATTTCTTACATGCCTCTCATATGGGAATAGTGAAGATGAAAGCTATGACTCGAGAGTGTTGTTGGTGGCCGGGTCAGAATAAGGATTTGGAAATGGTTGCGAATTCTTGTGAACCATGTCTTATGACACGGCCAACCCCACCTCAGTAGGAATTAATACCGTGGCAAAGAACAGATGAAGTGTGGTCGAGAATTCATATATTATGAAGCGTTGGTGTCTGGTGGTAGTGGATAGTTGCAGTAAGTGGTTGGAATGTATTGATATGGGTACAAATACAACGAGTACTGCCGTAATAGCAGTTTTGAGGGGACTGTTTGCTCGTTTTGGTTTGCCAAAATATGTCGCTTCGGACAATGGTACATCTTTTGTCTCAAATGAGTTTAGGACGTTTTTAAGAATGAATGGTATGGAGCAAGTTACGTCACCAGTAGGAAATCCAGCAACAAATGGCCAGGCGGAAAATGCTGTTAAAACCATAAAGAACGCTCTTAAATGCAGTTTGAAAAATACACCATTGTCGGAATTCTACGGAGTGTTATGTCGTTTTGCACACCCTACAGTGAAAATTTGCAGGTATTCTAATGCATAAATTCGCTTTTGTGGGAGTCCATAGAAGACGAAAATACCTTTGGTTTCTTTGGGTCACTTCGGTTTTTGATTTTATAACGGTAAATGTAGTGAAAAATGGGCTTTCTTGGATTTTCAACTTTAAACGAACATTACTTCTTTTCAACTTTAAACGAACATTACTTCTTTTCTCCACAACCCTATTGCACACCCTATTTTTCACTACAAAGGGGAGAATATTGTATTTCGAACAAGCGATAGATTTTTAAAATCGGTTAACAATTGGCTTTCCAAAATGGGAAAAACCAAAGTAATCGGTTGAAAAATGAATGCGCTATGGCATTTTTTGTGTTTCAACTTTTTGGTTTTTTTTCATATTTTCCTTTATAAAAGATTGATGTAATTTTTAGGAATAGCTATGTACGCAGATTTTAGCCTGTCCTGTGGATATTTAACGGTTTCATATATGCAATTAAAAAGCTTTGCTTACTTGTTAATATTGATTTTTAGTCCGTACAACTCGCTTTGTGCTACCCGCCTATTTAAGAGATATTGAAGAGCTGACATCAACCTGTGCTGTCTGTTGCCAATAAAAATTTTTATGCACCAGATAACTGAAATATATATTTGCGTTGCTACAACAACAACATCTGTAGCAGCAACATTTTTAGTAGATCCACATAACAATTATTTGTTTGTTCTGTACAACGTTCGATTTATTTTTGAAAGCTTTCATTCAATATGCCTGCTTCGTTTTGTGATTTTATCAACAATGTCATTGATTCTCCGAATTTTCTGGCATTCTTTCCGAGATTTGTACCTTCAAGTGCATGTTTTTTTGAAGTTCCTTTTCAATTTTAACGCGTACATTTTTGCGTCTATATTCCATCAGTAACACTGCTCAACAAAATTGAACAAGTTGAATGTTCCAACCGAAAATTTTTTGTTTCTAACGTGTGGTGTTCCACATTTTTATATTTCTAAACTAAGCCCCTGTTAATAATGTAAAACTATGCACATGAAAAAATATGTAGCTATGCACAAGTAATTTATAATGAGAGTAAATAACAAAAATCAATATCAAAATAACTAATCAAAAACATAGAACAATTCTCAGCACACACGCTCTCTGGTACTCTCATCATTCAGCAGTCTCAAAAACATAAACAACAACAAGAGACGATGCCGTTATAAAAACTTGATTGCTGTTTTGTGGCCACCTGCATCTCTGTTTTACGAAGAACAAATCACTCATCATTGTGAAGCGTAACTGCCAAATTGCATTTTGAACAAAAATAAAGTTTAATAATTTTTTAATAAACTCGCGTTTTATTTTGAGTTTATTACATAACTGAAATCGGCGAGTTATTTTCAAATCCGGTCAGTTTTTCTGCATTAGCTCTTATTCTTGAAATATAACTCAAAATTGTCTTTTACGAGTTTTACCCAGAATTTCGTTATTTTCGGCAACAAACACATATTTTTTGTACATTTTTGACACTAATATATCAAGGGTGCCACTGTGGTGCAATGGTATGCACGCCCGCCTTGCAACATCAACCATTTTTCAACGGTGGCAAAATACCCCTCAGTAATGTTGGCGACATTTCCTGAGTATTTCAGCCTTGAAAAACTTCTCCACAAGTGGTGTCTTAAGACACGCCGTTCGGACTCGGCGATAAACAGTAGATCCCATATCATTGAGCTAAATATGAATCGGGGTGCACTCACTGATATGAGAGAAGTCTCCCTTGTCCCGTATGGGATGTTGTGGAACAATTTTTTTTTTTGTATATGTATATCAAGGAGATGATGTACGCTCACTACAACAAGTTTTTGAAATAATTATGATGAATATATATCACAAAACATAGAAAACATACGACGGACATTGTAAAAATTTCATATTTTGTATACTTTAAGCTGCATTTACGTAATCGGGGGAAGTCATACTATCTTCATATGACATACCGGATATGCTTAGGGTTTCTACTATATACTCCAGTATTCAAATATGTAATATAAAGCAGGCATGACCAAAAAAAGAACGGAGAAAATGTGAATGTATTCAAAATATTGGCAACTTATAAAAGTGTGTTAGTAAGTTTGTATTCACGCAAGTTATAAAACAATAACAAATCAAAACATTTGTTCTCTTTTGTACGCTCTTTCCGTGAATTCGGTTCATGTGCGTGTAAATTGCCGAAAACCATCGGCACCAACGCACAGTGGATCCATCCATCATTCGAACGCGATCTTCTTAAGAATAGTTTCAAAAGTCGGAACATATGACTAATATTTTTTGTTGTGAGTACAACCTATATTTCAAGTGCATGATGCCCACCTCGGGAATAATTTTCCAAAGTAGGTCATGGGTTTAAGATTATTCAGTATTAAAATCAGCTGCCATCTAGTGCCAGACTATAAATGGTGGGTCGCTGAATAAAGCTGCCTTAGAATAGGATTTCTATGCATGTACTAGCGTATAACTCTGTTATCTAACCACGTACATTAACATAATTGCCATCAGTGGCAAGATGAAGAAATCTTCTTCCAAATTTGTCTTACTTTGGCGGTGCGTGCCTTCCAGGAAGAACTCTATAAGATCTATATTAAAGTTTTTACCAATTTTCAGACAAAAATTTTAATTTTTTTCAATCCCCTAAATTGGTTGGATTTTATGTTGTTTTGGAGATTGTTTTGTTTCCCCAAGCCTATTTTCGCATCATAAGATAATCGGGACCTTTGTTCATGTCATTTTGTATTAACAGCATAAAACAATTCTTACCGTATACCACCTCCAGAGGGGAAAGGGGGGAGAATGTTATGCTCGTGGTTTCTTAAAACACTCTTCGCAGCAGCACAAAGCTGTAACCTTGATTTTTATACTCTAAATATTTTTGGCCACTTTCTCCATACAAGTGGATCCACTGTGCGCCGTGCCAAATGTGACCATGCTTGATAAAAAGTTTAAATCGTAATGAAGTCTGCTAAAGAGATAACATTACCACATAAGCCATTTTCTCCTTTTCAGACTTCATGACGATTTTTAGGTTATGGGCTAATCACGGGCGTTATGAACTTTATATTATATATTTGAATACTGGACTATATAGTAGACACCCTAAGCATATCCGGTATGCCATAGGAAGATCCTACGACTTTCCCCGATGACGTAATTACAGCTTAAAGTACATCTTGGATACCAGTCCACTCCTGTATGTAATTAGTCCATATCATTTCTTTATTTCCCTTGTGGGCCTTCTTAAATTTTTATTCGGATTATATTTTGAAGTAGCTTATATTTGTTGTTTCGCATTATATGGTCAGGATAAGCTGTTATTTCTTTTGTTTATTAAATGCATTATTTCCTTTTCCTGGTGTAGCCTTTGTAATACCTTACTGTTTGAAACAAACTGTAGGTCCACATTCCAGAAGCTTAAAGTTCCTTTATATATGTTGCCTTTAATGTCCAAACTTCGACAGCGTATAACAGAACTGACAATACATAAGTTTTCATGAATCGCAACTTGGTTTTTATCCTTATATCATGGCTGGTATAGTTCAAAACTGCCTCCATATGTCAATCTTATACTCCAACAGTAATATTAAATGTAAATTTAAGGTTTATAGTTATACCCGTTCATCCGAATCAAGATTGTATCAAATTTAGTACCATTTAATACTTTTCGTACAAATAAGTACGAATTTTCGAAAGCATTTCCTTGTATCAGCATCAGTTCCCATCCATTAATCCCATACAAAATTTCAAGGTTCTAGCTATATCCTTTCAAAATATACAATTGGTACTAAATTTAGTAACCTTTAGTACTTTTCGAACACTTATAGGTGGAATTTAAAAAACATTTGGTACACCTTTATAACTCTCCATCCCCTCATTCCGAATTTCAGAATTCTAGCTCAACCACTTCGCCAAATACAAATGGTACCATATTTAGTACCTTTCGTACCGATCTAATTTGAATTTCCAAAAACCCAGCCTTATCTGACGCATATTGGGCGAATGAGATATAGTAGCTTATTTCTCTGAGAAAAACTGCTGCGTTTTGCTGAATCATTTTCCATAAACATTTTAATTGCTTAAAAACTCTTTTTCTTCGTTAACACTATATTCTTCTAATGCATGTTCCGAGACAAAAGAAAATAAATAATAGTTGCTAATTGTTTCATCTGGTGATTTTATGGACTCATGAATGTCCTCTTCACTTTATAGTATTTAACTTATAATCGAAACAGTAGCGCATAAGAAACAAAATCTATTATTTCTTTGGGATACAATTACATAATTCATATTCATTTCTTTTTTTGCTAAATTGTCTATTTGTGATTTAATATTTTTTTCTATATAGGTTTTTGGGAAAATTATGTTGGAAGAAGGAACAGCAATTGATCGAAACAACAACTTCCAAACATTCCCTCAAGCTGTTTTAGTACTATTTCGTTCTGCCACAGGAGAGGCATGGCAAGAGATTATGATGGCTTGTTCACCTCGGGATGACGTTAAATGCGATCCTGAATCAGATGCTGTTTCTAACTGTGGATCTAGCATTGCTTTTCCTTACTTTATATCTTTTTATGTTCTTTGCAGTTTCCTAGTAAGATTTTTTATTGTCACAACATTACATATTTAAATTAACATGGATAATTACATTTACAGATTATTAATTTATTTGTCGCCGTTATCATGGATAACTTCGACTATTTAACGCGAGATTGGTCAATTCTAGGGCCCCATCATTTGGATGAATTTATTAGATTATGGAGCGAATATGACCCAGATGCAAAGGGACGCATCAAACATTTAGATGTTGTTACATTGTTACGAAAAATTTCCCCCCCATTAGGGTTTGGAAAATTATGTCCACATCGTATGGCATGTAAGCGATTGGTGTCAATGAATATGCCACTTAATTCAGATGGAACGGTGCTATTTAACGCAACGTTATTTGCTGTTGTACGCACATCGCTCAGTATTAAAACGGAAGGTAATATTGACGAAGCCAATACAGAGCTTCGAGCAACAATAAAACAAATCTGGAAACGAACAAATCCAAAGTTGTTAGACCAAGTCGTACCTCCGCCTGGAAATGATGATGAGGTTACCGTTGGTAAATTTTATGCAACGTATCTAATCCAAGACTATTTTCGTCGTTTTAAAAAACGTAAAGAACAAGAGGGTAAAAGTGATCAATCCGAGAGCGCCGTGACTTTACAAGCTGGTCTTAGAACGCTACAGGAAAATTCGCCAGCACTTAAGAGGACTATTTCAGGATATCTTGATGAATTGACTGCCGAAGCAGACCCAATGCACAGGGTAAGATTAATGAAAATTTTGTTTTAGAAAATGGATCTAGTTTAGAAACAGGAATGGGGCTATGAAAAAAGAAATGAAAACATTTGCAACCTTCGTTTTTTGCTTTTGGTTCGAGCGTTAAAGGCAAAATACATAAATTTTTCAAATGAAAAATAACTCTTTGCATATGCAAAAGAGTATGTAATGTAAAACCTCAATATATTCGTCCTGGATGCAACTTCAGATGTATCGATCTACAAATTTGGAAAGAAACAAAACGATCAATGGTGTTCTTCCGATCGTCACGAAATTTTGACTTAAATTAGAAATTTACCGCACACTTTTTGTGTATAGACATTTCCAGGAAGAGCACAAGCTTCCCAAGAAAAGAAAAGGTTGAAACACATTTAGTACTCGCTAAAGCCCTTTAACATTATATTATAAATACCATGTTTTATAGTCTTCTGACTGAATTTTTGATAGTAATCCTGTTTTTTGAACAATAAATAATGTTTTTTGACATAACGCCAATAGATCAGTAGTACTCACTCTGTACGGGTCCGATCCCTTCACTCATATGTTTTTCGACACCCAGACTTCTGACTTTTGCTAATAAACGATATAACTCTGGACTCTGAATTTTATTAAATCCAAAACTTAAATGTCAAGAAATTTCCATTATTTCCTAAGTTTCTGAACCTAGCACCCATGCTTATGCCCTCCCCTAGACCCATCACTCCCCCGATGAAGTACGTATGACTGATATCAGTTTTAAAATTTTACTCACTTTTAAACTTCCCAAAACAAAACAAAAAACAAATAATTTGAATCATATTAAAAACGATATTTTACAAAATACTAAAGATTTCACATGCGAATTGGCTCAGGTGAATATGTTGTGACCATTAAATTTTCAGGCGTTTTATGTATTTTCAAATTTGTTCATAATTCTTGTTTGTTATCGTGTCAAAACTTCTTATTTTCTTACACTTGAAGCATTGAACTATTAATAATTGCAAAAAATGCCTGAATTGTCTATGTGGTATCCGATGGAATTGCAATTTTCGAATGTCGAAAAAAGATGAGTTGTGCTGAATTGTGCTAGGTTTGCGTCCATTTGTGCCGAAATTTTTTTTTCGAAATTCGAAAAAATGGGTGAGATATTCGACAACAAATTTTTTTCGAAAAAATCTTGCCAAAATTGCAATTTTCGAATTTCGAAAATATTTAAGTTGTGCTGAATTGTGCTCAGTTTGTGCCCATTTGTGCCGCAAAATTTTTTTCGATATCTCGTACCATTTTCGAAAAAAACGATATTTTCGAATACATCACAGAATTGCAATTTTCGAATTTCGAAAAAACAAAAGTTGTGCTGAATTGTGCTCAGTTTGTGCTCATTTGTGCCGCAAAATTTTTTTCTATATCTCCTACCATTTTCGAAAAAAACCGATATTTTCGAAAATACGATAGAATTGCAATTTTCGAATTTCGAAAAAACAAAAGTTGTGCTGAATTCTACTCAATTTGTACCAACTTGAGCCGTTTAAATTTTTTCAATATCTCTAACCGTTTTCAAGATATGGTAATTTCGAAAAACCAGTATTTTGTATGAAAAATCACTGTAATTTCTGCAATAATGCAAATATCGAGATGATCTTTTTTGTGCTGAGTTCGACTCGCTGAGCACAATTTTTCGTCCATACATTGGAAATTTCCAACTTTACTCGTTACTCGCTCAAAATGAAAAAATCCTATCACTTCCGTTTAAATAGGATTTTTTTAATTCTGTAAATTGTGCTGAATTGTGCTCGTCTAGCACACATTTTTCGCCTTACATTGCAAAATTCCATCTCAACTCGTTACTCGTTAAAATCGCAAATAGTGTTTTTCAACGAAAAATCACTGTATTTTTTCCAAAAATGCAAATATCGAGACGATTTTTTTTTAACTCAGTGGATTCACCGGGTTGATTCACCGAGCACAATTTTTCGTCCATACATTGGAAATTTCCAACTTTACTCGTTACTCGCTGAAAATGAAAAAACCTTATCATTTCAGCAAAAAAAAATATTTTTTTTAATTTTGTAAATTGCGCTGAATTGTGCTCGCCTAGCACACCATTTTCGCCATACATTTTCGCCATAAAATCGCAAATAATGTTTTTCAACGAAACATCATTGTAATTTTTGCAAAAATGCAAATATCGAGATGAAATTTTTTGTGCTGAGTTAGATTCACCTAGCACAATTTTTCGTCCAAAATTTGGAAATTTCCAACTTTACTCGTTACTCGCTGAAACTGAAAAAATCCTATCACTTCCGTTTAAATACGAATTTTTTAATTCTGTAAATTGTACTGAATTGTGTTCGCCTAGCACACAATTTTCGCTATGATTCAAACAATTGCAAATCTATCTTTCGCTGCATTACTTGCAAAAAACTTCATCATACAGTGCTTCATACAGATGAGCCTGTTACTCAATCTCAAACTACAATCTCTCAACCTAAAACCCATAATCTTAACATGTCCAATGAAGTCACTTCTCATAGTGCACAAGCATTTAACTCTGTTCTGCTCTATACAATTAGACTTTGTGTTATCACAAATCGTGGTAAACTCACTTTACGTGCTTTACTTGACCCTGGATCTCAGGCAAGTCTAATTTCTGAGTCTACAGTTCAACTTTTAGGCCTTGAAATAAGTAGATCACACTGTAAAGTGGTCGGTATAGGAAATGGTGCTGAAAACATATCTAAATTTTCTGTGAATCTAGACTTATTCACACGAAAAGAAGAGTTAGTACTTTCATGAACTGCTCTTGTACATTCTTCGCTCTCCTCTTACACACCAAATACTTCTTCTAAGCATATTTCATTGCCTAATATTGAAACAAACAACTTAGCTGATCCTTATTACTACAAATCTGATCCAATTGACTTAATTTTGGGTTCAGACATTTGCTCTAAAATCAAGATTCCCACGGAATCATTCATACATAACAATCTGTTCTTCCAAAATACTAATTTTGGATGGGTATTCTCTGGACCCACAAAATCTATCTCAACAAATAGAATCCATATTCACAATGTGAACTTGGAAAACACTTCAAAATCCTTTTCTAAGCAAGTAATCTTTAAGCGTAAGCTTGCCAGTCAAGAACTGGAATGCAAAAAACAATTTAAACACTCTAAACCAAGTCGAACCAAAAATAGTCGATACATGGTTGATTTACCAAATACATCTTCACTAAAATCAAATTCTGAACCAATTCTTAAAAGTAATATCACTAATGACTTTTCTCGTCTAAAACAAACCAAAATTCCTCTTAAAAGACGCAAAATTTGTGACTTATGCAATGCTTTGTACCATAATAAGAATCCAAGCAATCTTGGCCAGAAACTCTGCCATATTTAATTAGCTCTGAGGAGGATAAAGGAAATCTAATGTATCTACAAAAAGTCTATCCAAAAATCTTCACTAAATATGCAAAACTACTTATAGATTTTCGATAAATGCAAAAATTCAAAATCTAAAAGTATCCTATCTTTAATCTGGTCCGAATATAAAAATTCAATATGTCCTCTTGCAAAATTTCCCACGTAATTGACTTTCTTGAGGAAATATGTATTTTTAACTGCAACTAAAATCAAGCCTTTACTAAAATTTGTGTCATTTATAGAAGTAAATTGAATCAAATGATGCAAAACATCCAATCAATTCTCTTAAAACAATTTTCTTCTTCATTAAGAATTTCTGTGCAAATTTAAAAATGAACATAATGCAAATTCTCAATTCGCCTAAGCGGGGCTCTAAACAAGCGTTCTAAAATTGCCAGTCATAAGGACCGCGGTTCGAACCCCGTCCGGATCGGTTTTTTTATTTTTCAATTTGTTCTTATTTTTTTTTTTCGTTTCTCTTCATACATATATATTTATTCTTGTTATTCAATAAAAGAAAACAAAAAAATACTTAACTGACGTAAGTCATGTTAAACGAACCCCAAACAAACAACAGGCTTGGTGTTTAGCCTAGAGCTAGCGTCGTCAGCTAACAGCCACAGGGATGTAGGTTCAAACCCCGCTGCCCTTAAATCACAAATTGAATTTTATATTTGCAAATACTAAACTTTAAAAGATCAATTGCTAAAATCTGTTTATTTCCTGGTAATTTGCCTCATTCTAACTCTGAATTGGACGATACTCAGCAACAAGCTAGCTTTTAACTCTACGTGGATTCTCTGGATGTGTGTTTGCTTAGTATGACGACTACACAACAACGCTGTGAGTCGGAGCATAGCGGAGGTACCACCTCGACTAAAATTCTCCCAACGGTGGTCCGTCATACCTGAGTAACCTGCATTCAAGAACATTCGTCCTTCAGGGAGAATGTTGATGGAAATATATTATTTCACCAACCCAAAACGCCTTTGCTTGAGGCTAACTAGAAATGGTCACCAAAAACCCCGCTTTAATAAATCATCCTCATCTAAAACACTATTATCGTCATCATTATCATCATGGCAGAATAAGAAGGTAATCTCATATGAAAAAACCGTTCTTGAGCTGCCAAATACAACCATGCATTCTAAACAATATGAAAGTTGTTGTTATTGTATATCAATGGTGGTCTTTTGGTTCATGGAGGACGTTTTTGCGGCTGAAGAGTAACATATTTTCGTAATTTTGGTTAAAATATGTAAATTGACATGTGAAAATTCGTCCCTACGACACCAAAGGAAATCGTGAAATATACCATAAAAGGAATGTTATATTATTACTGAGTCCAGCCAACACAAGAAGAAGAACAATGTACAAATCAAAGAAAGATAGTTCACTTTCCACCAGTGTTCAAGATTCCTATTCGCCCCGCATCGATATCCAACAATATTGTACAATTGGTGCGAAAACATACACATAATCATTTGAGGAATATGAAAATATCCACCGATAAATCCACGGCCACGTTGAAATGAAGTTCCAGTGAACATGGTGTTCCGATTCCGACCACTAGCCACACCAAAACAATGGGTAAAAGTTGGAATAAAGGGCTAAGTTGATCGTTTTCATTCAGCTTGGAACGGAACCATTTTTTTAACAGGTAGGTCTCGTCACCCTGATAAATATATATAGACAGAAATGTATGATTTTAAATGAAATTTTGTTCCCGTTCCCTAGATTTGCAGCTGTCCATGGGTACAAGCCTTAAATCCCAGGCCGGCTATATGGAGAAAAATTTGTGATTTTAAAGAAACTTTTGTTCCCGTTCCCTAGATTTGCACCTGTCCATAGAAAATGTCTGAAATCCCCGGCAGAATAATAAAATGTATATTTCTTAAGCTTTTCAATAGTATCAATTACCCGTTCAAAAAATGCAAAGTTACATACAAAGGAATTTTCGGAACTTCAGAGGCCCATATCTCGGGAAGTATGGACTTCCGCAATAAATGTTACATATATTTGTGATCAGGGTGACGATCACACCAGTGAAAAAAATTTGATCCCGATCAGAGCCTAATGACTCCATGAACATCAGGAGAGATCTTAATGATTCATAACTTTGTGAGAATATTGTATTCTTTTAAAGCTACAAGATGTTGGACATTTTTATAATATATATTTAAAATATAACATATGTTGTGCATCTCTTTACAACATACATACATATATCGTCACCATAAATACGCGAAGACGTAACCAACATGAACGTAAACAGATACATAAAGCTAAAATCGATGCTCTGGCAAAATTTCAGGCTTCTACGTTCAAAATCAACGATCCTATTCAAGAAATGGCATTCCGGAAAATGGGATAATATGCAGAATTTATTGTAATGGAGGATCTCAAAACTAAGCAATTCAGCGGTTTTGGATTCACTATTTATTCCACTTCGTATATGATCGACAACATCCCATATACTCGCCTTCATAAGATTAATATTCCGTAACACAGTTTTTAATTTTATAACGTTTTTTGCTTCCCCTGTAAAATTTAGGTTCTGCGGGCATTTTATGTGACGATATTATCTAGTAAACCAACATATAAGTATGTATTCTTTTTACAAAAATAAAACATCTAAAACTTCAAACTTATTTACATATATGCACATTTAATGGTGGTACTAAACATGAGGTTCACGTTACACTTTATTGACGTTGCAAAATCTTTCCATTATGCGTTTCAAATGCACAACATGGACGTTATGTCCCGGTCAAAATGAAATTATGCGTCCCTAGTTCGAGTTCCTCACTACAGCAATTTCATGATTTTACTCTACTATGAAACTCGATCTAGCGACGCATAATTTCATGAAATCACTCTAGTGTGGACCTGGATGCTTAAGAGATTTACAAAGCAACTGATGTATCGGAAGTCATCCATAGACTTCCGCTGTTTTATACCCTCAGCCACTAGACCAGGGTATATACACATTCATACGGGCAAAATGTGCCTCATAGACCCCAAGTATGTTTTGACGAAATTCGTTTCAGACAATTTGGAGTCGATTTAGCAATGTCCGTCTGTCTGTAGCGTACGCTAACTCACGAACTAATCAACCGGTTTGGTCCAAAAAAACGCTATATCTCTTGAACGGAGCAAACAATTTGGTCTAAATTATGGATAATATTTTGTTTAAATTGATTTAGCTTCTAAAATGGCCCATATTGGTCTTCTCCTTAGGGTAACTACCCCACAAAAGTTCTACTTTTTTGTTGAAGTGCAGTTCATGATCTGTTTGAAGATCCTTTGGATATTTATACCGATGCTAATCCTTGTAGTCCTGTTTACAACAACATTGTGTTTTTCGTGTTTATGCCCATGCTTTCTGACATAGTTTTCCAAAAGCTATAATTTATACGGTTACCAACTGAAACGACTGGTAGGCGCGATGGACTATGTCGATTCATTGCTTCTAGTACCTCCTCCGCAATACTTTTGTTTTAAACCTAATCCACATTTTCGTCGGTAAGTTTAAATGTTCAAAAAAGGGCACACAATTTGACTTTATTACTTGTTACTAAAAGCTCTTCCCTAAGAGGTGATCTAGTTCTTCTGTGGATGAACAAATAAAAGGTGAGGTTGACCTAAATGTGCTAAAAACAGATCCCTAATTTAAAAATGAATGGAAAGTGTTGTTTAATGACTACGCGCTATTAAATTTTCGAAACTCCATTGTCCATCTTGGAATCATTTCTTTTGATAAACATTATATTAATTTTATTTGGTCACCGTAGGATTTTTTTACTTTTTGATCATTATCTTAAGAAGCAAGGACTTGCCCATGATTGAAAGAAATATTACGAAATATTACCAGCCATATCGACCAATATGTCTGTAGCATTGGCTTGACCACGAAACACATATCACTGTAAGCAGGGTCACAAGGAATAAGTTTGATATACATTTTAAAACTATCCTGCACTTAAACTGCACTTAAGCATAAATTTTGTGTGGAGGTACTCGAAGGATTGGAACCATATAGTACATATCTGATCTAGGAAGAAATGTTATGAGCAACAATTTTTGGACCAAATCAGTGAGAGAGTTATCGTGCGCACCATTTTAGCGAAAATGTTTGAGCTTTTGTAGGGGTGGTAGCGGAAGAAGTGGATGATGATATGGCCCATTCTCGGAATTGATCAATGTTTGGACATAATCGGCTGATCCGTTCAAAAGTTATCCCCCAGCCAGACGGACGTACAAGACTAAATCGAATACCAGTTGTCTGAAATGTTAAATGTAAAAATTTGAAATTAAATTGGTTTGGAATTTTAAATGTAAATAAACCTGACATGTATATTTTAACATATACATACAGACAAAGTCTGTCAAAATCATTTTGTCAATGAAGGGACGGAAAGCGAATACAACTCTGTGAGCTATGAGCGTGAGGTTACCTTGTATCATTGTATCATGCATTATCATCTTTAACTTCAACTAAAACCATAATAGTCAACCTTGGCCAACAACAATACTGCACAATACTGCTGAAGATGCAACATGTCCAACAATCTATTGCTTCTTCAATGTTTGCTTTCTTATTCTTCATTACATTTCATTATTTAAGTTATTTATTATTTGTTTTCTATTCATTATTATTTTTCATTAATCTTTATTGTTGTTCCTTTTTATTTACATTCACGCCTTCAATTTTTAATTATTTTTACTTTAAATCCGTTTATAGTTAATTTGCATTAATTTTGTTGAATTAGTATTTAACAATATTTGTATATTAAACTAGCAAAATGCCCGCTACTTCGTATGCGGAAAGGATATAAAAAAACAAATAAACAATATATAATATGGAAATGACAAACACTGAAAATTTGGTAGCACTAATACCAATTTTAATCAATATTTATTTTTATCTTAGTACTGTACGTACCCCTTAAGTTCGTTTTTAAAAAAGATCAGCCGTATCTCACCCTTACACATTAACAGCGATATCAACGTTGCACACCAATACACACCCTAACTCCAAAAAATAAAAATTCCAGCACTGTCCCTACACCCAAAAACAAATTGAGTACCATTAAGTAATTTTCGTATACTTATGGTACGTATTTCGACGACATATCTCAGCCATACACGGACATTAATACAAAATAATTACAGTAAATTCCATAATAATTACAGTAATTCCAAATCTCAAGATTCCAGCTGTATCCGTTCGTCCAATTCCAAATTGTACCAAACTTAGTATCAAGTCGAACTCTTCGTACCCATAAGAAAGATTTTCCAAAACTACCTCAATCCTTCACTTTAGTAGTAATCTTACTTCCAAATTTCAGGATTCAAACTCTATCCGTTAAACCAAATTAAAATTGTACTAAATTTAGAACAATTTAGAATTTTCGTACCAATTTTCAAAACTTCCTCAACGCAACAGGGCTACAATAATCATACTTTCAAATTGCAGGATTCCACCGCTATCCGTTCACCTACATACAAATTGTACTAAATTTAGTACCATTTAGTGCTTTTCGTAACCATAAGTTTGCTTTTTCAAAACAACCTGAATCCTACTCTTCGACTGTAATCGTAATTCCAAATTTCAGGATTCCAGCTCTATTAATTCACCCGAATCCAAATTGTATCAAATTTAGTACCATTTCTTTCCCAAACAAAAATTTTAGGATTCCAGCTCTACCCGTTCACCCAAATCCACATTGTACCATATTTAGTACCATTTAGTACTTCTCGTACGCACACGTACGACTTTTCAAAATTTCCTCAATACTACACTCCTACAGTAATCTTAATTCCTAATTCCAACACTATCCGTTTACTAAAATTCAAATTGTACCGAATTTAGTGCTTTCTGTACCCATAAGTACGAATTTCCAAAACTACCTCAATTCTACTGTCCGACAGTAATCTTAGTTCCAAATTTCAGAATTCCAGCTTTATCCGTTCATCCAAATCCAAATTGTACCAAATTTAGTACCATTTAGTACTTTTCGTACTCAAAGGTACGAATTTCTAAAACTATCTCAATCCTACACCCCTACAGTAATCTTAATTCAAAACTTTAGGATTCCAGCTCTATCCGTTCACCCAAATCCAAATTTAGTACTGCTCGTAATCATAAATACGAACTTCCAAAACCATTTCCTTATTTCAACGCCATTTCCCAACCTTGATACTTAAAATTCAGGATTCCAGTTCTATCCGTTCACCCAAATCCAAATTGTAATAAATTTAGTACCATTTAGTACTTTTCCTACACATAAATACGAATTTCCAAAATTTCCCCAATCCTATGATCCAACAGTAATCTCAATTTCAAATTTCAGGATTCCAGCTCTGTCCGTTCACTCGAATCCCTATTGTACCAAATTTAGTACTTTTAGAACACATAAGTACGAATTTCCAAAACCACCCTCATATCTCAGTCCTACACTTCACAGTAATCTTAATTCCAAATTTCAGGTTTCCAGCTACATACATACGTTCACCCAAATTCAAATTGTACTAAATTTAGTACCATTTAGTACATTTCGTACCCATAAGTACGAATTTTCAAAACTACCTCAATTCTACACCCCACCAGTAATCTCAATTCCAAATTTCGAGATTCCAACTATATCCGTTCACCCAAATCCCCATTGTCCCAAATTTAGTACCATTTAGTACTTTTCATTCACATAAGTAAGAATTTCCAAAACTTCCCCAGTCCTACACTCCAACAGTAATATCAATTCCAAATTTCAGGAATCCAGCTCTATCCGTTCACTCAAATCCAAATTGTACTAAATTTAGTACCAATTATTACTTTTCGTACACTCAAGTTTCCAAAAACCCTTTGGTGCATCTTTCTTACTCTTCATCAGTGATTCTCAGTCCAAATTTGAGGAATCAAGCCCTATCCGTTCACCAAAACCGAAACTGTACCAAATTTAGTGCTATTTAGTATTTTTCGTACCCTATGTACGAATTTCCAAAACTTCCACAATATTAAACTCCACCAGTAATCTCAGTTCCAAATTTAGAGATTCCAGCGCTATCCGTTCACCCAAATCCCCATTATACAAAATTTATTTCCATTTAGTACTTTCCGTACACATAAGTACTAATTTCCAAAACCACCTTCATATCTCAATCCTACACTTCAACAGTAATATTAATTCCAAATTTCAGGTTTCCAGCTCTATCCGTTCATTCAAATCCAAATTGTACTAAATTTAGCACCGTTTAGTACTTTTCGTACCCATAAGTACGAATTTTCAAAACTACCTCAATCCTACACCCCACCAGTAATCTCAATTCCAAATTTCGAGATTCCAGCTATTATCCGTTCACCCAAATCCCCATTGTATCAAATTCAGTACCATTTAGTACTTTTCATACACATAAGTACGAATTTCCAAAAGTTCTTCAATCCTACACTCCAACAGTAATCTCAATTCCAAATATCAGGATTCCAGCTCTATCCGTTCACCCAAATCCCTATTGTACCAAATTTAGTACTATTTAGTACTTTTCGTACACATAAGCACGAATTTCCAAAACTACCCTCATATCTCAATCCTACACTACAACAGTAACCTTAATTCCAAATTTCAGGTTTCCAGCTCTTTACGTTCACCCAAATCTAAATTGTACTAAATTTAGTACTTTTCGTACACATGATTGGTAATTTTTCAAACCATTTCCTTTTAGAAGCACCACTTGCCAACCTTGATTTCCATACCAAATTCCTATATTCCTATATTCCTGGGGCCTATTATTGATTTCATTAATTATTTAGCGATTTCATCAAATTACAGATTTTGAAATTGAAAATTGAATAGTTATGACTGTACATCTCCATATACGATAAAATTCTTAATTGCAAATAAATCGTGGTAATATGCACAATTCTATTGCACTTTCATTGATTTGCAAACATTTAGTTATTACCAAAAAGTCAGGTCCATACAGTTTTTAGTTGTTGTTATTTCTGGCCGATTTCTGAATTTATTCCCCTAATGTTGTCTTCAACAGCAACTCATTTGTTCATTTGCGTAATTGATGTTTATATACCATTATCACCAACTGCGACATCTGTTGCAATGGAAGATAACAAATGTCTTGTCTTTCTATTATTTAGTGGTTTACGATAAAATATGTGCGCCTAGAAGTAAACTACAAAATTTGAAATTATGTGTGATCTCTTACGATATCAAGAAGTTATGGCATTGTTAATTTTACACATGTCTTGCAGAGGGCCAACTAAGTGAATAAGTACGTAATAGCAATGAAAAATAAGGATTTTTGTTGTTGTTATTTTTTGTGGTTCCAGGACGAATTTTCTAAAACCCGGCCTTATCTCGCACATTTGCATCAACAGTGACCCACTGGTAAAATTTCAAGCTCCTTGCTTTAGCCGTTTTGGCTGGGCGTTGATGATGAGTAAGTCAGTCCGTCAGTCAATCACTTATCACCAAGCTCATTTATATATATAGATTATAAAAACTACATTGTTCGTATACTAATTTCCAAGAGTGTAGACAAAAAATCTCTTGTTTGGTGACCACTCATTTGCCTTTTCTACCTGTTAACAACAACAACACAGCATCACCCATCGATATGTGGCGTTGTGTGTATGCCCATAGTAATGCGTGCTTGTGCGTCGCTATCACCGACTTGTTAAGCAATGCAGTTCTTATTGCTTATAAACGGTGGTGCTCAAAATATTTTGTGCGTTAGTCTCTCTGAGCGAGTCTTTCCTTTGCAAAACCACGACAGATGAGAATAAAGAGAACATACGTTGTTTTTGTAGCCACGTTAACGTCTATGGGTGATCTTGGCTGCTTATAAACAATGGGAATGCAGAAAGAAATAGGCAAATGAGTGGGTACACAACCATCCTTACATACATATTTATGTGTGATCGATGTTGCCTAAGCATTTCGCATAAGAAAATAACATAAATAAGCGAAAATAGAATTTGCATGATTTGCTTAGGTAGTCATTGACACCAAGTAATATGAAATAGAAAAATGAGTGTATATAAGATGCAATCAGCTGTTTGCATATTATATGCATTTTACCAGGAAAGTTATTAATGTTGGCTCGCTCTCTTCTTATTGGACATTCGAGCGATCAACAAGTAACTTTTGCAGCAAAATTGTAACCTTTACTAAAATACTTCTTTTTCAAATAAATAAATCTGAACAACCCTCTGTTTATAAAAGAAAATTACTTTGTTTTCTTTTAATTACTTAAACAAGGGAAAAATACTCAACAGTTGCTGTATTTGGACTTCCACTATGTGGTTCATCTTCAATGCTTGTACGACCACGTTTGAATTCAGCAACCAAATTTTTTACTGTTGCATATGAAGGAGCACTTTCACCTAACACATTCACCACATCATTATGAATTTCTTGTCCCGATAAACCTTTTTTATGTAAATATTTAATGAGAGCACATATTTCGAATTTTTCCATTGTAAAAAAATTTCGGATGCGTCTTTTTTGAACACCTGTTTCTATATGAACGGGTTGCCAGATCGAAACAAAATTTAACATGTGTTCATAACAGAGATGGAAGTTTCCAAAACACTTAACTTTTTTCTGTTTATACCTCGCTTTTTGTGCTAGGCTAAGAAGTTTCCGAACTGCCCTCGTAAGTGGTGTCTTCAAGCACTCCGGCATGCATAACCCAAGAATGCCTTCAGTTTCTAAAGTGTCATGTATGTATTGCTAGAAGTTAAATGACCAGTACATTCATGCCATACATGTTGGTGGTTTTATTTCAGGGTATGAATAATCATGCCATTAGCCCCCACGTAATAACTCTGGAAGCAAAATAGCCGGCATAATATTGGTAGCCAAAAAAAGGAGTTAAATAATGAGTGCAAGTGAATCGAGCTTACATATTGTTAAGTAAAAGAAGTTATTATTTTTACAAAATATTTTGTGGTTGCTGGACAGTTTGGCATTTATCGATAATTCCGAAAAATCGACAGTCAAAACTGATCTTGTGTACTCCGCTTTAATATGCTTTTCAGCAATACAACCGAATTTTCTAGGATAATAAGTAAATAATATGTAACCATTCCTCATCATCGGCCTGAAGGTCACTTTGTATGTGTGATTTAAAAACAATAAAAGTGATAAAACACATAATCCTTTATTTAAAGCGCAGTTGTATTTTTTTAATTTAATGTTGGGGTCATATTTTGGTTTGTGGCGCTTTGTAAGGAAATTCAAGGCAGTGCAAAATTATTGAGCTTTGAAATTAGACATGACTTAAGCCCCTTCAATGATGTTCGTGGATCCACGTTACCGTCATTTGAGTTAATATATTCACATATTCAATTCACACTCACGTTAAAGGGAATTTCTCTTAGCGGAGAGTATGAGAAGTTCGGAAATCCAAGTTTATACGCAATTTTAGCATTCTGTTAGTGATGCTGAGTTTAATTTGGAGTCGATTTAGCAATGTCCGTCTGTCTGTAGCGTACGCTAACTCACGAACTAATCAACCGGTTTGGTCCAAAAAAACGCTATATCTCTTGAACGGAGCAAACAATTTGGTCTAAATTATGGATAATATTTTGTTTAAATTGATTTAGCTTCTAAAATGGCCCATATTGGTCTTCTCCTTAGGGTAACTACCCCACAAAAGTTCTACTTTTTTGTTGAAGTGCAGTTCATGATCTGTTTGAAGATCCTTTGGATATTTATACCGATGCTAATCCTTGTAGTCCTGTTTACAACAACATTGTGTTTTTCGTGTTTATGCCCATGCTTTCTGACATAGTTTTCCAAAAGCTATAATTTATACGGTTACCAACTGAAACGACTGGTAGGCGCGATGGACTATGTCGATTCATTGCTTCTAGTACCTCCTCCGCAATACTTTTGTTTTAAACCTAATCCACATTTTCGTCGGTAAGTTTAAATGTTCAAAAAAGGGCACACAATTTGACTTTATTACTTGTTACTAAAAGCTCTTCCCTAAGAGGTGATCTAGTTCTTCTGTGGATGAACAAATAAAAGGTGAGGTTGACCTAAATGTGCTAAAAACAGATCCCTAATTTAAAAATGAATGGAAAGTGTTGTTTAATGACTACGCGCTATTAAATTTTCGAAACTCCATTGTCCATCTTGGAATCATTTCTTTTGATAAACATTATATTAATTTTATTTGGTCACCGTAGGATTTTTTTACTTTTTGATCATTATCTTAAGAAGCAAGGACTTGCCCATGATTGAAAGAAATATTACGAAATATTACCAGCCATATCGACCAATATGTCTGTAGCATTGGCTTGACCACGAAACACATATCACTGTAAGCAGGGTCACAAGGAATAAGTTTGATATACATTTTAAAACTATCCTGCACTTAAACTGCACTTAAGCATAAATTTTGTGTGGAGGTACTCGAAGGATTGGAACCATATAGTACATATCTGATCTAGGAAGAAATGTTATGAGCAACAATTTTTGGACCAAATCAGTGAGAGAGTTATCGTGCTCACCATTTTAGCGAAAATGTTTGAGCTTTTGTAGGGGTGGTAGCGGAAGAAGTGGATGATGATATGGCCCATTCTCGGAATTGATCAATGTTTGGACATAATCGGCTGATCCGTTCAAAAGTTATCCCCCAGCCAGACGGACGTACAAGACTAAATCGACTACCAGTTGTCTGAAATGTTAAATGTAAAAATTTGAAATTAAATTGGTTTGGAATTTTAAATGTAAATAAACCTGACATGTATATTTTAACATATACATACAGACAAAGTCTGTCAAAATCATTTTGTCAATGAAGGGACGGAAAGCGAATACAACTCTGTGAGCTATGAGCGTGAGGTTACCTTGTATCATTGTATCATGCATTATCATCTTTAACTTCAACTAAAACCATAATAGTCAACCTTGGCCAACAACAATACTGCACAATACTGCTGAAGATGCAACAACGCCAACAATCTATTGCTTCTTCAATGTTTGCTTTCTTATTCTTCATTACATTTCATTATTTAAGTTATTTATTATTTGTTTTCAATTCATTATTATTTTTCATTAATCTTTATTGTTGTTCCTTTTTATTTACATTCACGCCTTCAATTTTTAATTATTTTTACTTTAAATCCGTTTATAGTTAATTTGCATTAATTTTGTTGAATTAGTATTTAACAATATTTTTATATTAAACTAGCAAAATGCCCGCTACTTCGTATGCGGAAAGGATATAAAAAAACAAATAAACAATATATAATATGGAAATGACAAACACTGAAAATTTGGTAGCACTAATACCAATTTTAATCAATATTTATTTTTATCTTAGTACTGTACGTACCCCTTAAGTTCATTTTTAAAAAAGATCAGCCGTATCTCACCCTTACACATTAACAGCGATATCAACGTTGCACACCAATACACACCCTAACTCCAAAAAATAAAAATTCCAGCACTGTCCCTACACCCAAAAACAAATTGAGTACCATTAAGTAATTTTCGTATACTTATGGTACGTATTTCGACGACATATCTCAGCCATACACGGACATTAATACAAAATAATTACAGTAAATTCCATAATAATTACAGTAATTCCAAATCTCAAGATTCCAGCTGTATCCGTTCGTCCAATTCCAAATTGTACCAAACTTAGTATCAAGTCGAACTCTTCGTACCCATAAGAAAGATTTTCCAAAACTACCTCAATCCTTCACTTTAGTAGTAATCTTACTTCTAAATTTCAGGATTCAAACTCTATCCGTTAAACCAAATTAAAATTGTACTAAATTTAGAACAATTTAGAATTTTCGTACCAATTTTCAAAACTTCCTCAACGCAACAGGGCTACAATAATCATACTTTCAAATTGCAGGATTCCACCGCTATCCGTTCACCTACATACAAATTGTACTAAATTTAGTACCATTTAGTGCTTTTCGTAACCATAAGTTTGCTTTTTCAAAACAACCTGAATCCTACTCTTCGACTGTAATCGTAATTCCAAATTTCAGGATTCCAGCTCTATTAATTCACCCGAATCCAAATTGTATCAAATTTAGTACCATTTCTTTCCCAAACAAAAATTTTAGGATTCCAGCTCTACCCGTTCACCCAAATCCACATTGTACCATATTTAGTACCATTTAGTACTTCTCGTACGCACACGTACGACTTTTCAAAATTTCCTCAATACTACACTCCTACAGTAATCTTAATTCCTAATTCCAACACTATCCGTTTACTAAAATTCAAATTGTACCGAATTTAGTGCTTTCTGTACCCATAAGTACGAATTTCCAAAACTACCTCAATTCTACTGTCCGACAGTAATCTTAGTTCCAAATTTCAGAATTCCAGCTTTATCCGTTCATCCAAATCCAAATTGTACCAAATTTAGTACCATTTAGTACTTTTCGTACTCAAAGGTACGAATTTCTAAAACTATCTCAATCCTACACCCCTACAGTAATCTTAATTCAAAACTTTAGGATTCCAGCTCTATCCGTTCACCCAAATCCAAATTTAGTACTGCTCGTAATCATAAATACGAACTTCCAAAACCATTTCCTTATTTCAACGCCATTTCCCAACCTTGATACTTAAAATTCAGGATTCCAGTTCTATCCGTTCACCCAAATCCAAATTGTAATAAATTTAGTACCATTTAGTACTTTTCCTACACATAAATACGAATTTCCAAAATTTCCCCAATCCTATGATCCAACAGTAATCTCAATTTCAAATTTCAGGATTCCAGCTCTGTCCGTTCACTCGAATCCCTATTGTACCAAATTTAGTACTTTTAGAACACATAAGTACGAATTTCCAAAACCACCCTCATATCTCAGTCCTACACTTCACAGTAATCTTAATTCCAAATTTCAGGTTTCCAGCTACATACATACGTTCACCCAAATTCAAATTGTACTAAATTTAGTACCATTTAGTACATTTCGTACCCATAAGTACGAATTTTCAAAACTACCTCAATTCTACACCCCACCAGTAATCTCAATTCCAAATTTCGAGATTCCAACTATATCCGTTCACCCAAATCCCCATTGTCCCAAATTTAGTACCATTTAGTACTTTTCATTCACATAAGTAAGAATTTCCAAAACTTCCCCAGTCCTACACTCCAACAGTAATATCAATTCCAAATTTCAGGAATCCAGCTCTATCCGTTCACTCAAATCCAAATTGTACTAAATTTAGTACCAATTATTACTTTTCGTACACTCAAGTTTCCAAAAACCCTTTGGTGCATCTTTCTTACTCTTCATCAGTGATTCTCAGTCCAAATTTGAGGAATCAAGCCCTATCCGTTCACCAAAACCGAAACTGTACCAAATTTAGTGCTATTTAGTATTTTTCGTACCCTATGTACGAATTTCCAAAACTTCCACAATATTAAACTCCACCAGTAATCTCAGTTCCAAATTTAGAGATTCCAGCGCTATCCGTTCACCCAAATCCCCATTATACAAAATTTATTTCCATTTAGTACTTTCCGTACACATAAGTACTAATTTCCAAAACCACCTTCATATCTCAATCCTACACTTCAACAGTAATATTAATTCCAAATTTCAGGTTTCCAGCTCTATCCGTTCATTCAAATCCAAATTGTACTAAATTTAGCACCGTTTAGTACTTTTCGTACCCATAAGTACGAATTTTCAAAACTACCTCAATCCTACACCCCACCAGTAATCTCAATTCCAAATTTCGAGATTCCAGCTATTATCCGTTCACCCAAATCCCCATTGTATCAAATTCAGTACCATTTAGTACTTTTCATACACATAAGTACGAATTTCCAAAAGTTCTTCAATCCTACACTCCAACAGTAATCTCAATTCCAAATATCAGGATTCCAGCTCTATCCGTTCACCCAAATCCCTATTGTACCAAATTTAGTACTATTTAGTACTTTTCGTACACATAAGCACGAATTTCCAAAACTACCCTCATATCTCAATCCTACACTACAACAGTAACCTTAATTCCAAATTTCAGGTTTCCAGCTCTTTACGTTCACCCAAATCTAAATTGTACTAAATTTAGTACTTTTCGTACACATGATTGGTAATTTTTCAAACCATTTCCTTTTAGAAGCACCACTTGCCAACCTTGATTTACATACCAAATTCCTATATTCCTATATTCCTGGGGCCTATTATTGATTTCATTAATTATTTAGCGATTTCATCAAATTACAGATTTTGAAATTGAAAATTGAATAGTTATGACTGTACATCTCCATATACGATAAAATTCTTAATTGCAAATAAATCGTGGTAATATGCACAATTCTATTGCACTTTCATTGATTTGCAAACATTTAGTTATTACCAAAAAGTCAGGTCCATACAGTTTTTAGTTGTTGTTATTTCTGGCCGATTTCTGAATTTATTCCCCTAATGTTGTCTTCAACAGCAACTCATTTGTTCATTTTCGTAATTGATGTTTATATACCATTATCACCAACTGCGACATCTGTTGCAATGGAAGATAACAAATGTCTTGTCTTTCTATTATTTAGTGGTTTACGATAAAATATGTGCGCCTAGAAGTAAACTACAAAATTTGAAATTATGTGTGATCTCTTACGATATCAAGAAGTTATGGCATTGTTAATTTTACACATGTCTTGCAGAGGGCCAACTAAGTGAATAAGTACGTAATAGCAATGAAAAATAAGGATTTTTGTTGTTGTTATTTTTTGTGGTTCCAGGACGAATTTTCTAAAACCCGGCCTTATCTCGCACATTTGCATCAACAGTGACCCACTGGTAAAATTTCAAGCTCCTTGCTTTAGCCGTTTTGGCTGGGCGTTGATGATGAGTAAGTCAGTCCGTCAGTCAATCACTTATCACCAAGCTCATTTATATATATAGATTATAAAAACTACATTGTTCGTATACTAATTTCCAAGAGTGTAGACAAAAAATCTCTTGTTTGGTGACCACTCATTTGCCTTTTCTACCTGTTAACAACAACAACACAGCATCACCCATCGATATGTGGCGTTGTGTGTATGCCCATAGTAATGCGTGCTTGTGCGTCGCTATCACCGACTTGTTAAGCAATGCAGTTCTTATTGCTTATAAACGGTGGTGCTCAAAATATTTTGTGCGTTAGTCTCTCTGAGCGAGTCTTTCCTTTGCAAAACCACGACAGATGAGAATAAAGAGAACATACGTTGTTTTTGTAGCCACGTTAACGTCTATGGGTGATCTTGGCTGCTTATAAACAATGGGAATGCAGAAAGAAATAGGCAAATGAGTGGGTACACAACCATCCTTACATACATATTTATGTGTGATCGATGTTGCCTAAGGATTTCGCATAAGAAAATAACATAAATAAGCGAAAATAGAATTTGCATGATTTGCTTAGGTAGTCATTGACACCAAGTAATATGAAATAGAAAAATGAGTGTATATAAGATGCAATCAGCTGTTTGCATATTATATGCATTTTACCAGGAAAGTTATTAATGTTGGCTCGCTCTCTTCTTATTGGACATTCGAGCGATCAACAAGTAACTTTTGCAGCAAAATTGTAACCTTTACTAAAATACTTCTTTTTCAAATAAATAAATCTGAACAACCCTCTGTTTATAAAAGAAAATTACTTTGTTTTCTTTTAATTACTTAAACAAGGGAAAAATACTCAACAGTTGCTGTTTTTGGACTTCCACTATGTGGTTCATCTTCAATGCTTGTACGACCACGTTTGAATTCAGCAACCAAATTTTTTACTGTTGCATATGAAGGAGCACTTTCACCTAACACATTCACCACATCATTATGAATTTCTTGTCCCGATAAACCTTTTTTATGTAAATATTTAATGAGAGCACACATTTCGAATTTTTCCATTGTAAAAAAATTTCGGATGCGTCTTTTTTGAACACCTGTTTCTATATGAACGGGTTGCCAGATCGAAACAAAATTTAACATGTGTTCATAACAGAGATGGAAGTTTCCAAAACACTTAACTTTTTTCTGTTTATACCTCGCTTTTTGTGCTAGGCTAAGAAGTTTCCGAACTGCCCTCGTAAGTGGTGTCTTCAAGCACTCCGGCATGCATAACCCAAGAATGCCTTCAGTTTCTAAAGTGTCATGTATGTATTGCTAGAAGTTAAATGACCAGTACATTCATGCCATAGATGTTGGTGGTTTTATTTCAGGGTATGAATAATCATGCCATTAGCCCCCACGTAATAACTCTGGAAGCAAAATAGCCGGCATAATATTGGTAGCCAAAAAAAGGAGTTAAATAATGAGTGCAAGTGAATCGAGCTTACATATTGTTAAGTAAAAGAAGTTATTATTTTTACAAAATATTTTGTGGTTGCTGGACAGTTTGGCAATTATCGATAATTCCGAAAAATCGACAGTCAAAACTGATCTTGTGTACTCCGCTTTAATATGCTTTTCAGCAATACAACCGAATTTTCTAGGATAATAAGTAAATAATATGTAACCATTCCTCATCATCGGCCTGAAGGTCACTTTGTATGTGTGATTTAAAAACAATAAAAGTGATAAAACACATAATCCTTTATTTAAAGCGCAGTTGTATTTTTTTAATTTAATGTTGGGGTCATATTTTGGTTTGTGGCGCTTTGTAAGGAAATTCAAGGCAGTGCAAAATTATTGAGCTTTGAAATTAGACATGACTTAAGCCCCTTCAATGATGTTCGTGGATCCACGTTACCGTCATTTGAGTTAATATATTCACATATTCAATTCACACTCACGTTAAAGGGAATTTCTCTTAGCGGAGAGTATGAGAAGTTCGGAAATCCAAGTTTATACGCAATTTTAGCATTCTGTTAGTGATGCTGAGTTTAAATGTATAAGATTACCACAGAACAAAGTAGGTTACAGAAATACTATATACGTTTTGGGCTCAGTACGGCATTACCCCAACGAAAGCATCCTAGAAAGATAGTGTTAAGGATATTGATATATGTAGGCCTTACATAGCAGTACCACACTTGAGTTTTTGAATCATTAGCTAAAGTTTTCCCCTCTTTAATAATTAAAACAAAGGATAGTGCAGCGTTCATATGGGGGTAGCATGAGGCAACTTCGCCAATGTTGCGCCTTCGCTAGCGCCAATTTAATTGATGCTACATAATTATCATCCAAAGGAAAGTTATGAGTTAATCGAAGTTCTATAACTTTTTATTTAGCGATCTTTATGCAGGTTCAATAAAATCGGCGCTAGTGTACATATATATATATCCTACATAGTTAACACTTATGTAAATGCCTTAAGAAAATATTTCTCAATATGGCGGAATTTGCCTTGTGTACCCTCCTCATTAACTTAGCATATGTTCATATAAAAACGCCGAAAATTAATTAATTAACTACCGACATTCGTCGTTATTTCTGTCGTTAAGGAGTTACAGAATCGCACTACTGGAACAAATGGAGTATGCCAAAATGCTCGTGAGGACTGCCTCTTTCATTTGGCGTTGAGTCTTTTGTGTACTTTTTTATATTGTGGCTTCCAGAGGCAATTTTCTGTCCTGACCACCAGTTGGAAACCAGAAAATTGGAAACTTTGTTCTACAAAAAACTGACCTGGAACATATGGAGTATGCCGAAGTGCTCGTAAGAACTTCCTCTTTCTGTTGATGTATATTTTTGTGTAAGTTTTTACATTGGTCCTTATTTTTGAATTAATAATTAAATTTAATTTTCATATTCGTAGCTCTTTTTCGTTCCCACAGTTGGAAAAAACGTATTAAATGCAAATTTTTTGGCGTTCTGTGTCAACCTGTGTTTTTCGATAATGTTTGTTATCGTTGCTAGGCTGTCGACGCTAACTTCACGCAGGTGCTTTATTGATTCGATGCTAGACTTCCAATTCAATAAGTCTTTCGATTTGCCAGTTATCCGAAAAAGAGCACGCTAAGGCACCCTTACGTCGGTTTCTAATAAAGAGGACTTTAACCATAACGCGACACCGAAGATTCGTAATTGCCTGACAAAATAATAAAACCCTATAAAAACGGGAAGACGCCACAGAATTCGCAGAAGCTTGTACATCCAATTCGGTTACCTCACAAGGATACGAAACTGTGGTGCAAAGTGACCTAGTGTCTAAAATAAATTAAGTGAATAATTATAAGATACAAACAGAAACAAATCAAAATAATCAAATAAATTTAAAAACAACAAATCTGATGGGATTCCATCTTCAATTTTTGATGGGATTCCATCTTCAATTTTTGCGTTTTAAGCAGAATCGGTTATATCCTTGCTCTGTACCAGACAAATGATAAAAGACAACAAAACATATTGATGGGCCATATCCAACGTTGCCTTAGCAGTGATGTAATATCAACACTCGAAGCAACAACACCAATACCAATAATTTTGAAGCTTGTGGCCACAATAATCCACCGAAATGGCTGAAATTTGGTATTTAGTCTTCGTTGGGGGTATAAAACTTTCCTCCAGAAATTTGTTGGGGGTATAAAACTTTCCCCCAGAAATTTGTCGATATAGATCCATGCCTTCATATAGCCCCCATAGAACGGTTCCTCCGGATTTTGGGTATTTTGAAGGTTGTGGCCACAATAATCCACCAAAATGGTTGAAATTTGGTATTTAGTCTTCGTTGGTGGTATAAAATTTTCCCTCAGAAATTTGTCGGTAAAGGTCCAAGCCTGCATTTAGCCCCCATATAACGGTACCTCCCGAAACCCACCGAAATGGCTGAAATTCACCGGCATAGACCCACGCTTATATATAGGCCCTATAGAACGGTTCCTTCCGATTTTCGTATTTCTGAATGTTGTGACGTCAATATCCCACCGAAAGACTGAAATTTATTATTTAGCTTTCCATGGGGTTATAAAATATTCCAGAAGAGAATTATAAGTATAGGTATATATCTTCCTGTGTCCCTTCAGAAACGTACCTCTTAATTTTCAGTATTTTGAAGGTTTTAGCCACATTTTCATACCGAATATAGGGAACATGGTATCTAGTTTTCTTTGAGTCTAAAAACTTTCCGCCAGAAATGTATAGGTATATATCAATCTTTTGATACAGCCCTTATAGAACGGTACTTCTAGAATTTCGGTATTTTGATGGTTAGCCACATTGTTTTACCGAAATTGCTGAAGTTTGGTATTTAGTCTTCTTCGTAAACAAAAGGAAACTAATTGTTTCATTTTACTTCCATACTATCATGGTGGAGGTTATGACAAGTTTGGCCCGGCCGAACTTAACGCCGTTCTTACTTGTTTAAATATGTTACATCTACAAAACTACCTAATGTCATGTTCACACGAGCGTTTCAATTACGTTGTTCGCCTGTCGAACGACGTACACAAATTAACCTGTTTCCACGACACCATTCGTAATTAACAGAAGCATAAACAAAATTTCCTTCATTTGTGTTTCCTTGTTTTCACGAAAATTTGGAACCGAAAACACACAAAATATACATTAAATGAATAGGAAAAGCAAAACACTTTCCTTCAAATGTATCTTCTATATTTAACTACACATATTTCATTCATATTTTCCATAAATTCTGAATAATTTTGTATTTTCAATATATTTTTTTATGTTTCTATTTTCAAAATTAAAGAGAGAGAGGGAGAGGCATGTCAAAACAATGTTTGTGTATACCAGCGACGACCACAGAAATACAACCAAAGCGAAGACATGTTTGAACGTATGAGTGAAAAAAGCAACAACCACATTATGTTTTTGTTTGTTTTCATTCATTTACACTGTACGTGGTAGAGAGAAGCAAATGCAAAAACAACTCAGTGGGCGCCCTCACTATACGATCTAAGCAAAGAAGCTCGTCCCTGGTGTATACAGACTTTCAGTTATTTGTTTCCTTTTTGTTTCTGATTTTTTACCCAATTTTCAACTAATGGACAAGAAATGTGTGTGGAATTAAGAAGGAAACACAACCATCTTCCTTCTGCATCTATATAAAATGTTTGGTTCATTAATTCTCATTCATCTTTTTCGTTTTTTCTAACAATTTGTCTGTTTTCACCAAATTTTTCAATTTTGAATTTAGACATGTCACAATAAATTTTTTCGATAAATTCCCTCATTTGTTAGGGATGGGACATACTTCTTCGTCGTTCAGAGAGTATTTCTAATCGAACAACGTAGAAAAATCGTCGTTCGTTCATAGAATTTTGTGTGGGGAAATGAGTAATTTATTCGTAGTTATGGATCGAACGAATAGACAACGAACGACGTACCGTGGAAACGGGCTATAAACCAATTTTCCTGAAATGTTCAAGTAATGTACATGGAAGGCCCCCGGTGAAAATAGTATGCATATTTTGTTGAATTTCGAGGGGTACCCCGCCCCTCTCCTATGTCGTATAAACAAGTAAGAAAAAATCTGTCAGCTTGACTGAAGGACATAATTTCCCGTATAGAAAAATATTAATTTTGTATCACGATTTTGCTTCAAAATACGTGGGGCTACACCAAATCATTGACATTAGGGATAGGTAATGGAAAGCAATAATCGATTTTTCGACTTTTCGATTTTGGTCTAAAACTAAAAATGCGATTTTTCGGTCTGGCGATTATTTCACTTGTCATAAAACTCGACTGTCGACTTTCTCATAACCGCAGAAAATCGATTACGATCGATTATTCGTCGATTTTCGAGTTTTCTTTTAAAAATGTAAAACCACCAAAACTGTAAAACCGCCAAGTCAGCAATCAATGGACAAACTCGAAAATCGATCAAAAGATAAGCCTGTGTTTAGACACACAAATTTCTCGGGAAAGTAAATTGAGTTTTTTGGGAGAGAGCGGAGAGGAAAGAGATCCTCAATACTCTGTCCTACCCCCTATTGCCTAAAAACTGAATTTACTTTCCAGAGAAATTTGTGTGTCTAAACACGGACTAATCGATTATGCGATTTTCCCTCCAGCCAAAAGTCGACCACGATTTTTAGACTTTTAACTGCAAAAAGTCGACTAATCGATTAATCGAAAGTCGACTTACCTATCCCTAATTGACATATACCAAATTTTTTAGCAAGCAAACTTCTGATGCAGAGATAACTATGATTGGAAGAATTTTTTTAAAATGTTGAGAGTTATCTTGTTATCATTGAAGCTTTTCGGTTCTTATCGCAAGAAGTATGGACTTACTCCATATGGACTTACTTACCATTGTAACAGGGACCATGAAACAACCTTCTGCAAATAGATTTAAGACGAGTTCTGCACTTTTTTCAAACTGCACTTGAACAAGCTTGTGGAGGCTGGCCAGGAGTGGACTGTAAGCGGGTGATTAAGTTTGCGGTGGCAACTCCCTCAAGTTGTAAAGGAAGACAGAAAAAAGTCGGATTTTTCAATTTAATAAAAATTAAGCGGTTGAGCAATAAGCCTATTTTCATCTTCTTGTTGTTTCAGTGGTTTTGATAAAAGTAAAGTATATTGGTTTCGTTAGACATTTTCTAGTAGTCTTTTGCATACTGAGTGAAAGCTCTGTATGTCGAAGGTTGCCTTACGAAAGTTTAAGAGGCAATTCTTATTCAAAATTTTACATTCATAATATGTAGCGGAAATACATTTACATATTTCTTAGATAACTATCTTAAACTAGTTGTTGCAGACACTTCAACATGAAATACCCTCTTGTTTGGATGCAACTTAATATTCACAGCCTCAGGATTTCATCCAACCAAAGACTGTGCTCTGGGAAATTGACATGGTGGAGGCGGGTTGTGTTAATCCAGCTTTTAATATTTTAGCGGTATGGTCTTTGGCCAAAATTATTTCAATATTGATTGGATTAAAATAGTGGGGATCTGCCAAATCGGTGAAATTATTGTATATGGTCTGAAAGCGCTTCTCAGTGATGGATTTTACGAACGAGGTGTTTAGCTGAGTTAGTACTTCGCCAGAAATTTGTATGGTCGTAAAAAGACAGCAAATTGATGGCCTCGAAGGTAATATGAAGCTTTGTTTTAGACAAATAGTACCAAAAACGAAAAGACGCCATGTTTTACGAGTTTTGTCCAAATTTTCCTTATCCGGACATTAGAAAGGTTTTATTGGTGGTCTTTTGTTATAAATTAACCAAAAAGATGTTGTGCACTCGTTCTAATAGTTTTTAATTTATATGTGGTGAATATATATTTGGAAAATAATGAAAACGAGGACAGGACTTTGCGAAATAGATATTTCATTGTTATATAATGTAATTAGATATTTCATTTCTTCGGTTACTGATAGTTAAATTTAACGGCAAATATGTTTGTCTTTGACGTCATAATGACGTCATAAAGATGTTTTGTGGGATATCTTGACATAAACATAAATAAAGTACAGCATTAACCCTTAAACGTGTTGTTGATTTTACAGATTCCGGGCGTTTAGATTAGATTTCGAGTTCTGATGTATTCAAGGCCTATAGTGAAATTTTATGGCGAACATTTTTGTAGAATATTCGGGGATTTAAAACGTTTTGGAAAAAGGGACCAAAAATACCCATTTGTTGATTCGCTTAAGGGTTAAATATTGTAACTGACAGATTCGTCGCATGATTGGCAGTAATATTGCCTAAGACACCAAATGCCTAAAACGCAATGATTCCAAGGACTCCTAACTGGAATTTTTCTGAAAATGTACATATTTTGGAACACTTCTCCCATACATTTAGGGTACTTCCGACGTAAAATTTCAGTAATATTGGACGAACAAGGCCCATTTTGTTTTCCTGTTAGACGTACTAGTAGTGCGATTCTGTAACTTTTTTAATATAGAACCGACATCGATAGTTAATAAAATATTCGGTTGAGCTAACGAATAGGGTATCCAAACCCGAAACCGGTTAACCGGTTTTAAGTTACAAAACCGAAACAGGGTTTCGCCAAAAACTTCATTTTCGGTTAACCGAAAAAACCGGTTGTTTGTGTCGGTTAACCGGTTTCAAAAAATAGTAATATTTTTAATATTTAATTAAAATTGTATTCTTTAAAGTAAACTAAACTTAACCAGCACAAGATACAGGCAAAGTTGTAAATGCCAGATAAAGGGTGTTTTTTAAGCTAGATAGAACTTTAAATTGTAAAAAGTAACACAAAAAATTAAATTTTGATGAAACTTTTTTTTATTTGTTTCAGTATACTCTGACAAATCATCATGAATAGACTCACGCTTGAACAACGCTACGAAATTATCCAAATTTACTTTGAAAATCAGTCGTCGATTCGCGCAACTTATGTATAGACGACTTCGTCATTTGTATGGCGTACATAATCGAGGCGCATTTTTGGCTTAACGGGTTTGTTAATAAGCAAAATTGCCGCATATGGAGTGAGACCAATCCACAAGACACCCTATAGACTCCATTACATCCAGAAAAATGCACCGTATGGTTGGATTTTCACGCTGGTGGCATCATCGGACCTTATTTCTTCAAAAATGAGGCCGGAGCTCGCGTTACGGTCAATGGAGATCGTTACCGCACAATGATCAATGATTTTTTGTTTGAAAATATGGATGACATTGATCCGGAGGAGATGTGGTTTCAACAGGATGGCGCTACGTGCCATACGGCGAACGAAACCATCGACTTATTGAAATCAAAATTTGGCGATAAGTTGATTTCTAGAAGTGGACCTGTCAATTGGCCTCCAAGGTCGTGCGATTTGACACCTCTCGATTATTTCCTGTGGGGCTACGTGAAGTCACTGGTTTATGCTGATAAACCAGCAACAATTGATGCCTTGGAGGCCAGCATTGTTCGTGTTATTCGTGACATACGGCCAGCCAAAAATTGGACGTCCAGAATGCACTTCGTCAAGAACAGCCGCGGTGCCATATGCCCGAAATCATTTTCAAATGTTAATGTCACGTATTGATCTTTCGAATAAAAAAAATTTTGATTACAATTTAATTTTTTGTGTAATTTTTTACAATTTCAAGTTCTATCGGGCTTAAAAAACACCCTTTACCTTTAAACTTGAAAAATATTTTGTGTATAATGTATAGTTGTGCCAATCTAGTGCAATTGAACGATCTATGAAAAAACTGCGTATACGTAATATCGTACGGTAGTTTGAATGACGCTATTTGAATTAGTACAGCAACTTAAGAACTTGTCGAATTCAAGGATATAAAGAGTAACGATAACAAAATGCATGATTGATTCCGGCACGATAATTTGAGGTTCTCAACGCAAGAGGCAGATTATAGAATTAATAAAATTTAAACTTAATTCTTTTGGTACACAATTTTATATATGTAAGGGTTTTAACTATTCTAAGAGCGCAATATCAGTCTACTTCGAGGATGAATGTCAAATAACAGGGACATTATGAGATAATTATATAACAAAGAAGTCGTTATAATGAATTTACCCCTTGCCGCACATTTTTAATCAAATATTTATCACTTATAAGCAATTTTGTACCTATTTTACAAAACCGGTTAACCGGTTTTGAAAATGTTTGAAAACCGAAAACCGGGTTTTGAAAAAAATTGAAAATTTCGGTTAACTGAAACCCGTTTTGTTTGGAAAAAACGATTTTTTGGGCACCCTACTAACGAATAACGAATAATAACGATTGTTATTCTGTAACTTTTTGTTACTGATTGTTAGAAATAGTTAGCACATACCGATGAATATCGATAGAAAGACAAAATGTCAAATATTGTATTTTAATATTTATTAATATATTTTTAAGTTAAAAACATTATTTATTCGTGGTTACAAAACATAAAGCCCTTAATGGAGGAGTAAATACCCGCTTTTTGAAGGAATATGTGTTAAATAAGTGTTCGCAGGTATCCCAACATGCGTAACCCAAGGGTATCTTTAATTTCAAAAGTGTCAAATGTGTATGTACATACCTATGATATATAACATAAATGACCAATACATGCATGTAATAGATTTTGGTGGTTTTGTTTTAGGATTTGAATAAACATGTCATTACCCTGCAAACATTTTCTATCGCCTGTTTGACGGAAAGGTCACGTAAACGCGATTGTGGTGTCTGCTGCGACAGTCGCATTCTTATCCGAAAAGATAAAAATGACCAAAGAAATTGTAGCACTTTTGCGGCCCTAACTGGCTTGTCACTTCCGTCACCACTGGGAGTTTTAAAAGCGATAAAATTGGCATTAACGAAAAAAACATGAATTTTTATTTTTAATGTTTTATTATAATTGCAATTTTTCATGTTTTTACGTTTTTACTCATACTCTATATATTACTAAGATAGACTAATGGCCTTTATATGTTAAACGTTGTACAACATAAATAAATGTAAAAAATCCCTTTTTTGATCTAAAGTACGTAGTATCTAAAGGTACGCAAGGGATTCTACACATGGCTTAAAATAAGTTAGAATGAGATAATGAGCATGTTTGAATGAAATTGTTTTTATAAAATGACACTTTTAAGAGACGCATTTGCTGGGAGAAGATATATTTAACTTCCAAATGTTTGCAAGGTATCCTCTAAAAGACTACTTCTTGTTGTGTCGCATTTGGGTCGTATTTTGGGTTGTGTTGCTTTGTAAGGAAATTCTGAAAAGCACAATAAAAAGAAAAACTAAACGAAGATTGAGGTTCAAAATTTGACATGAGTTAAGCCCCTTCATGGATGTTCGTGGATCCACGATATCTCCTGATTTTAGGATTTTTGAGGATTTTATCTACATTTTAGGACCGAACTACCTTTTATTAACATTTGAAGCTCCCAAACCATCTCCACCAAAATTGTCAACGTAGGTCCATGTTTTGGTATAGCCCTAACATTGCGGTACCTCCCGATTTTAGGTATTTTGAGAATTTTAACTACTTTTTAACACAACCACCTGTTATTTGACATTTGATGTTCCCAGTGGTCACGAAATTTATCCACCAAAAATTGTTTACATAGGTCAATAATGCGGAATTTACCTTGTATACCCGTCTTATCAACATATGTTCAAATAAAAACTCCTTACCTGAAAAAATCAGCAATATTGCTATAAGGTATTGTCGTTAAGACAGAACGATTAGTTTTTTGGTTGTTAACTCAACAATAATGTTCGGTAATTAATGACATAATTTACCGACAACAATCGTACAAATTGTTATACATAATAGCACTTACCGAAAATTATCGTTAACTACCGACATTCGTTTAAAGAGTTAAAGAATCGCACTATAGATCAATATTGGGAAATAACTTTTGACAAGTTATTCAATTCAACTTTGGACGGACAAAATCCACTATTTATATAAAGACTTTGGAAGAGATCTTTGCCTGGAACATGAATTGGAAGAGCTGGGTCCTTTTATTGATTAGGACACGGACGAGCAATGTCCATTTCCCTTTAAAGGTGGCATTATATTAACTTATCGTCTTATATCACAACGTTTTATTTGTGAACTGTATTTCATGTAAATGTCTAGTAATGAGAAACATGAGAATAGAGGACAAGACCTAGACATAGGTCCCACAAGGAACCAAATCATGGGCCACAAGAGACCCCAAAATATTGCGGTGTAAATCATCCAATAAAACTTGGGGGTAAATATCACCTCCAATGAGAATAACCACCTGGGATCAGCTAACAGTACAACTACCAACGAAAAGTGAATAAGGAAAAGCTATGGAGTAACTAGACAAATGTCCTGTTAATTTTGGCAAGACATATATTTAAACATTTAGGACAATATTCCACTATATTAACAAACAAAAAAAAGACCCTTTGCTCAACTTTGATCCATAAAGCTTAATTTTCTTGCTTGTAGAAGGTACTTCTTCAAAATCACCTATTTGTGAGCACCGTATTTGTCGAAGCATAGATGGTTTCCAAGGAGTGAAACATTGCAGGTCTATATATATGTATATATAGAACGAGAGAAGATGAACACTATTTTTAACATTGGGAGTTAACTTCTTTTGTACACACCATCGATTAAAGTTATTAAGATCATTTTTATTTTTAAAACAATGCTATATTGAATTAACTCTCAAATAGATCTTCAAGTCATCAGCATACAGTAAGAATAATTTATGTTCAAAGCAAAATTATTGATCTACACAGAAAAAAAACACACCGAAAATTTTGATTATTTGAAATTGAAATTTGGTTAAGTTTTTTAACCAATATTTGTTGTTATAATGGTTTTCAAGGTTTGTCACATGTTCTCACTCTCAAGAGCGAGAGAAAATAACCTTTTATGGCATAGAGAGGTTTTCCGCTACAACAATGTGCTGTGTTTATGTGTGTCGTTGTAGGACATTTTTGCGGCAATGAGAGTATTTATTTATCTACTTGTTGCCACCGCGAATGCTTGTATGTATACTAAAATTTGGTTTGTCATTTTTATGAACCTAACAAAAGAAGAGGGAAAGAAATAAGCATTTATTATTTAACAAAAAATTGATGGCAGTCTGTTTTAGTCGTTCGCTGTGATCAGATCAAAAAGTGTGGAAATAAATCAGTGTTTATGTGTGAATAATGGTGCTTATACCTACATTTTTTGATTGGAACCAAATTTTGTAATGTAATGCAAAAATCGAAAAAAGGGAATCGAAATATTTTATTGGACGAAGAAGCAATCGCACGGTAATACTATTTTTTATATATATTTGAAATATGATGCACCTACACATTTATTAAATTTTATTCCAGATGCCGATTTTGATGATTTTTAATTTAACAGGAGAATTTGTTTTATTTCACAACTAACGATAAGCGTTCAACGAGATTCCTGTATTTAATATTGAAAGTGTTTTATTTGTTTTCTTCCATTTAAATTCAGGTGTGTGAATTATTACTTTGTTATAAATTGTTTCATTTCGTTTTTCTTTCATTTATTTCTTGTATGATTTATAATTGTGTATGAACCTAGCGTCTGTTGTTGTTTTGCATTTTGCATTCCATACATTTCAATAAAAAACAACCACCACCATTTATAAATGTGTGTGTATGTATCTATCTTTTTGTGGCTTTTGGGTTTGTAATTAACAAAAAAATCAACAAAATAATTGTAAATATGAACATATTTTTATCGATATTTACTTTGATATTTAACAAACCTTATTGTATATGTGACAATTTTTTTATGAAATAAAAATTAACAAATCGATAAACAGGTTTGTTAATATGAAAAATATTTTATCGCTTGAAAAAAAATTAAATTCAACAAAATTCTTAGGTAATATGAAAATTGCTTTATCAAAATAGTTTCTAATGATAACAACAAATTTTTTTATCGACGATTGTCAATATGAACGTTATTTTTATCGGCAAAAATCAATCAAAAATTATCCAGATTTTTGAATTTTTTTATCAAATGGTTACAATTTTTTTCTGTGTACCTTTATAAAAGCCATGTTGCAACGGTAAAATAACGAGATTGAAAAAAGATTTATCTACCATGTATAATATTATATAAAGATTTTAGCAAAAATAGTGATTTTTGCAATAGATCTATAGGACAACTTTTTTGAAAAGCTCCCCTCAGATAGAGATTTATTGAAAATATCCCAAGAAGTACAATCAGAGCCTGAACACAAAATTTAACTATGAACGATGATAGTCCATCTGCATCCAACTTTCTTGAACTTTTGATTTTACTAATGTCACTAAGAATATCATCATTTGATAATGAAATGGTACTAAGATTTGAAGTAGCAAATATTCTGGAACTTATATTACTGGCAAAATCTACGTTACACAAAGCCTTATCAAAATTCGATTTAAAGAAAACAAGTAAAAAAGTTTCAGTCGGCTTTGCCGACAGAGATATACCCTCAGCCTGTGTGGATTGAAATATTTTTTTCCTAAAAAACTTATGTATTTAGAGGGGTTTTCAAAATTTTGGGCACTTGCACCGACAAAAGTACGGATAAGATTAAAGCTCAAAATTTTGAGGGGATATCGACAGCTTTTTTATCACACTAGCCTACGAAACACATAGTATCGCTGTAAACAGGGCCACTAGAAAAACCTTCGGTAAATATGTCCAAAGAATCCTCGAACCGCACAAAACTGTTGAACTTTTGTGTGGCTGGTACCACAAGGATTGGACAGATATGGCCCAAATTTGAACACAAACTAAGTTTCGACAACATTTAGAAATCAAAAGTTTGGACCCAATCGGTTGCTACGTCTACGAGAAATCGCGCGTACCATTTTAGCGAATATTTTCGAACTTTTGTGGGGAAAGTACCGGACGGAGTGTACCTATAAGCACCACCTTCGAATTTCATCTAATATTCGAAGAAATATTACAATATCCAAAGTGTGGACGAAAGCAGTATTCGGTTCGAACCCTCCAGCGACTAAATATGGTGCCATAGTGATTTTTTACAACTTCCGTGCTGTTTTCTCAAGAAGTATGGACTTGCCCCTGAAAAACCTTTTACTGACGTAATTGAGGCATCGAATGCAAGTGGCTTCAACAAAAATCAATGTGATTCGAGAGCAGGTCTTAAAGTGAATTTATCCAAAATTTTTTGTGGGAGGTACCCGAAGGATTGGACAAATATAGTCCATATTCGAACCTGGTAGATATCTGGTAGATATTTTAGGATGTTTAAAGTATCGACCAAATCGGTCACTCCCATCAAGAGCGCAAAATTTTTCCGAACATTTTTGAACTTTTGTGGGGGAGGTACCTGGAGCAGTGGACCGATATGGCTTATCTTCGAACTTAAACTAAGTTTGCACAAAATATTACGAAGACCAAATTGTGAACCGAATCGGTAAATCCGTTCGAGAGTTATCTTGCGCTTCAATCACTACACAAGGGTCATAGGGCTTTTTTGTACCTTTCAGGCTATTTTCTCAGGGAGTACGGGCTTGCCCCTGATGAAACTTGTACTGTTATATGGAGGCAGTAAATACAAGTTGCTACAACAAAAATCAAAGGGATTCATCAACAGGTCCTAAACTGAACTTTTCCGAAATTTTGTGTGGGAGGCACCCGAAGGAGTGGACCGATTGAGTCCATATTTAAACTTCATCTAAGTCTGGAAAAATTTCACGATGTGCAAAGTATGGACCAAATCGGTTATTTCCGTCAAGAGTTATCGTGCGTACAAATTTTCCGAACTTTTGTGGGGGAGGTACCGGAAGGAGTGGGCCGATATAACCCATCTTCGAACTTAAACTAAGTTTCGAGAGTTATCGTGCGCTCCAGCCAGCCGGACAGACAGACGGACGCACATGGCTAAATCAACTCCAAATTGCCTGAAACACATTTCGTCCAAATGGGGTCTAAACCATTATTTCGATGCGGCACATTTTGCCCGTATAAAAGTGTATATATAAAAATCAACAATTTCTTGTGGAAGATTTGAATTACTCCCCTGAAGGAATATCGAGAGTTTGTTTTTAGATTGAATAAAGTTTCAAAAATATTTTGGATTAGAATAGAATTTAAAAACTTAAATTCTTTTTGACAAACATTATAAGGGGAAAATACTCCTCATCAGACGACTTAATATACATATTATATAATTTATTTCTTCGATTAAATAAAGAGTAAAGAGAGGCTATAATTAAATGGCCAAATAATATTTGGTAAATTAAAATCTCCAAATATACAAAGTTTTGAGCTTGAATCCAATTTCTTATATATGTAGATATAATGTTATTTATGTGCTGGGAATATATGTCATAACTACTATTAGGAGGAATATACGAAACTCCGAAATAAAAGCTCTTGTTTGATCTAATACATTATCAATTTGAATATTAGTACATATAAATGAATTTATTCGCTTCTTAACAGCTAAAAGAACACCTCCTCCACCAGGAACGTACGCAGGATTTAATTTCAGTGGGGGCCCAACTTGCCCAAAAATCATGAAAATTTGAAACGTTATGTAGCGTTACATGAAGCTATTTTAAAGGGTTTGTAAGTTGATTTTATATGAAATATTGACAAAAAGTACATAAATTCAGTAGTATTTGGGGTTCAATATTAATTTTTTACAGAGTATAAAATATAAGTCCTAGGATATATAGAATTGAAAATAAACCACATCAACGTTTTTCATTTTACAACCGCAGAGAATTGCAATAGTTTTTGATATCGCAGTTTTATATTTTCATATATTTTCAGTATTTCGAAGATCTTAAATTAGATTTTGGGAATTCTTTTAATCCGATCCCTATGTAACTCTGTTCGCGAGTAGGACAAATTAACGTGTGTAAGTTAAATGTGTTGGAAGGTATACTTCGAAAAAGAAGAATAACTCAAATCCACGAGTGCAGCTTGGACTTCTATATCTAGAGATAGTGTCGATAACCTAAGAATAAAATATTATTTTATGTCATAAAAACGCCAAATTTGCTTCTTTACTAGAAGTGATAGAGTCTGTAGAAGAAAATTAAAAACTTCAGAAATTTAAAATCGGACGATACAGATTACGACTCATAGACTCCGAATCCTTCTCGCAGTACTGTTGAGACCACAAAACTCATGTTTGGGCTATGTCAAAGCAGGGTCGAACAAATATCTCAGAAACCAATATCAGAAATCATTCGGCAAATTCTTAGCTAAATCGCGACAAAACACTTTAAGTCGAAAAAGTTCCATGATTGTTGTTCCGGTTCTAATCGCTACTTTCTGTATAATGTTACAGAAGAAGCATTATTTTATAATTGTACAAGTGGACGTTTTTAGACTCGATGATATTAAACACTTTGCAGGACTCAGTTCTTGCAACTTTTTGGAACTAGAATTTAAATATTTCTTAAATTAAATGTATTGTTTAAATGTAATGGTTTTGACAAATAACAATCGATCCTTAAAGAACCCCACATAATTATTTGCTAATATTAAGCAAAGTAATCAAGAAGGATCACTCTTGTCCAAAAGAAAACTAAAAACTTCAGAAATTTTAAATCGGACAATACAGACTACGACTCATAGACTCCGAATCCTTCTCGCAGTACTGTTGAGACCACAAAACTCATGTTTGGGCTATGGCAAAGCATGGTCGAACAAATATCTCAGAAACCAATATCAGAAATCATTCGGCAAAGTTTTAGCTAAATCGTGACAAAACACTTTAAGTCGAAAAAATTCCATGTTTGTTGTTCCGGCTGTAATCGCTACTTTCTGTATAATGGCCTATTTGGACGCAAAAAATTGCTAATAAAAATATCGAAACTTTTGGGATATTTATCTTAACTATTGTGGACGTTCGGAATAAATGCATACGTTTTGCAAAAAAAATTAATTTAGATCAAAGCGCAAAAGTGTTAAAATGTCATATCCCTAAATAATAGCCAAGATAGAAAGTCAGCATGGCATATTTCTGTAGTGCAAGTAGGTAAACGTAAACGGGTATTCTATTTCCCAACGAGTCTGTTGTCTGGTTACTAACAAACATTGTCAACGCCAAAGCGCCTTTATTTACGGACAGCAAAAATGCATGTCTTCTGCTTCAAAACAACACATCACACAATTTCACTGTTCACAACAATATACATAAATTAGCTAATTCAGAAATTCACCAACTTTCCGTAGTCTGGACACCTTCACATGTTGGTATTTCGATCAACCAAACGGCCGATTATTTTGCCAAACACACTGCCAACGTTGGAGCACCAATAAATTACTACCTCTCTGTCACAGACGCATCCAATCAAATCGAATCCTGTTTATGGAACGAGTTTGTAGATTCCTACAGGGAAACCTCTCAGTCGAAAGGGGCATATTTCTTCATATTTTTCCCAGTGCCATCAAACCAACCTTGGTTCAAGAAATCCAATAGGAAACCTGAAAACATAAAAATAATCAACAGACTGCTCACTGGGCACACTTACACAAAAAAATACTTCCACACTGCAATTTCACTGCAAGAAATTCGAGGAAAAAAGAGATATACTTTTGCCCTGTTTAAAGAATACAACAACTTACCTGAAGTCCTGATGTGCAGAAACCACCAACATATATGTAGATGAGCTTCTCAAGTTAATATTAGAATGCAAACTTGTTTTATAATTAATAACTTTTACAAATTTTTAATTTAAATTCTTGTCTTCTTTTTTCTATCACATTTGTTGTGATATCATGTTTCTATCATACATACATATGTACATACCATCTAAACATAAAAACAATAAAAGAGTACTTAAGTCTATCATGCCCTGGTGAATGACCACGAAAGTGTTCTACCACCAACATACTTGACAACGTATTGAAGTACAAAAAAAAAAAAAAACAGATTGATTCCTAAATATCTGCGACAACTTACACATTTGAGCGGCGCAGACAAAGTATGCTTCTCTATTGATTGAAAAGTGACGATTTTTCTTTTTCATATGTTCCATCGCACAATTGTTCATATGTCGGTCTTACTTCACACCAAAGTCCCAAAAATTCTTCCTTTCAGAGTTTTATTGTGAACACGGTATGGTCACTAACAAAAATGACAGTATATTTCTTTTCAAGGTCGAGGAAAAGGGAAACAATTTTCTAACCTTAAAAAATATTATCGACTCGGACATTTTTACTTCAAAAATATTCAAAACACAACAAAAATTACAAAAAGCTCATTTAATCTATTTTAAAATGTAATTTTTTAACTAATTTCAAACAAACACCTAAACAACAAAAACCAAGCATATGTTCGTACATATTTATAAAAATTAATTCGCATACGCAAAGATGAAAAGTAAAGATTCTCTTCAGAAAATAATAATTATACCCTCCACCATAATATGGAGGGTATAATTAAATTTGTCATTCCGTTTGTAACACATCGAAATATTCATCAGAGACCCTATAAAGTATATATATTTTCGATCAGTGTAAAATTCTAAGTCGATATAAAAATGTCCGTCTGTCCGTCCGTCTGTTGAAATGAAGATACAGCTCGCAATTTTTAAGATAGACTTTTGTAATTTGTTGTAGAAGTTTCCATTTCTCCTACGATGTTTGGTTTTGCCAATGGGCTATATCGGTCCACGTTTTGATATAGCCCCCATAGAACGCTACCACCCGATTTTCGGTATTTTTAAGGCTTTAGCCTCATTATCACTTCGAAATGGCTGAAATTTGGTACTGAGTCTTAACTGGGATTATAAAATGTTCCCCCAGAAAATTTTCGATATAGGTCCACGCTGTCATATAGCCCCCATAGAACGGTACTTCCCGATTTTCGGTATTTTGAATGTTGTGGCCACAATAATCCATAAAAATGGCTTAAATTTGGTATTTAGTCTTCGTTGGTGGTATAAAACTTTCATCCAGAAATTTGTCGGTACAGGTCCATGCCTTAATATAGCCCCCATAGAACGGTACCTCCCGATTTTCGGTATTTTGAAGTTTTTAGAATTATTACACACCGAAATGGCTAAAATTGGGTATTTAGTCTTCTTTGGGGAATAGAACTTTCCATATGAAATTTGTCGGTATAGTTCCACGCCTTCATATAGCGCCCATAGAAAGTACCTCCCGATTTTCGGTATTTTGTAGGTTGTGGCCAAAATAATCCACCGAAATGGCTGAAATTTAATCTTCTTTGGGGATACAAAACTTTCCATATGAAATTTGTCGGTATATTTCCACGCCTTAATATTGCCCTATAGAATGGTACCTCCCGACTTTCGGTATTTTGAAGGTTATGACCTCAATATTGCCCCGAAATAGCTGAAAGTTGTAACTTAGCCTTCGTGGGTGATATAAAACTTTCCCCCCATAAATTTGTCGGTACGGTTTTCGGTATTTTGAAGACTGTGGTCACAATAGCTCACCGAAATGGCAGAAATTTGGTATTTAGTCTTAGTTGGTGGTATAAAATTTTCCCCCAGAAATTTGTCGGTACAGGTCCAAGCCTGCTTTTAGCCCCCATAGAACGGTACTTCCCGATTTTCTGTATTTTGAAGGTATTTTCAGAAATTTAAAATCGGACGATACAGATTACGACTCATAGACTCCGAATCCTTCTCGCAGTACTGTTGAGACCACAAAACTCATGTTTGGGCTATGTCAAAGCATGCTCGAACAAATATCTCAGAAACCAATATCAGAAATCATTCGGCAAAATCTTAGCTAAATCGCGACAAAACACTTTAAGTCGAAAAAGTTCCATGATTGTTGTTCCGGTTCTAATCGCTACTTTCTGTATAATGTTACAGAAGAAGCATTATTTTATAATTGTACAAGTGGACGTTTTTAGACTCGATGATATTAAACACTTTGCAGGACTCAGTTCTTGCAACTTTTTGGAACTAGAATTTAAATATTTCTTAAATTAAATGTATTGTTTAAATGTAATGGTTTTGACAAATAACAATCGATCCTTAAAGAACCCCACATAATTATTCGCTAATATTAAGCAAAGTAATCAAGAAGGATCACTCTTGTCCAAAAGAAAACTAAAAACTTCAGAAATTTAAAATCGGACGATACAGACTACGACTCATAGACTCCGAATCCTTCTCGCAGTATTGTTGAGACCACAAAACTCATGTTTGGGCTATGGCAAAGCATGGTCGAACAAATATCTCAGAAACCAATATCAGAAACCATTCGGCAAAGTTTTAGCTAAATCGTGACAAAACACTTTAAGTCGAAAAAATTCCATGTTTGTTGTTCCGGCTGTAATCGCTACTTTCTGTATAATGGCCTATTTGGACGCAAAAAATTGCTAATAAAAATATCGAAACTTTTGGGATATTTATCTTAACTATTGTGGACGTTCGGAATAAATGCATACGTTTTGCTAAAAAAATTAATTTAGATCAAAGCGCAAAAGTGTTAAAATGTCATATCCCTAAATAATAGCCAAGATAGATAGTCAGCATGGCACATTTCTGTAGTGCAAGTAGGTAAACGTAAACGGGTATTCTATTTCCCAACGAGTCTGTTGTCTGGTTACTAACAAACATTGTCAACGCCAAAGCGCCTTTATTTACGGACAGCAAAAATGCATGTCTTCTGCTTCAAAACAACACATCACACAATTTCACTGTTCACAACAATATACATAAATTAGCTAATTCAGAAATTCACCAACTTTCCGTAGTCTGGACACCTTCACATGTTGGTATTTCGGTCAACCAAACGGCCGATTATTTTGCCAAACACGCTGCCAACGTTGGAGCACCAATAAATTACTACCTCTCTGTCACAGACGCATCCAATCAAATCGAATCCTGTTTATGGAACGAGTTTGTAGATTCCTACAGGGAAACTTTCCCCTTTCGACTGAGAAAATGGGCATATTTCTTCATATTTTTCCCAGTGCCATCAAACCAACCTTGGTTCAAGAAATCCAATAGGAAACCTGAAAACATAAAAATAATCAACAGACTGCTCACTGGGCACACTTACACAAAAAAATACTTCCACACTGCAATTTCACTGCAAGAAATTCGAGGAAAAAAGAGATATACTTTTGCCCTGTTTAAAGAATACAACAACTTACCTGAAGTCCTGATGTGCAGAAACCACCAACATATATGTAGATGAGCTTCTCAAGTTAATATTAGAATGCAAACTTGTTTTATAATTAATAACTTTTACAAATTTTTAATTTAAATTCTTGTCTTCTTTTTTCTATCACATTTGTTTTGATATCATGTTTCTATCATACATACATATGTACATACCATGTAAACATAAAAACAATAAAAGAGTACTTAAGTCTATCATGCCCTGGTGACTGACCACGAAAGTGTTCTACCACCAACATACTTGACAACGTATTGAAGTACAAAAAAAAAAAAAACAGATTGATTCCTAAATATCTGCGACAACTTACACATTTGAGCGGCGCAGACAAAGTATGCTTCTCTATTGATTGAAAAGTGACGATTTTTCTTTTTCATATGTTCCATCGCACAATTGTTCATATGTCGGTCTTACTTCACACCAAAGTCCCAAAAATTCTTCCTTTCAGAGTTTTATTGTGAACACGGTATGGTCACTAACAAAAATGACAGTATATTTCTTTTCAAGGTCGAGGAAAAGGGAAACAATTTTCTAACCTTAAAAAAATATTATCGACTCGGACATTTTTACTTCAAAAATATTCAAAACACAACAAAAATTACAAAAAGCTCATTTAATCTATTTTAAAATGTAATTTTTTAACTAATTTCAAACAAACACCTAAACAACAAAAACCAAGCATATGTTCGTACATATTTATAAAAATTATTTCGCATACGCAAAGATGAAAAGTAAAGATTCTCTTCAGAAAATAATAATTATACCCTCCACCATAATATGGAGGGTATAATTAAATTTGTCATTCCGTTTGTAACACATCGAAATATTCATCAGAGACCCTATAAAGTATATATATTTTCGATCAGTGTAAAATTCTAAGTCGATATAAAAATGTCCCTCTGTCCGTCCGTCTGTTGAAATGAAGATACAGCTCGCAATTTTTAAGATAGACTTTTGTAATTTGGTGTAGAAGTTTCCATTTCTCCTACGATGTTTGGTATTGCCAATGGGCTATATCGGTCCACGTTTTGATATAGCCCCCATAGAACGCTACCACCCGATTTTCGGTATTTTTAAGGCTTTAGCCTCATTATCACTTCGAAATGGCTGAAATTTGGTACTGAGTCTTAACTGGGAGTATAAAACTTTCCCCCAGAAAATTTTCGATATAGGTCCACGTTTTGATATAGCCCCCATAGAACGGTACTTCCCGATTTTCGGTATTTTGAACGTTGTGGCCACAATAATCCATAAAAATGGCTTAAATTTGGTATTTAGTCTTCGTTGGTGGTATAAAACTTTCATCCAGAAATTTGTCGGTACAGGTCCATGCCTTAATATAGCCCCCATAGAACGGTACCTCCCGATTTTCGGCATTTTTAAGTTTTTAGAATCATTACACACCGAAATGGCTAAAATAGGGTATTTAGTCTTCTTTGGGGAATAGAACTTTCCATATGAAATTTGTCGGTATAGTTCCACGCCTTCATATAGCGCCCATAGAAAGTACCTCCCGATTTTCGGTATTTTGTAGGTTGTGGCCAAAATAATCCACCGAAATGGCTGAAATTTAATCTTCTTTGGGGATAAAAAACTTTCCATATGAAATTTGTCGGTATATTTCCACGCCTTAATATTGCCCTATAGAATGGTACCTCCCGACTTTCGGTATTTTGAAGGTTATGACCTCAATATTGCCCCGAAATAGCTGAAAGTTGTAACTTAGCCTTCGTGGGTGATATAAAACTTTCCCCCCATAAATTTGTCGGTACGGTTTTCGGTATCTTGAAGACTGTGGTCACAATAGCTCACCGAAATGGCAGAAATTTGGTATTTAGTCTTCGTTGGTGGTATAAAATTTTCCCCCAGAAATTTGTCGGTACAGGTCCAAGCCTGCTTTTAGCCCCCATAGAACGGTACCTCCCGATTTTCGGTATTTTGAAGGTTGTGGCCACAACAACCCACCGAAATGGCTGAAATTCGTCGGTATGGGCCCACGCTTATATATAGGCCCTATAGAAGGGTTCCTCCCGATTTTCTTATTTCTGAATGTTGTGACGTCAATATCCCACCGAAAGACTGAAATTTGTTATTTAGTACTCCATGGGGTTATAAAATTTTCCGCAAGAGAATTATCAGTATAGGTATACCTCTTCCTATATCCCTATAGAAGCGTATCCCTTAATTTTCGGTATTTTGAAGGTTTTAGCCACATTATTTTACCGAAGTATAGGGAACTTAGTATTTAGTCTTCTTTGAATCTAAAAACTTTCCGCCAGAAAAATAGATCGATGTTTTGATACAGCTCCCATAGAACGGTACATCCCGAATTTCGGTATTTTGAAGGTTAGCCACATTGTTTTACCGACATTGCTGAAATTTGGTATTTAGTCTTCTTCGAAAACAAAAGGAAACTAATTGTTCAATTTTACTTCCATACATTCGTGGTGGAGGGTATAACAAGTTCGGCCCGTCCGAACTTAACGCCGTTCTTACTTGTTTTTTGATAAAAAAAAAACAAAACTTCAAAATCAAAAGGAGCTTCACGTCACACCTTTTTATAATAAGTCTCCTTTTTGATATGTACGTATGTCAACTTATAAGAAGCTACAAAATTGGCGAATATACATATTTCAACAAACTCACCCAACTTTTATATTCTTAAAACTGATTACAAATTTATAAAAAAAAATATTATTTTATTCCAAAAAAGTCATAATAGTTAAATTATAACAACACTGTCCACAATAGAAAGCAACACAGAAGAAGCATACAAAAATTATATCCACTTTATTTTCACTAAATGAGGATCATCAAAACAGTGTACATAATTCCAAAAAAATATATTTGCTGTTATGCTGCCAATAGTAAAATTAGGTTATTATTTACTTGAAAAATTAATGAAACATCAGTCGCCACTCATATTCCCGGTGGGATAAAACATCAAAAAAAAAATGTAAAAGTGAGAAAAAGAAGAAGCACAACCGTGATAGTTGCTTGTGCTTTTCTACGCCAACGACGTTTTGGTTTTGGTTGGTTCCAATTTTAATAAAATTGCAAGATTAGAATTTAAATTAAAATGTAATGCTACGTTTACATTTACGAAATCCACTCGATTTCAACTGTCAATTCCATAGCTCAAACGTCAAACGAAATATCATCTGGTCGAGTGGATTTCGTAAATGTAAACCAAGCATAAGTAACAAAATACCTTTATCCAAAAAATTTCAAATTTTCTCGTACAACAAAATTAAACTTTTCTTTATTAAATATAATTTGGCAAAAGAGCGTCTGCACGCTTAATTCTACGAAAAACTCGAATTTGTATTTAATAATTCCAACAACACCAAAATAGTGACATTATATATGGTGTTGCTATATCAAAATGTATCCTTCGTCAAGGGTTATTTTTATCTTAGTACTGTACGTACCCCTTAAGTTCGTTTTTAAAAAAGATCAGCCGTATCTCACCCTTACACATTAACAGCGAGATCAACGTTGCACACCAATACACACCCTAACTCCAAAAAATAAAAATTCCAGCACTGTCCCTACACCCAAAAACAAATTGAGCACCATTAAGTAATTTTCGTATACTTATGGTACGTATTTCGACGACATATCTCAGCCATACACGGACATTAATACAAAATAATTACAGTAAATTCCATAATAATTACAGTAATTCCAAACCTCAAGATTCCAGCTGTATCCGTTCGTCCAATTCCAAATTGTACCAAACTTAGTATCAAGTCGAACTCTTCGTACCCATAAGAAAGATTTTCCAAAACTACCTCAATCCTTCACTTTAGTAGTAATCTTACTTCCAAATTTCAGGATTCAAACTCTATCCGTTAAACCAAATTAAAATTGTACTAAATGTAGAACAATTTAGAATTTTCGTACCAATTTTCAAAACTTCCTCAACGCAACAGGGCTACAATAATCATACTTTCAAATTGCAGGATTCCACCGCTATCCGTTCACCTACATACAAATTGTACTAAATTTAGTACCATTTAGTGCTTTTCGTAACCATAAGTTTGCTTTTTCAAAACAACCTGAATCCTACTCTTCGACTGTAATCGTAATTCCAAATTTCAGGATTCCAGCTCTATTAATTAACCCGAATCCAAATTGTATCAAATTTAGTACCATTTCTTTCCCAAACAAAAATTTTAGGATTCCAGCTCTACCCGTTCACCCAAATCCACATTGTACCATATTTAGTACCATTTAGTACTTCTCGTACGCACACGTACGACTTTTCAAAATTTCCTCAATACTACACTCCTACAGTAATCTTAATTCCTAATTCCAACACTATCCGTTTACTAAAATTCAAATTGTACCGAATTTAGTGCTTTCTGTACCCATAAGTACGAATTTCCAAAACTACCTCAATTCTACTGTCCGACAGTAATCTTAGTTCCAAATTTCAGAATTCCAGCTTTATCCGTTCATCCAAATCCAAATTGTACCAAATTTAGTACCATTTAGTACTTTTCGTACTCAAAGGTACGAATTTCTAAAACTATCTCAATCCTACACCCCTACAGTAATCTTAATTCAAAACTTTAGGATTCCAGCTCTATCCGTTCACCCAAATCCAAATTTAGTACTGCTAGTAATCATAAAAACGAACTTCCAAAACCATTTCCTTATTTCAACGCCATTTCCCAACCTTGATACTTAAAATTCAGGATTCCAGTTCTATCCGTTCACCCAAATCCAAATTGTAATAAATTTAGTACCATTTAGTACTTTTCCTACACATAAATACGAATTTCCAAAATTTCCCCAATCCTATGATCCAACAGTAATCTCAATTTCAAATTTCAGGATTCCAGCTCTGTCCGTTCACTCGAATCCCTATTGTACCAAATTTAGTACTTTTCGAACACATAAGTACGAATTTCCAAAACCACCCTCATATCTCAGTCCTACACTTCACAGTAATCTTAATTCCAAATTTCAGGTTTCCAGCTACATACATACGTTCACCCAAATCCAAATTGTACTAAATTTAGTACTAAATTTTTAGTACTTTTCGTACCCATAAGTACGAATTTTCAAAACTACCTCAATTCTACACCCCACCAGTAATCTCAATTCCAAATTTCGAGATTCCAACTATATCCGTTCACCCAAATCCCCATTGTCCCAAATTTAGTACCATTTAGTACTTTTCATTCACATAAGTAAGAATTTCCAAAACTTCCCCAGTCCTACACTCCAACAGTAATATCAATTCCAAATTTCAGGAATCCAGCTCTATCCGTTCACTCAAATCCAAATTGTACTAAATTTAGTACCAATTATTACATTTCGTACACTCAAGTTTCCAAAAACCCTTTGGTGCATCTTTCTTACTCTTCTATCCTATCCGTTCACCAAAACCGAAACTGTACCAAATTTAGTGCTATTTAGTATTTTTCGTACCCTATGTACGAATTTCCAAAACTTACACAATATTAAACTCCACCAGTAATCTCAGTTCCAAATTTAGAGATTCCAGCGCTATCCGTTCACCCAAATCCCCATTATACAAAATTTATTTCCATTTAGTACTTTCCGTACACATAAGTACTAATTTCCAAAACCACCTTCATATCTCAATCCTACACTTCAACAGTAATATTAATTCCAAATTTCAGGTTTCCAGCTCTATCCGTTCATTCAAATCCAAATTGTACTAAATTTAGCACCGTTTAGTACTTTTCGTACCCATAAGTACGAATTTTCAAAACTACCTCAATCCTACACCCCACCAGTAATCTCAATTCCAAATTTCGAGATTCCAGCTATTATCCTTTCACCCAAATCCCCATTGTATCAAATTTAGTACCATTTAGTACTTTTCATACACATAAGTACGAATTTCCAAAAGTTCTTCAATCCTACACTCCAACAGTAATCTCAATTCCAAATATCAGGATTCCAGCTCTATCCGTTCACCCAAATCCCTATTGTACCAAATTTAGTACTATTTAGTACTTTTCGTACACATAAGCACGAATTTCCAAAACTACCCTCATATCTCAATCCTACACTACAACAGTAACCTTAATTCCAAATTTCAGGTTTCCAGCTCTTTACGTTCACCCAAATCTAAATTGTACTAAATTTAGTACTTTTCGTACACATGATTGGTAATTTTTCAAACCATTTCCTTTTAGAAGCACCACTTGCCAACCTTGATTTCCATACCAAATTCCTATATTCCTATATTCCTGGGGCCTATTATTGATTTCATTAATTATTTAGCGATTTCATCAAATTACAGATTTTGAAATTGAAAATTGAATAGTTATGACTGTACATCTCCATATACGATAAAATTCTTAATTGCAAATAAATCGTGGTAATATGCACAATTCTATTGCACTTTCATTGATTTGCAAACATTTAGTTATTACCAAAAAGTCAGGTCCATACAGTTTTTAGTTGTTGTTATTTCTGGCCGATTTCTGAATTTATTCCCCTAATGTTGTCTTCAACAGCAACTCATTTGTTCATTTGCGTAATTGATGTTTATACACCATTATCACCAACTGCGACATCTGTTGCAATGGAAGATAACAAATGTCTTGTCTTTCTATTATTTAGTGGTTTACGATAAAATATGTGCGCCTAGAAGTAAACTACAAAATTTGAAATTATGTGTGATCTCTTACGATATCAAGAAGTTATGGCATTGTTAATTTTACACATGTCTTACAGAGGGCCAACTAAGTGAATAAGTACGTAATAGCAATGAAAAATAAGGATTTTTGTTGTTGTTATTTTTTGTGGTTCCAGGACGAATTTTCTAAAACCCGGCCTTATCTCGCACATTTGCATCAAAAGTGACCCACTGGTAAAATTTCAAGCTCCTAGCTTTGGCCGTTTTGGCTGGGCGTTTATGATGAGTCAGTCAGTCAGTCAGTCAATCACTTATCACCAAGCTCATTTATATATATAGATGACATGTTTATAAATGATTATCATATTACAAACTTAGTCTATTTACAAAGTTTCGCCATGTGTTTCTATTATTAGCTAAAAATTGTAATTGATCTAGATTTTGGTTAGTTTCTGACATGATTGTTCTTCTCCATGTAGTTCGTGGTCTGCCTCTTTTGCGACGTTCTTGTGGATTCCATCTAAGAGCCGAGTGGGAAATTTCGTCCTCGCTTTTCCTCAATGTATGGCCCAGCCAACCGTATTTTTTCCTGGTTATATCGGATGCTATTTTATGTTGCCGTGTAACGATCCACAATCGCACTTAGAGATGGTTTGCGGCGACCATATTTTCAAAATTCTTTGGAGACATCTGTTTATGAAAACCTGTAATTTGTTGATGATGTTGCTGGTAACGAGCCATGTCTCCGAGCCATATAATAGTGTTGATTTTACACACGCATTGAATATGTCGACTTTTGTTTTCAGATTTATCGTTTCCGAAGACCAGATATTTGCAAGAGATGCAAAAGTACACTGCGCTTTTCGTATGCGGCTTTCAACGTCTACACCATATATACATATTCGGATATGCAAAACAAGTTAAATATACTATCTGAAGAGTCCCTCAAAATCGGGCTTAAAATAAACTGCGCAAAAACAAAGACAATGAGAATTAGTGCAAGCAATAATACCCCGTTTAAAGTCTATGACAAAACCATTGAAAATGTAGACCGCTGTGAATACCTCGGTAGTATTTTATCAATATCGGGAGGAACAGTAAGAAGTAATCCATAACAAATTTATTTTAGAGAAATTTAACATGTTAGGAGTAGATATGAACACAATTGGTACCAAAAATTATACATTAATTTTTTTTAATTTTGACCAATGGCAGCTATCACTGTGGAACGGTTGTATTAGCTCCAATTGCAATTGTAAAAAACTCCCCAGAGTCAATATATGAAAATAAAAGAAAAAAAAACGCAAATCACGTAGATTTCTGCAATGGCCGCTTTATTCAAAGAGCTGCGTACCGTTGAGATGATGTTGTACTTTAGGACAAAAATTGAAAAACAAGTGATATTAAAAACCACTTTATCCACTGAATAAATTCTTCAGGTTCTAGGGGATAAGGGTTGCCATATTTTGGGTTCAACTTTTATGTTCAAAAGTCGTTAATTAAATTCATCTCTGCTGTTGAAGTCGCTCCAACACATGCAATTTGATACTTTTAATTACTATAGGGACATTTTAATTACCATAGAGAAAACTTGGAACGATGGAAGGAAGCTTCTATATCAACTGATAATATTTCAAGAAAAAGCGATAATCGTTTCTAAAAAAAAACTATTTCTTCTCGTTTAGCGGCAACATTCTTTATTTGGTAAAGTGTGGTCTTCTCTTCAACGCAAAGACGACATCAAAGACTGTAAACTGAGGAACTTCAAGAGAACTAAAACAATTCCAAATCAAATTGAATTTTTACAAACTGAGCAACACATCCGTCATTCTAAGGGAAATACCACTAAAAATTGTGTATCAATGGAAAAATGTAATTCAATATTAAATGCATCTTATGACCAATATTACATTAGTCAACCAAATTACTACAATAATGTGGAATATACCAGGTGAGTTCATTTTATTTTGCTTTATTACTGTGCGTGGTAAAATGAATATAATCGACCCTTAAATTTGGCGTATAGCGCCAATGCTTAGGAGAATAAAAGAGCAGAAAAGAAAAAAAGTGAAATGTATTTTATATATTACATGAATCAATATGCGGATATTACAATTATGCTTATAGAGTCTTCAACGATCCGATAGAATAAAATGATGACTATCGTTAAAATGATTTGACATTGAAGCATGCAGGTTTAACCAATAACCATAACCACCGTTTTTGGCTTAACTCAAAATGTGCAAAAAATTTCGGAAAATCAAAAAAAAAAAACACTCAAGAAAAAAATACAAAAAAATTGTCCACGACCTTCTCGACACTCTTTCTTTCTATACTCTAATACATCTCAAAATTGTGGTAAATATTGAAATATTTTTAAGATTTTTTAGGCATATTTCCACAACGCTTTTGCAAGAACATTTTTTTCTAAAATATTAAGAAATTCCTCTATTTGATGAAAAATGGCACTTTTATATATTAAGAACCGCCCAAATTTGTATTTTTTCAACTGTTCGCAAAAACTTGAAAAATTGCTCAATATACGGCATTGCTATTTTGGATAGCGAGCTAGAATTCTGTACTCTTTAACCCTGTCAAGACAGATTATAACAAAATAATGTTTTGATTTTTCAATAAAGCACCGTTTTTCGGATTTTAACCCAAATATACATCCAATTTATTTGTAAACATGTACAGCACTCCTAATGCAGTGTCTCGTTCAACCGAAATAATAGAGCAAAATAAGTAAAATCGTTATTTATAGCAGATACGACAGAAACAAGCGCATTAATTGATTGGATAGAGAATATTTAAAAATAATTTACATGAAACAAGAGTACATATATTTTGACTAGTTCCATCATTTAAGGGTAGATGCATTGAACGCCATCGTGGCAACATTCATTTAATTTTTTTTCAATTTCAATTTTATTGAGTCTTTTCAAAAAATAGTAAGAAGTTTACAATTGCATAAAAATAATAACTTAAAACTGTTACGTGTTGTTTTAATTACAGTATGTGGATGTAAAGTAATCGTTGCAGCAACTAGCTTATTTTATAAAATGGGGAAAAAGGTTAAATAAAAACTGTACTGGTATATCGAGCTGGCTCCCGGCTATTTCATATCTAGACAGCGTGTCTCAATATTATTGACTTATTCTATCCCTAACCTAACTAAAGTTATATTTAAGAAAACAAAACAAAAAATAATGAATTAAATAAAAAAATGAAATACGAAATCCTATGCAATTAATTAGGATTTTATACAGAAGGAGTTTGAATGTCTAAGAAGTCGATTCACATAATTCTTAACAGCTTGCATGGCATACGCCGAAATGGGAGTAACTCCCGCAATGCCGTTTATATATTGTTTTGTTTTTTTATATTATTTATGTGGACTTATTTAGAATATAAAATCATTGTCCATTATAGGCGGATTTTACAAAATATTAGTTTATAAGGTGGACAATCAAATCAAACTATCAATGTTTACCTTAAAACGGCTAATTTTTGATTAGAAAATTGCAATTTAATATTTTTTCAAATACATCGGTCGATAATTGGTATTAGTTTTCGAGCCAGAGTGGTCACCGATTTCTAAAGTGCAGTTTTGAGAAAAACACTAAATATTTTTCGCTTTCAATGTTCATATCTAAATCCTTTTTTTCAGATCCGAAAAACACAGCAACTAATATTGTGTGCATTTTTTATTTCAACTTAAATTCATTTTTTGGGTTTTCTGTGTTGATTTCATTTGAATTGCCGTAACTTATTTTGGATAATCAAAAACACTATGATACAAAGGTTGACAAAAAAATTTTGCAGAGGTTCTGATGCATAAAATCTGTTTATAGTGAAAACGTGAATTCTTGGATTTTAAACTTTAAACGGGCATAACTTCTTTTTTACCCAACGGATTTCCATATTTTTCCTATCTTTAAAAGGGAAGACCAGTGTCTTTCGAACAGACCATAACTTCTTAAATTTTAGTGATTTATGTGTAAAAAAAAAACAATTAAAAACAGGCTGCTCCATTAACTTCCATCGCCATCATTTCATATAATTCATATATATAAAGTTCCAATTAGTATATATAGTAACGCAATACACGCGTTAATAAATATATTTTTGTTATGTCTTATGTCTAGTACTAAGTAAGCATTTTATTTTTTTCCACTCGTTGTATGTAAGTATATTTTTATTGATAAACACTTATAAACATGAAATGAAAATAAATGAAGCAGTCTTGAAATAAGAAATCAACAATAAAGTTTTTTAATATATTTTCATGGCGCAGTCGGCGACGATAATAAAAAACCAAACCAAACTTTATTGACCTGCGTGAAGTTAGCGTCGACAGCCTAGCAACGATAACAAAAATTATCGAAAAACACAGGGTGACACAGAACGCCAAAAATTTGCATTTAATACGTTTTTTTCCAACTGTAGGGACGAAAAAGAGCTACGAATATGAAAATTTAATTTAATTATTAACTCAAAAAAAGGTCCAATGTAAAAACTTACAAAAAAAATATACATCAAAAGAAAGAGGAAGTTCTATGTTCCAGTTCAGTTTTTTGTAGAACAACGTTTCCAATTTTCTGGTTTCCAAGAAAGGTGGTCAGTACCGAAAATTGGCTCTGGAAGCCACAATATAAAAACGTACACAAAATTCTCAACGCCAAATGAAAGAGGGAGTCCTCACGAGCATTTTGGCACACTCCATATGTTCCAGGTCAGTTTTTTGTAGAACAAAGTTTCCAATTTTCTGGTTTTTTAACTGGTGGTCAGGACATAAAATTGGCTCTGGAAGCCACAATATAAAAACGTACTCAAAAGTCTCAACTCCAAATGAAAGAGGGAGTCCTCACGAGCATTTTGGCATTCTCCACATGTTCCAGGTCAGTTTTTTGTAGAACAAAGTTTCCAATTTTCTGGTTTCCAACTGGTGGTCAGAACAGAAAATTGGCTCTGGAAGCCGCAATATAAAAAAGTACACAAAATTCTCAACGCCAAATGAAAGAAGGAGTCCTCACGAGAATTTTGGCATACTCTATATGTTTAAGGTAAGTTTTTTGTAGAACAAAGTTTTCAATTTTCTGGTTTCCACCTGGTGGTCAGTACAGAAAATTGGCTCTGGAAGCCACAATATAAAAACGTACACAAAAGTCTCAACGCCATATGAAAGAGGGAGTCCTCACGAGCACTTTAGCATACTCTATATGTTCCAGGTCAGTTTTTTTTTTTTTTTTGTAGAACAAAGTTTCCAATTTTCCTGTTTCCAACTGGTGGTCAGAACAGAAAATTAGCTCTGGAAGCCACAATATAAAAACGTACACAAAAGTCTCAACGCAAAATGAAAGAGGGTGTCCCCACGAGCATTTTGGCATACTCCATTTGTTCCATTTCAGTTTTTTGTAGAACAAAGTTTCCAATTTTCTGGTTTCCAACTGGTGGTCAGACAGAAAATTGGCTCTGGAAGCCACAATATAAAAACGTACACAAAAGTCTCAACGCCAAATGAAAAAGGGAGTCCTCACGAGCATTTTGGCATACTACATATGTTCCAGGTCGGTTTTTTGTAGAACAAAGTTTCCAACTTTCTGGTTTCCAAATGGTGGTCAGGAGAGAAAATTGGCTCTGGAAGTCACAATATAAAAACGTACACAAAAGTCTCAATGCCAAATGAAAGAGGGAGAACTCACGAGTTTTTTGTAGAACAAAGTTTCCAATTTTCTGGTTTCCAACTGGTGGTCAGGACAGAAAATTGGCTCTGGAAGCCACAATATAAAAACGTACACAAAAGTCTCAACGCCAAATGAAAGAGGGAGTCCTCACGAGCCAGCTCGCCATGCTGTTAACATCTTTTTATTGATAATCTGTACATACTTAATTTGCGACAAAACAACACATTTCTTCTATTCTTGTATTCTACTCCCTCTTTTATAAAAATAATATACATATATTTATAAAATGGAAATAAAATAGTGAACGTTTTAGCATTTGGCATAAGTCTTACGTCGTGTTTACATTAGAACTTTTGCAGGTTTTACTAAATGCAGTGGATTTTTTTTTTTTTTTTTTGAATTGAATTGAAATTTATTGAGACTTTTAAAGAATCATTAAAGGGATTACAAACATAAATTGGAAATACTTAAAACTATAGTGTTTTATTTTAATAACAGTAAAGGGATTCAACTCGTGTTTTTTAATAATAACGTGTATAATATTTAATGATTAACATGAGAGATATCACGCTTGCTCATAGCGTTAACATGACAGGGAGAGAAAACTCCAACAAATATGCTTATAACTAGAACTTACAAACTAAATATTAAAATTAGAAACTAAAACTAAATAAAATGAAAATAAAAAAGAAGTTCAAATAGAAATCAACCCCTATGAGAACTGCTTAAGGTTTTCGTATAAAAATTTGGAATTCCAGAAAGGGAATTTGCATCTAACTCACTCTCACAAAAGCCTGACGGTGAAAGATATGTAGTAGGTGTTTGACCAGTCAAAATTAGAGTCAAAATTAGATTGGTTTGCTAGAACATTTTCAATTAAAGGATTGGGGGAAATAGCTAAACGAGAAATAAAACTAGCTATTCGATTCATCGTATAAGTGGGCAGAGGTGTAATGTTTGCCAAATCGTAAATGTACCAATTTGGAAACCGTTTATTTAAAGACTGGAAATTTTTATTAACACACAGACGCAGAATTTTTCTCTTAAAAATAGAAAATTCGAGCATAACGTAGATATAGCGGAGATATACTAATACAAATCGGAAAATGCAGTGCAATGTAAAGCCGAAAGCACAATAATCAAAAAAGTTTTGCGTCATTAAAAGGCATGTATTTTGGTGAAAAGACAAAAAGTTATCTTTTATCGAAATACAAGGTCTATAACAAGAAATCGGAATTCGCATTCAAAATAGTTTATATTTTTCTAATAGTTTGGTTGTAATTAAATATGTAATGAAAAATTTACAAAAATGCCTAATAGTACGTTTATATATAACCGGATTTAACAAACCCACTGGGTTTCAAATGTCAATTCATTTGCCTATACGTCAAACAAATCCGCATTAAGAAGGTTAGCCCTGCAAATGGCTATTTTATAAACATGACCTTAAGTAGTAGTCTTTATAACACGGTCACATTAGAGTTTTTGCCGGGTTAACCCACTTCATGAAGATTTATTTGAGCTTTGCGCTATCGAGTTGACATTTGAAACCCAGTGGGTTCATTAAATCCTGTTATGTGTAACCGGGGTATTAGCTTAAACTGTAAAACGCGTTTTACACTTACATTTAATGCAGGTTGTCCAAAATAGCATAGTTTGGACTTATAATTACATTTGTATTTTCTGATTTAATTCGAATTTTTAAATCCATAACATAATAGCTGTGTTCCAGAACTAAAAAGTTTTTACAATTTTTACGAGTTTTACACATTTTACTCGAAAAAGCGTTCCCGTACACAAAAAAGTTGTAAAATGTTCACTTCTCTTTAAACAAAAATGGCGCTGAATGACGCTCTCTTTAAAAACTTTTTACACGACAAATTTGGGCGAGTAAAAAAATAGTAACATGGTTGCCGGCGTCTGATTGGCTGATACGCCGACTTTGACATTTGTTCCAGTTTTATTGACGTATTTTCCATTTTTCCGTTCCCGAACTATTTCAAAAAACTTGTGTGTGAGAACAAATTTTTTGCAGTTCTCTCTTTTACGAGTTTTACCATTAAAAAGTACAGGAACGAAGCTAATATAAATCATTAAACAAAATTGTGAATTTAAAATATTGTGAATTATCGAATTTGTTTTATAACACATTTCTAAATATGTTATTGTGAATTATCTTCTGAACAATATTTGTAAAACATAGAAATTTAAATTTCCTGTTTTGTAACCAACGTAAGACTCGTCCACTTTTTGCACAACCTTACACTGGTAAGCTCTTTGGAAGCTCCAATAAATCGACCTGAATTTGAATCTCTTTTGGAGACTTTTAACTGGCAATCTTGGAGTTGTTGTCTCCAAAGATATTAAGGAATTTTATTCAACGGAGGCTAGTTTTGTTGCCTTTTATCTTCTCTTGAGGTGGAATCCGTATTAGGAGATATACAGTCCACATTAAATTCATACCATTTGGATCAATCTATTACTCCACCCCCCACTTTTCTACATGGTCTATTCGCCGAGAACAGGAGCAACACAGCGGCGATCGCATTCCACTCAACCATCTGAAGATGAGAGGTAAATATGTAAATGTATGACAAAGAGATTAGTTGAAATTCGGGTACGGTAAGACCACATTGTTGTCTGTCGCGAAAAAAATGTGTTAATGTAAAAATAACTTCTACAAAAAAGTTTCATAAAAAAGAACAATTTATTATAAATTTCATAAAAAAGAATAATTTACTTATAAAGAGTGCAAAAAAATCCAACTTCAAATAGAAATATAAATGTGGGAAAAATATACTAAGCAATTTGTGATGTAACAATCGTGACGCATTAAAAAACGTGTGATACCTATAGCAAAAGGAGAAAATATTAAACGAGTGAAATTTTGTATAGTACACAACATTTTGTGGAAAAAATACAAAAATCCATATAATTGAAAGATAACCTAAAAAATATATCAATGAACAAGAAAACAAAACATTTCGTAACGTGAAATTAATATTTATTCATACTCGTACATACATACGTATGTACATATTATTGGAAGAAAATAATTCCCGCTAGATTTTTTCCAAACCAGTTTTGCCAATTCTTCCTCTTCACACTTACTTCATTTTGGGTTTTCTGTGTTGATTTCATTTGAATTGCCGTAACTTATTTTGGATGATCAAAAACACTATGATACAAAGGTTGACAAAAAAATTTTGCAGAGGTTCTGATGCATAAAATTTGTTTGTAGTGAAAACGTGAATTCTTGGATTTGAAACTTTAAACGGGCATAACTTCTTTTTTACCCAACGGATTTCCATATTTTTCCTATCATTAAAAGGGAAGACCAGTGTCTTTCGAACAGACCATAACTTCTTAAATTTTAGTGATTTATGTGTAAAAAAACAATTAAAAACAGGCTGCTGCATTAACTTCCATCTCTCTGGAAGCCACAATATAAAAACGTACACAAATGAAAGAGGGAGTCCTCACGAGCACTTTAGCATACTCTATATGTTCCAGGTCAGTTTTTTTTTTTTTGTAGAACAAAGTTTCCAATTTTCCTGTTTCCAACTGGTGGTCAGAACAGAAAATTAGCTCTGGAAGCCACAATATAAAAACGTACACAAAAGTCTCAACGCAAAATGAAAGAGGGTGTCCCCACGAGCATTTTGGCATACTCCATTTGTTCCATTTCAGTTTTTTGTAGAACAAAGTTTCCAATTTTCTGGTTTCCAACTGGTGGTCAGACAGAAAATTGGCTCTGGAAGCCACAGTATAAAAACGTACACAAAAGTCTAAATGCCAAATGAAAGAGGGAGAACTCACGAGTTTTTTGTAGAACAAAGTTTCCAATTTTCTGGTTTCCAACTGGTGGTCAGGACAGAAAATTGGCTCTGGAAGCCACAATATAAAAACGTACACAAAAGTCTCAACGCCAAATGAAAGAGGGAGTCCTCACGAGCCAGCTCGCCATGCTGTTAACATCTTCTTATTGATAATCTGTACATACTTAATTTGCGACAAAACAACACATTTCTTCTATTCTTGTATTCTACTCCCTTTTTATAAAAATAATATACATATATTTATAAAATGGAAATAAAATAGTGAACGTTTTAGCATCTGGCATAAGTCTTACGTCGTGTTTACATTAGAACTTTTGCAGGTTTTACTAAATGCAGTGCATTTTTTTTTTTTTTTTGAATTGAATTGAAATTTATTGAGACTTTTAAAGAATCATTAAAGGGATTACAAACATAAATTGGAAATACTTAAAACTATAGTGTTTTATTTTAATAACAGTAAAGGGATTCAACTCGTGTTTTTTAATAATAATGTGTATAATATTTAATGATTAACATGAGAGATATCACGCTTGCTCATAGCGTTAACATGACAGGGAGAGAAAACTCCAACAACTAGAACTTACAAACTTAACTAGAACTTACAAACTAAATATTAAAGTTAGAAACTAAAACTAAATAAAATGAAAATAAAAAAGAAGTTCAAATAGAAATCAACCCCTATGAGAACTGCTTAAGGTTTTCGTATAAAAATTTGGAATTCCAGAAAGGGAATTTGCATCTAACATCAGCCTAACGGTGAAAGATATGTAGTAGGTGTTTGACCAGTCAAAATTAGATTGGTTTGCTAGAACATTTTCAATTAAAGGATTGGGGGAAATAGCTAAACGAGAAATAAAACTAGCTATTCGATTTATCGTATAAGTGGGCAGAGGTGTAATGTTTGCCAAATCGTAAATGTACCAATTTGGAAACCGTTTATTTAAAGACTGGAAATTTTTATTAACACACAGACGCAGAATTTTTCTCTCAAAAATAGAAAATTCGAGCATAACGGACGGAGACATACTAATACAAATCGGAAAATGCAGTGCAATGTAAAGCCGAAAGCACAATAATCAAAAAAGTTTTGCGTCATTAAAAGGCATGTATTTTGGTGAAAAGACAAAAAGTTATCTTTTATCGAAATACAAATTCTATAGCAAGAAATCGGAATTCGCATTCAAAATAGTTTATATTTTTCTAATAGTTTGGTTGTAATTAAATATGTAATGAAAAATGTACAAAAATGCCTAATAGTACGTTTATATATAACCGGATTTAACAAACCCACTGGGTTTCAAATGTCAATTCATTTGCCTATACGTCAAACAAATCCGCATTAAGAAGGTTAACCCTGCAAATGGCTATTTCATAAACATGACCTTAAGTAGTAGTCTTTAGCTTAAACTGTAAAACGCTTTTTACACTTACATTTAATGCAGGTTGTCCAAACTAGCATAGTTATAATTACATTTGTATTTTCTGATTTAATTCGAATTTTTAAATCCATAACATAATATAAATCATTAAACAAAATTGTGAATTTAAAATATTGTGAATTATAGAATTTGTTTTGTAACACATTTCTAAATATGTTATTGTGAATTATCTTCTGAACAATATTTGTAAAACATAGAAATTTAAATTTCCTGTTTTGTAACCAACGTAAGACTCGTCCACTTTTTGCACAACCTTACACTGGTAAGCTCTTTGGAAGCTCCAATAAATCGACCTGAATTTGAATCTCTTTTGGCGACTTTTAACTGGCAATCTTGGAGTTGTTGTCTCCAAAGATATTAAGGAATTTTATTCAACGGAGGCTAGTTTTGTTGCCTTTTATCTTCTCTTGAAGTGGAATCCGTATTAGGAGATATACAGTCCACATTAAATTCATACCATTTGGATCAATCTATTACTCCACCCCCCACTTTTCTACATGGTCTATTCGCCGAGAACAGGAGCAACAAAGCGGCGATCGCATTCCACTCAACCATCTGAAGATGAGAGGTAAATATGTAAATGTATGACAAAGAGATTAGTTGAAATTCGGGTACGGTAAGACCACATTGTTGTCTGTCGCGAAAAAAATGTGTTAATGTAAAAATAACTTCTACAAAAAAGTTTCATAAAAAAGAACAATTTATTTATAAATTTCATAAAAACGAATAATTTACTTATAAAGAGTGCAAAAAATCAAACTTCAAATAGAAATATAAATGTGGGAAAAATATACTAAGCAATTTGTGATGTAACAATCGTGACGCATTGAAAAACGTGTGATACCTATAGCAAAAGGAGAAAATATTAAACGAGTGAAATTTTGTATAGTACACGACATTTTGTGGAAAAAATACAAAAATCCATATAATTGAAAGATAACCTAAAAAATATATCAGTGAACAAGAAAACAAAACATTTCGTAACGTGAAATTAATATTTATTCATACTCGTACATACATACGTATGTACATATTATTGGAAGAAAATAATTCCCGCTAGATTTTGTCCAAACCAGTTTTGCCAATTCTTCCTCTTCACACTTACTTCATTTTGGGTTTTCTGTGTTGATTTCATTTGAATTGCCGTAACTTATTTTGGATGATCAAAAACACTATGATACAAAGGTTGACAAAAAAATTTTGCAGAGGTTCTGATGCATAAAATCTGTTTGTAGTGAAAACGTGAATTCTTGGATTTGAAACTTTAAACGGGCATAACTTCTTTTTTACCCAACGGATTTCCATATTTTTCCTATCTTTAAAAGGGAAGGCCAGTGTCTTTCGAACAGACCATAGCTTCTTAAATTTTAGTGATTTATGTGTAAAAAAAAAACAATTAAATACAGGCTGCTCCATTAACTTCCATCGCCATCATTTCATATAATTCATATATATAAAGTTCCAATTAGTATATATAGTAACGCAATACACGCGTTAATAAATATATTTTTGTTATGTCTTATGTCTAGTACTAAGTAAGCATTTTATTTTTTTCCACTCGTTGTATGTAAGTATATTTTTATTGATGAACATGTATGTATGTACGCATGTTTTTCCACGCGAAAAAATTTAGTGCTAAATATGTATTTTTATTTTAAACTCCAGTGCATAAAAACACTTATAAACATTAAATGAAAATAAATGAAGCAGTCTTGAAATAAGAAATCAACAATAAAGTTTTTTAATATATTTTCATGGCGCAGTCGGCGACGATAATAAAAAACCAAACCAAACTTTATTGACCTGCGTGAAGTTAGCGTCGACAGCCTAGCAACGATAACAAAAATTATCGAAAAACACAGGGTGACACAGAACGCCAAAAATTTGCATTTAATACGTTTTTTCCAACTGTAGGGACGAAAAAGAGCTACGAATATGAAAATTTAATTTAATTATTAATTCAAAAAAAGGTCCAATGTAAAAACTTACAAAAAAAATATACATCAAAAGAAAGAGGAAGTTCTTATGTTCCAGTTCAGTTTTTTGTAGAACAAAGTTTCCAATTTTCCTGTTTCCAACTGGTGGTTTCCAACTGGTGGTCAGACAGAAAATTGGCTCTGGAAGCCACAGTATAAAAACGTACACAAAAGTCTAAATGCCAAATGAAAGAGGGAGAACTCACGAGTTTTTTGTAGAACAAAGTTTCCAATTTTCTGGTTTCCAACTGGTGGTCAGGACAGAAAATTGGCTCTGGAAGCCACAATATAAAAACGTACACAAAAGTCTCAACGCCAAATGAAAGAGGGAGTCCTCACGAGCCAGCTCGCCATGCTGTTAACATCTTCTTATTGATAATCTGTACATACTTAATTTGCGACAAAACAACACATTTCTTCTATTCTTGTATTCTACTCCCTTTTTATAAAAATAATATACATATATTTATAAAATGGAAATAAAATAGTGAACGTTTTAGCATCTGGCATAAGTCTTACGTCGTGTTTACATTAGAACTTTTGCAGGTTTTACTAAATGCAGTGCATTTTTTTTTTTTTTTGAATTGAATTGAAATTTATTGAGACTTTTAAAGAATCATTAAAGGGATTACAAACATAAATTGGAAATACTTAAAACTATAGTGTTTTATTTTAATAACAGTAAAGGGATTCAACTCGTGTTTTTTAATAATAATGTGTATAATATTTAATGATTAACATGAGAGATATCACGCTTGCTCATAGCGTTAACATGACAGGGAGAGAAAACTCCAACAACTAGAACTTACAAACTTAACTAGAACTTACAAACTAAATATTAAAGTTAGAAACTAAAACTAAATAAAATGAAAATAAAAAAGAAGTTCAAATAGAAATCAACCCCTATGAGAACTGCTTAAGGTTTTCGTATAAAAATTTGGAATTCCAGAAAGGGAATTTGCATCTAACATCAGCCTAACGGTGAAAGATATGTAGTAGGTGTTTGACCAGTCAAAATTAGATTGGTTTGCTAGAACATTTTCAATTAAAGGATTGGGGGAAATAGCTAAACGAGAAATAAAACTAGCTATTCGATTTATCGTATAAGTGGGCAGAGGTGTAATGTTTGCCAAATCGTAAATGTACCAATTTGGAAACCGTTTATTTAAAGACTGGAAATTTTTATTAACACACAGACGCAGAATTTTTCTCTCAAAAATAGAAAATTCGAGCATAACGGACGGAGACATACTAATACAAATCGGAAAATGCAGTGCAATGTAAAGCCGAAAGCACAATAATCAAAAAAGTTTTGCGTCATTAAAAGGCATGTATTTTGGTGAAAAGACAAAAAGTTATCTTTTATCGAAATACAAATTCTATAGCAAGAAATCGGAATTCGCATTCAAAATAGTTTATATTTTTCTAATAGTTTGGTTGTAATTAAATATGTAATGAAAAATGTACAAAAATGCCTAATAGTACGTTTATATATAACCGGATTTAACAAACCCACTGGGTTTCAAATGTCAATTCATTTGCCTATACGTCAAACAAATCCGCATTAAGAAGGTTAACCCTGCAAATGGCTATTTCATAAACATGACCTTAAGTAGTAGTCTTTAGCTTAAACTGTAAAACGCTTTTTACACTTACATTTAATGCAGGTTGTCCAAACTAGCATAGTTATAATTACATTTGTATTTTCTGATTTAATTCGAATTTTTAAATCCATAACATAATATAAATCATTAAACAAAATTGTGAATTTAAAATATTGTGAATTATAGAATTTGTTTTGTAACACATTTCTAAATATGTTATTGTGAATTATCTTCTGAACAATATTTGTAAAACATAGAAATTTAAATTTCCTGTTTTGTAACCAACGTAAGACTCGTCCACTTTTTGCACAACCTTACACTGGTAAGCTCTTTGGAAGCTCCAATAAATCGACCTGAATTTGAATCTCTTTTGGCGACTTTTAACTGGCAATCCTGGAGTTGTTGTCTCCAAAGATATTAAGGAATTTTATTCAACGGAGGCTAGTTTTGTTGCCTTTTATCTTCTCTTGAAGTGGAATCCGTATTAGGAGATATACAGTCCACATTAAATTCATACCATTTGGATCAATCTATTACTCCACCCCCCACTTTTCTACATGGTCTATTCGCCGAGAACAGGAGCAACAAAGCGGCGATCGCATTCCACTCAACCATCTGAAGATGAGAGGTAAATATGTAAATGTATGACAAAGAGATTAGTTGAAATTCGGGTACGGTAAGACCACATTGTTGTCTGTCGCGAAAAAAATGTGTTAATGTAAAAATAACTTCTACAAAAAAGTATCATAAAAAAGAACAAATTATTTTTAAATTTCATAAAAAAGAATAATTTACTTATAAAGAGTGCAAAAAATCAAACTTCAAATAGAAATATAAATGTGGGAAAAATATACTAAGCAATTTGTGATGTAACAATCGTGACGCATTAAAAAACGTGTGATACCTATAGCAAAAGGAGAAAATATTAAACGAGTGAAATTTTGTATAGTACACGACATTTTGTGGAAAAAATACAAAAATCCATATAATTGAAAGATAACCTAAAAATATATCAGTGAATAAGAAAACAAAACATTTCGTAACGTGAAATTAATATTTATTCATACTCGTACATACATACGTATGTACATATTATTGGAAGAAAATAATTCCCGCTAGATTTTGTCCAAACCAGTTTTGCCAATTCTTCCTCTTCACACTTACTTCATTTTGGGTTTTCTGTGTTGATTTCATTTGAATTGCCGTAACTTATTTTGGATGATCAAAAACACTATGATACAAAGGTTGACAAAAAAATTTTGCAGAGGTTCTGATGCATAAAATCTGTTTGTAGTGAAAACGTGAATTCTTGGATTTGAAACTTTAAACGGGCATAACTTCTTTTTTACCCAACGGATTTCCATATTTTTCCTATCTTTAAAAGGGAAGGCCAGTGTCTTTCGAACAGACCATAGCTTCTTAAATTTTAGTGATTTATGTGTAAAAAAAAAAAAACAATTAAATACAGGCTGCTCCATTAACTTCCATCGCCATCATTTCATATAATTCATATATATAAAGTTCCAATTAGTATATATAGTAATGCAATACACGCGTTAATAAATACATTTTTGTTATGTCTTATGTCTAGTACTAAGTAAGCATTTTATTTTTTTCCACTCGTTGTATGTAAGTATATTTTTATTGATGAACATGTATGTATGTACGCATGTTTTTCCACGCGAAAAAATTTAGTGCTAAATATGTATTTTTATTTTAAACTCCAGTGCATAAAAACACTTATAAACATTAAATGAAAATAAATGAAGCAGTCTTGAAATAAGAAATCAACAATAAAGTTTTTTAATATATTTTCATGGCGCAGTCGGCGACGATAATAAAAAACCAAACCAAACTTTATTGACCTGCGTGAAGTTAGCGTCGACAGCCTAGCAACGATAACAAAAATTATCGAAAAACACAGGGTGACACAGAACGCCAAAAATTTGCATTTAATACGTTTTTTCCAACTGTAGGGACGAAAAAGAGCTACGAATATGAAAATTTAATTTAATTATTAATTCAAAAAAAGGTCCAATGTAAAAACTTACAAAAAAAATATACATCAAAAGAAAGAGGAAGTTCTTATGTTCCAGTTCAGTTTTTTGTAGAACAAAGTTTCCAATTTTCCTGTTTCCAACTGGTGGTCAAAACAGAAAATTAGCTCTGGAAGCCACAATATAAAAACGTACACAAAAGTCTCAACGCAAAATGAAAGAGGGTGTCCCCACGAGCATTTTGGCATACTCCATTTGTTCCATTTCAGTTTTTTGTAGAACAAAGTTTCCAATTTTCTGGTTTCCAACTGGTGGTCAAAACAGAAAATTAGCTCTGGAAGCCACAATATAAAAACGTACACAAAAGTCTCAACGCAAAATGAAAGAGGGTGTCCCCACGAGCATTTTGGCATACTCCATTTGTTCCATTTCAGTTTTTTGTAGAACAAAGTTTCCAATTTTCTGGTTTCCATCTGGTGGTCAGACAGAAAATTGGCTCTGGAAGCCACAATATAAAAACGTACACAAAAGTCTCAACGCCAAATGAAAAAGGGAGTCCTCACGAGCATTTTGGCATACTACATATGTTCCAGGTCGGTTTTTTGTAGAACAAAGTTTCCAATTTTCTGGTTTCCAAATGGTGGTCAGGACAGAAAATTGGCTCTGGAAGTCACAATATAAAAACGTACACAAAAGTCTCAATGCCAAATGAAAGAGGGAGAACTCACGAGTTTTTTGTAGAACAAAGTTTCCAATTTTCTGGTTTCCAACTGGTGGTCAGGACAGAAAATTGGCTCTGGAAGCCACAATATAAAAACGTACACAAAAGTCTCAACGCCAAATGAAAGAGGGAGTCCTCACGAGCCAGCTCGCCATGCTGTTAACATCTTCTTATTGATAATCTGTGCATACTTAATTTACGACAAAACAACGCATTTCTTCTATTCTTGTATTCTACTCCCTCTTTTATAAAAATAATATGCATATATTTATAAAATGGAAATAAAATAGTGAACGTTTTAGCATGTGGCATAAGTCTTACGTCGTGTTTACATTAGAACTTTTGCAGGTTTTACTAAATGCAGTGCATTTTTTTTTTTTGAATTGAATTGAAATTTATTGAGACTTTTAAAGAATCATTAAAGGGATTACAAACATAAATTGGAAATACTTAAAACTATAGTGTTTTATTTTAATAACAGTAAAGGGATTCAACTCGTGTTTTTTAATAATAATGTGTATAATATTTAATGATTAACATGAGAGATATCACGCTTGCTCATAGCGTTAACATGACAGGGAGAGAAAACTCCAACAAATATGCTTATAACTAGAACTTACAAACTAAATATTAAAATTAGAAACTAAAACTAAATAAAATGAAAATAAAAAAGAAGTTCAAATAGAAATCAACCCCTATGAGAACTGCTTAAGGTTTTCGTATAAAAATTTGGAATTCCAGAAAGGGAATTTGCATCTAACTCACTCTCACAAAAGCCTAACGGTGAAAGATATGTAGTAGGTGTTTGACCAGTCAAAATTAGATTGGTTTGCTAGAACATTTTCAATTAAAGGATTGGGGGAAATAGCTAAACGAGAAATAAAACTAGCTATTCGATTCATCGTATAAGTGGGCAGAGGTGTAATGTTTGCCAAATCGTAAATGTACCAATTTGGAAACCGTTTATTTAAAGACTGGAAATTTTTATTAACACACAGACGCAGAATTTTTCTCTCAAAAATAGAAAATTCGAGCATAACGGACGGAGACATACTAATACAAATCGGAAAATGCAGTGCAATGTAAAGCCGAAAGCACAATAATCAAAAAAGTTTTGCGTCATTAAAAGGCATGTATTTTGGTGAAAAGACAAAAAGTTATCTTTTATCGAAATACAAATTCTATAGCAAGAAATCGGAATTCACATTCAAAATAGTTTATATTTTTCTAATAGTTTGGTTGTAATTAAATATGTAATGAAAAATGTACAAAAATGCCTAATAGTACGTTTATATATAACCGGATTTAACAAACCCACTGGGTTTCAAATGTCAATTCATTTGCCTATACGTCAAACAAATCCGCATTAAGAAGGTTAACCCTGCAAATGGCTATTTCATAAACATGACCTTAAGTAGTAGTCTTTAGCTTAAACTGTAAAACGCTTTTTACACTTACATTTAATGCAGGTTGTCCAAACTAGCATAGTTATAATTACATTTGTATTTTCTGATTTAATTCGAATTTTTAAATCCATAACATAATATAAATCATTAAACAAAATTGTGAATTTAAAATATTGTGAATTATAGAATTTGTTTTGTAACACATTTCTAAATATGTTATTGTGAATTATCTTCTGAACAATATTTGTAAAACATAGAAATTTAAATTTCCTGTTTTGTAACCAACGTAAGACTCGTCCACTTTTTGCACAACCTTACACTGGTAAGCTCTTTGGAAGCTCCAATAAATCGACCTGAATTTGAATCTCTTTTGGCGACTTTTAACTGGCAATCTTGGAGTTGTTGTCTCCAAAGATATTAAGGAATTTTATTCAACGGAGGCTAGTTTTGTTGCCTTTTATCTTCTCTTGAAGTGGAATCCGTATTAGGAGATATACAGTCCACATTAAATTCATACCATTTGGATCAATCTATTACTCCACCCCCCACTTTTCTACATGGTCTATTCGCCGAGAACAGGAGCAACAAAGCGGCGATCGCATTCCACTCAACCATCTGAAGATGAGAGGTAAATATGTAAATGTATGACAAAGAGATTAGTTGAAATTCGGGTACGGTAAGACCACATTGTTGTCTGTCGCGAAAAAAATGTGTTAATGTAAAAATAACTTCTACAAAAAAGTATCATAAAAAAGAACAAATTATTTTTAAATTTCATAAAAAAGAATAATTTACTTATAAAGAGTGCAAAAAATCAAACTTCAAATAGAAATATAAATGTGGGAAAAATATACTAAGCAATTTGTGATGTAACAATCGTGACGCATTAAAAAACGTGTGATACCTATAGCAAAAGGAGAAAATATTAAACGAGTGAAATTTTGTATAGTACACGACATTTTGTGGAAAAAATACAAAAATCCATATAATTGAAAGATAACCTAAAAAATATATCAGTGAATAAGAAAACAAAACATTTCGTAACGTGAAATTAATATTTATTCATACTCGTACATACATACGTATGTACATATTATTGGAAGAAAATAATTCCCGCTAGATTTTGTCCAAACCAGTTTTGCCAATTCTTCCTCTTCACACTTACTTCATTTTGGGTTTTCTGTGTTGATTTCATTTGAATTGCCGTAACTTATTTTGGATGATCAAAAACACTATGATACAAAGGTTGACAAAAAAATTTTGCAGAGGTTCTGATGCATAAAATCTGTTTGTAGTGAAAACGTGAATTCTTGGATTTGAAACTTTAAACGGGCATAACTTCTTTTTTACCCAACGGATTTCCATATTTTTCCTATCTTTAAAAGGGAATACCAGTGTCTTTCGAACAGACCATAGCTTCTTAAATTTTAGTGATTTATGTGTAAAAAAAAAAAAACAATTAAATACAGGCTGCTCCATTAACTTCCATCGCCATCATTTCATATAATTCATATATATAAAGTTCCAATTAGTATATATAGTAACGCAATACACGCGTTAATAAATATATTTTTGTTATGTCTTATGTCTAGTACTAAGTAAGCATTTTATTTTTTTCCACTCGTTGTATGTAAGTATATTTTTATTGATGAACATGTATGTATGTACGCATGTTTTTCCACGCGAAAAAATTTAGTGCTAAATATGTATTTTTATTTTAAACTCCAGTGCATAAAAACACTTATAAACATTAAATGAAAATAAATGAAGCAGTCTTGAAATAAGAAATCAACAATAAAGTTTTTTAATATATTTTCATGGCGCAGTCGGCGACGATAATAAAAAACCAAACCAAACTTTATTGACCTGCGTGAAGTTAGCGTCGACAGCCTAGCAACGATAACAAAAATTATCGAAAAACACAGGGTGACACAGAACGCCAAAAATTTGCATTTAATACGTTTTTTCCAACTGTAGGGACGAAAAAGAGCTACGAATATGAAAATTTAATTTAATTATTAATTCAAAAAAAGGTCCAATGTAAAAACTTACAAAAAAAATATACATCAAAAGAAAGAGGAAGTTCTTATGTTCCAGTTCAGTTTTTTGTAGAACAAAGTTTCCAATTTTCCTGTTTCCAACTGGTGGTCAAAACAGAAAATTAGCTCTGGAAGCCACAATATAAAAACGTACACAAAAGTCTCAACGCAAAATGAAAGAGGGTGTCCCCACGAGCATTTTGGCATACTCCATTTGTTCCATTTCAGTTTTTTGTAGAACAAAGTTTCCAATTTTCTGGTTTCCAACTGGTGGTCAAAACAGAAAATTAGCTCTGGAAGCCACAATATAAAAACGTACACAAAAGTCTCAACGCAAAATGAAAGAGGGTGTTCCCACGAGCATTTTGGCATACTCCATTTGTTCCATTTCAGTTTTTTGTAGAACAAAGTTTCCAATTTTCTGGTTTCCATCTTGTGGTCAGACAGAAATTTGGCTCTGGAAGCCACAATATAAAAACGTACACAAAAGTCTCAACGCCAAATGAAAAAGGGAGTCCTCACGAGCATTTTGGCATACTACATATGTTCCAGGTCGGTTTTTTGTAGAACAAAGTTTCCAATTTTCTGGTTTCCAAATGGTGGTCAGGACAGAAAATTGGCTCTGGAAGTCACAATATAAAAACGTACACAAAAGTCTCAATGCCAAATGAAAGAGGGAGAACTCACGAGTTTTTTGTAGAACAAAGTTTCCAATTTTCTGGTTTCCAACTGGTGGTCAGGACAGAAAATTGGCTCTGGAAGCCACAATATAAAAACGTACACAAAAGTCTCAACGCCAAATGAAAGAGGGAGTCCTCACGAGCCAGCTCGCCATGCTGTTAACATCTTCTTATTGATAATCTGTGCATACTTAATTTACGACAAAACAACGCATTTCTTCTATTCTTGTATTCTACTCCCTCTTTTATAAAAATAATATGCATATATTTATAAAATGGAAATAAAATAGTGAACGTTTTAGCATGTGGCATAAGTCTTACGTCGTGTTTACATTAGAACTTTTGCAGGTTTTACTAAATGCAGTGCATTTTTTTTTTTTTTGAATTGAATTGAAATTTATTGAGACTTTTAAAGAATCATTAAAGGGATTACAAACATAAATTGGAAATACTTAAAACTATAGTGTTTTATTTTAATAACAGTAAAGGGATTCAACTCGTGTTTTTTAATAATAATGTGTATAATATTTAATGATTAACATGAGAGATATCACGCTTGCTCATAGCGTTAACATGACAGGGAGAGAAAACTCCAACAAATATGCTTATAACTAGAACTTACAAACTAAATATTAAAATTAGAAACTAAAACTAAATAAAATGAAAATAAAAAAGAAGTTCAAATAGAAATCAACCCCTATGAGAACTGCTTAAGGTTTTCGTATAAAAATTTGGAATTCCAGAAAGGGAATTTGCATCTAACTCACTCTCACAAAAGCCTAACGGTGAAAGATATGTAGTAGGTGTTTGACCAGTCAAAATTAGATTGGTTTGCTAGAACATTTTCAATTAAAGGATTGGGGGAAATAGCTAAACGAGAAATAAAACTAGCTATTCGATTCATCGTATAAGTGGGCAGAGGTGTAATGTTTGCCAAATCGTAAATGTACCAATTTGGAAACCGTTTATTTAAAGACTGGAAATTTTTATTAACACACAGACGCAGAATTTTTCTCTCAAAAATAGAAAATTCGAGCATAACGGACGGAGATATACTAATACAAATCGGAAAATGCAGTGCAATGTAAAGCCGAAAGCACAATAATCAAAAAAGTTTTGCGTCATTAAAAGGCATGTATTTTGGTGAAAAGACAAAAAGATATCTTTTATCGAAATACAAGGTCTATAGCAAGAAATCGGAATTCGCATTCAAAATAGTACTCAAAAGTCTCAACTCCAAATGAAAGAGGGAGTCCTCACGAGCATTTTGGCATTCTCCACATGTTCCAGGTCAGTTTTTTGTAGCACAAAGTTTCCAATTTTCTGGTTTCCAACTGGCGGTCAGGACAGAAAATTGGCTCTGCAAGCCGCAATATAAAAAAGTACACAAAAGTCTCAACGCCAAATGAAAGACGGAGTCCTCACGAAAATTTTGGCATACTCTATATGTTCTAGGTAAGTTTTTTGTAGAACAAAGTTTTCAATTTTCTGGTTTCCACCTGGTGGTCAGTACAGAAAATTGGCTCTGGAAGCCACAATATAAAAACGTACACAAAAGTCTCAACGCCAAATGAAAGAGGGAGTCCTCACGAGCACTTTGGCATACTCTATATGTTCCAGGTCAGTTTTTTTTGTAGAACAAAGTTTCCAATTTTCCTGTTTCCAACTGGTGGTCAAAACAGAAAATTAGCTCTGGAAGCCACAATATAAAAACGTACACAAAAGTCTCAACGCAAAATGAAAGAGGGTGTCCCCACGAGCATTTTGGCATACTCCATTTGTTCCATTTCAGTTTTTTGTAGAACAAAGTTTCCAATTTTCTGGTTTCCAACTGGTGGTCAGACAGAAAATTGGCTCTGGAAGCCACAATATAAAAACTTACACAAAAGTCTCAACGCCAAATGAAAAAGGGAGTCCTCACGAGCATTTTGGCATACTACATATGTTCCAGGTCGGTTTTTTGTAGAAAAAAGTTTCCAATTTTCTGTTTTCCAAATGGTGGTCAGGACAGAAAATTGGCTCTGGAAGTCACAATATAAAAACGTACACAAAAGTCTCAATGCCAAATGAAAGAGGGAGAACTCACGATTTTTTTGTAGAACAAAGTTTCCAATTTTCTGGTTTCCAACTGGTGGTCAGGACAGAAAATTGGCTCTGGAAGCCACAATATAAAAACGTACACAAAAGTCTCAACGCCAAATGAAAGAGGGAGTCCTCACGAGCCAGCTCGCCATGCTGTTAACATCTTCTTATTGATAATCTGTACATACCTAATTTCTTGTTTGTTTTGTTTGTTTGTTTGTTTATTCATTCCGTTCTTTAATACTAAAGCCTCCAAGGCCAAAAAATAGTATTAACAATATATCCTTATACTCAATATCACTAAATAATCCACAATGTTACTTTATATAATTGGCTCCCCAGCCATAACTACCAAGAAGAGAAAAAAATTATTCGATGCAATAAATGGCCATAAGCAACAAGCAGTATAGAATGACAAATATACAGAGTAATATAAGTGACTCCCAGTACGCATTAGCATTGACTGGTACATAGGACATGTAAACGCATACTAAAAAAGGAAAAAAAAACTTTCACATTTAATTTGCATAGCAAACAAGCCCACTAGTATAAAAAAGGTAGCATGTGCACTAGGAAAAAGAAATTAAAATCATCATGTACAGTAATAGCAGTTTCAAATCCAATATTTAGGGTCGAGATCCAAAATAGGTCAACAGTTTCAAGCGGAACGCATTATTAGACTGCGAGAATACTCTAAGTTCTATTGGTAAATAATTCCACAATCTGGCCACACGTACTAAAAATGAATTATCAAATGTAGAATTATTTATTAAAGGAATAGATATCTGTATGTTCCTCCACAATAAACCAAAACGAAACATGTTTTTCAGAGAAACAGGTACACCATTCCTTATTATTCTATAATCGGCGCACAACAACTTAGTGGACACAAACTGATTAAAAGTAACTCCAAGAAAGCTCTTAACATGGTCAGAAATATTGTCACGAGTCCTTAAGCCGTAGACAAAGCGTACAATACGTTTAACTGCACGCTCTAATACCAATGCATTACGTTCTGACATACCAGAAAAAACTTCCAGACCATAGTTAACATGAGGCATTAATAGTACGTAAGCTAACCTATATTTAACCCATGAAGGAAGGTATATATTAGTGGAATACAATTTCCGAATTATGCCAAAAACTTTTCTATGCACATAGTCAACATGATATTCAAATGCAAGCTTTTCGTCTACAAAAATGCCCAATATTTTATGGCAAGATACAAAGCTGATCAAATTTCCGCCCAGAGCAATGTTTAAGTCGTACGACTGGCTACCAAATCGTATTGCTTTCGTCTTAACTGGGTTGATCACCAACGAGTTCTCCAAAGACCATAGTCTAAAACGATCAAGACTATGATTTATTGCAGTTTCAAAAGCTATTGAAGACATTCCATTTCTAGCAAAAACTAAGAAAACATCATCTGCAAACAAAAGCTGTTTGCAATTTACATCAGAGCACCATACAGCAAGGCTATTAACATAGAGGATAAACAACAGTGGACCCAAGACAGACCCCTGCGGAACACCATTCGTAAGTAAAAGTGTCCCAGAATACTGACCGTTATAAGAGACAAATTGTGTTCTGCCACATAAGTAAGAAACGATAAGATTGCAAGCAGAAGTAGAATAATTGAACTCATTCCTGAGCTTCCCAACCAATACAGTATGTGAAATCGAATCAAATGCCTTAGTAAGATCCAAAGAAACAACTACAGTATCACTGTTAACGTTCAAATTTCCCCTAACGAGATCAGTCATATATAGCAACAAGCCGGTCGTACTATGGTTCTTACGGAAGGCAAATTGGCCATCATATATATATCTACTAACATAAGATAACATCTGGTCTCTCATAATATGCTCACACACTTTTGATAATACAGGGAGAATGGAAATTGGTCTAAGATCATCAGCACAATTCACAACATTTCCTTTAGGTATTGGGACAACACGAGCACTCTTCCAAAGTTGCGGAAACACCGAAGATGTGAGAATAGAATTAACCAAATCCAAGATACAATCAGAAATATAAGGAAAAATTATTTTTAAAAAATCCACAGATATTCCATCGACACCAATGGATTTGGACTTGATTTTACCTAATGCAATAGCAACATCCTCAATACCCACACATCGAAAAGAAAATTCGCCATCACGTTCAGCTAAATCCATGAAATTAAAAGCACCAACACGCGAATCATTATAGACAAATGATGCATTGAGAACATCAACATTAATGTTAGCAACAACATCATCTCCACCAACGAAGCCTGACCCTCTCAAAAAACGCCATAAAGCAGTTGGACCCATTACATTAAATTTCCTACTATAGTATCTCCTACGTTCGCGCCGGATGACAGATTTCGCCTTATTACGGTATCTGCAAAATGTTTTCCAATTCTCCCTACTCTTATCGAACAGATAAGATCTAAGCATTAATCCAATTATCATTAGGATAAATTCTTCTACGCACTACAAGAACAGATTCAAACAAACGCGTAATAAGAGAGGAGAGAATGGAACACTTAGCATCAACATCAACAGCATACAGGAGGCTAAAATCAAAAGCTGATATATAAGTATAAAAACGATGCCAATTAATATTTCTGTAGTCTCGATATTCAACAAACTCAACTGATGTATCAACACTGATGTTTAGTGACGCAAAGATAAGCGAATGATCAGAAATTGAAGGGCATATCACCTGATCAGAGAAATAAACCATAGATAAGTTACTAAGTAATATAAAATCAATTAATGAAGTAGAGCCATGTTGTACATCAAAGTGTGTGGGTTTGGAGTTGTGAGAAATACAAAGATTAAGTCGAAAGCATACAGTACGAACAGACAAGGCTTTATGTATGTCAAACATATTGCAATTGAAATCTCCCATTACAACTACGTTGCTATATCTCAAAAAGAGTTCAGTATGAAGATCTTCAAACATAACAAGATCGCCAGGAGGAGGCAAATATACCACTCCAAATAGAACCTTAGAATCGCCAGAGAAGAACTCAACAAACAGTGACTCACACTTACCCAAAACAGAAGTTTTAAATACTACCTTATACCTGATGCTACTCGAAATGTAAATGCCTACGCCACCACCCCTACAGTACCTGCGATCATTTCGTACAAATTTATACCCAGGTATATCAATAGCACGATTTGATGTATCAGTTTTAAGCCACGTCTCAGAAAGTGCTAGGACATTTATAGAAGAACCAGAAAGAATAGATTTGAGTTCATTAAACTTTGTAGAATGTGTTGATGGCCTGATGCTACGGCAATTTAAATGAGCAATATTTAATTTACTATTACATGAGCTTAAAACAGACTTAATGTACAAATTGTTGCTAATAACTGGCCCCATATTCGCATCAGAAAACATCAAAAGCATTAAACATAGTTATAGAGGGGAACCAAAAATAGGAAAGTAACAAAAAATTAACATCTAACATTTCACAATGTATTAACATTTATATCAATAACCAACTTTAAAGCAGCTGATCAAAAAAAGAATGAGATCAAATTTACAAAAATAAAAAAATCAGTCTATATCAAACAATCTCTGGCAAGATTAATATGCAAAGTTAATATAAAAAAAATTTCAAGAAAAAAAAAATAGCAAACTAACTACGCATACTATACGTGACAGACTAATTATTATTTGCTTCAGCATCACGAAGAAGTGACTCACATTGGGCAGCATCAATAGTTTCATATCTGCCATCCGGAAACAGCAACCAGGCCTTCAGATGATCCAAATTCAATATTTTAAATTTCTTCACCACAATTAAGCGAAGGAGTTTCTTGCAAACAAAATTGAGATGCGATGCAGCCGGCGAATAATGATCATTCAGGTAGACACGGTTATTTAAGCCCTCACCTTGATCACCCAACAAATCCGATACCTTGAGATTCCGGGTTTTGAAGTATTCCTTCATCAAGTTGTCACGTTTGGAAACTTTATTAAATTTAACCAGAATTTGTTTTTTCCGATTGATATAACAAACTTGGTTAATATCAAGACTGGTAATTGGTATATTATAAAAAGAACCCAATGCAATAACTGGCGCCTCTAGATCACTTAAACCAGCAGGCAAACCTCCAACCAGAATATCAGAACGATTATTATCTTCACTCTCCAAAGAAGCAAATTTAGCTGCACTGGATACTTCAATACGGTGAACTTTATCATTGCTCTCCTTAATCTCGGATCTCATCTCAGCCACACATGAGCTTAATTCACCTTTAATTTCATCTAACACTTTCCTCATGGAATCTTGTTGTGTCTGGTAGTTATTAACGAAACTATCTAGTTTCTCATTCAAGCTGTTTATCTTCGCTAAAACACCATCATTCTTGCTACCACCCTCGTTAATTCTTGGCTCACAACTGGAACAGATGTATGCAAAAGATTTCACTGCTTTCAAAACACTAAGGTGTTTGTCATCAATACCAACACAGGAACCATGTAACCAGAGACAACAAACTTTGCATCGAACACCGCCTTTGGTTTTAGTAAAACCCTCATTGCAGACTTTACATTTCACATTTTTCTCTGCCGGCATATTAAAATGTCAAGAAAACAGCAACAACAGCAAATAAAGATGAAGAAAGGCAACAGCAAATTCAGCAAAAAAACAACAACAGCAGCAACAGCACACAAGCACCACTCCGTAATTTATTCCGTCTCGATTTAGTGCAAAAAAAAGTTATTCAAAATAAAATTCATACAATCCAAATGAATTTTATTATCAGCAACTTATAGGCACCAGAGATATTTGTTGAAACAAACGTAAAAAAGCAAAATAAACAAAGCGATCAGCTGCGATAAAAAATATACGTCTACTCAGACATAGGGTTGCGACAAAACAACGCATTTCTTCTATTCTTGTATTCTACTCCCTCTTTTATAAAAATAATATACATATATTTATAAAATGGAAATAAAATAGTGAACGTTTTAGCATGTGGCATAAATCTTACGTCGTGTTTACATTAGAACTTTTGCAGGTTTTACTAAATGCAGTGCGTTTTTTTTTTTTAATTGAATTGAAATTTATTGAGACTTTTAAAGAATCATTAAAGGGATTACAAACATAAATTGGAAATACTTAAAACTATAGTGTTTTATTTTAATAACAGTAAAGGGATTCAACTCGTGTTTTTTAATAATAATGTGTATAATATTTAATGATTAACATGAGAGATATCACGCTTGCTCATAGCGTTAACATGACAGGGAGAGAAAACTGCAACAAAATATGCTTATAACTAGAACTTACAAACTAAATATTAAAATTAGAAACTAAAACTAAATAAAATGAAAATAAAAAAGAAGTTCAAATAGAAATCAACCCCTATGAGAACTGCTTAAGGTTTTTGTATAAAAATTTGGAATTCCAGAAAGGGAATTTGCATCTAACTCACTCTCACAAAAGCCTAACGGTGAAAGATATGTAGTAGGTGTTTGACCAGTCAAAATTAGATTGGTTTGCTAGAACATTTTCAATTAAAGGATTGGGGGAAATAGCTAAACGAGAAATAAAACTAGCTATTCGATTCATCGTATAAGTGGGCAGAGGTGTAATGTTTGCCAAATCGTAAATGTACCAATTTGGAAACCGTTTATTTAAAGACTGGAAATTTTTATTAACACACAGACGCAGAATTTTTCTTTCAAAAATAGAAAATTCGAGCATAACGGACGGAGATATACTAATACAAATCGGAAAATGCAGTGCAATGTAAAGCCGAAAGCACAATAATCAAAAAAGTTTTGCGTCATTAAAAGGCATGTATTTTGGTGAAAAGACAAAAAGTTATCTTTTATCGAAATACAAGGTCTATAGCAAGAAATCGGAATTCGCATTCAAAATAGTTTATATTTTTTCTAATAGTTTGGTTGTAATTAAATATGTAATGAAAAATGTACAAAAATGCCTAATAGTACGTTTATATATAACCGGATTTAAAAACCCACTGGGTTTCAAATGTTAATTCATTTGCCTATACGTCAAACAAATCCGCATTAAGAAGGTTAACCCTGCAAATGGCTTTTTTATAAACATGACCTTAAGTAGTAGTCTTTATAACACGGTCACATTAGAGTTTTTGCCGGGTTAACCCACTTCATGAAGATTTATTTGAGCTTTGCGCTAGCGAGTTGACATTTGAAACCCAGTGGGTTCATTAAATCCTGTTAAGTGTAACCGGGGTATTAGCTTAAACTGTAAAACGCGTTTTACACTTACATTTAATGCAGGTTGTCCAAGCTAGCATAGTTTGGACTTATAATTACATTTGTATTTTCTGATTTAATTCGAATTTTTAAATCCATAACATAATATAAATCATTAAACAAAATTGTGAATTTAAAATATTGTGAAATATGTTTAAAATATGTTTTATAACACATTTCTAAATATGTTATTGTGAATTTTCTTCTGAACAATATTTGTAAAACATAGAAATTTAAATTTCCTGTTTTGTAACCAACGTAAGACTCGTCCACTTTTTGCACAACCTTACACTGGTAATCTCTTTGGAAGCTCCAATAAATCGACCTGAATTTGAATCTCTTTTGGTGACTTTTAACCGGCAATCTTAGAGTTGTTGTCTCCAAAGATATTAAGGAATTTTATTCAACGGAGGCTAGTTTTGTTGCCTTTTATCTTCTCTTGAAGTGGAATCCGTATTAGGAGATATACAGTCCACATTAAATTCATACCATTTAGATCAATCTATTACTCCACCCCCCACTTTTCTACATGGTCTATTCGCCGAGAACAGGAGCAACAAAGCGGCGATCGCATTCCACTCAACCATCTGAAGATGAGAGGTAAATATGTAAATGTATGACAAAGAGATTAGTTGAAATTCGGGTACGGTAAGACCACATTGTTGTCTGTCGCGAAAAAAATGTGTTAATGTAAAAATAACTTCTACAAAAAAGTTTCATAAAAAAGAACAATTTATTTATAAATTTCATAAAAAAGAATAATTTACTTATAAAGAGTGCAAAAAAATCCAACTTCAAATAGAAATATAAATGTGGGAAAAATATACTAAGCAATTTGTGATGTAACAATCGTGACGCATTAAAAAACGTGTGATACCTATAGCAAAAGGAGAAAATATTAAACGAGTGAAATTTTGTATAGTACACAACATTTTGTGGAAAAAATACAAAAATCCATATAATTGAAAGATAACCTAAAAAATATATCAGTGAACAAGAAAACAAAACATTTCGTAACGTGAAATTAATATTTATTCATACTCGTACATACATACGTATGTACATATTATTGGAAGAAAATAATTCCCGCTAGATTTTTTCCAAACCAGTTTTGCCAATTCTTCCTCTTCACACTTACTTCATTTTGGATTTCAACGTAGAGCAACTTTTGCTTGTCACATTTTTTCTAATTCCTCCTCTTCATGTGCATATTAGTTTGTGCAATTATTGCCTTTTTCATGTCACACTTTTTGCAAATTCTTTCTCCCCCTCATATGCATATGTGTTGTTGTACTGTACATAAGAATAATTTTAATGATAATACATGCTCCATTACTCCATATTGAGTCAAAGAGAATTGAGTGATAAAAATCCTACTTATGATGGGTCCACATGTGGATCGTAAATTTCAATGCTATGTGTGTTTCAATTCCATAAATACATTCACAGAAAAACAAAATAAAAGAAGAATTACAAACCAAAACTTATCTCAATTTGTGTTCCTAACGAAAAATTTGCGTTCGAAAATATTACAAGAAATAAATCAAAACCCACCAGATATAAAAATCAACAGGTACTTATGGATATTACTTTGCTTATCACTCACTAACTATTACACACTGACTTTTATTTCAATTTAAATATTGTTCATGCAAAAAAAAATTGGTTTTAACATCTCCACACATTTTGAAAATCATAATTAATTATTTGGAAAACACTAACGATTTCACATCCAAACATAAATATCAAGAAAATATCCATTTGATTGATACTCAAAAGATAGATGACTTTTCTCTGGTGTATGCAATAGCAAAACCTTACCATTGAAAATAGGCTACACCCATTATTCACTAACGTTCATTGATTTTACACCCAGAGGAAAAGTTAAATGTACTGAATTTACGAATATATTAATATTTTATCTTAAACTTATTGTGTTCTTCACACTCGAAATTAATAATACACAATCAAACTACTGTCTTACTAATCTTGGCTATAACCATAAGCTTGAAGGGTTCTAAACGCCTATTGGGCTATCTTTATATAACATTTAACATTTATTAGCTTGGTGTCCCAATACATCGATTATATAATTGAGATACACGGTTTTAACCAGCACTATTAATAGGGTTTCAGTTCCAAGATACTGCCCCTTTTCACAAACTTTATAAAATACAAAATACAAATATTACATTTACGAGCGAACCTTCATGTTCAATTGAACTCTCATTAGAATTCCTAAATAATTTTTCAACTCCTTTAAAATATACAAAATGATATCTGATTCTGTTACCAAACGGAATAATTCCGAAATTGAAGAAAATGATTCGACATCTGCTCAAGGCTCAAATGCACCTACTTCAGTCACAAAACCTTCTCTGATACACCAAACGTTCCTTTTCGATTGCGATCATGTAATCAGTTTTTGTAGTAAGTTTGAAAAAACTGACATCACCGATCAAACTGATTCCGTTCTTCAAATAAAGTTAGAAGACCTGGAATTAAGGTGGAAGAAACTACAAAACGATTATGAAAATCGTATGATCTCTTCTGAGTCGTTGAATACGAGAGACTTTAAAGAAAACGCAAAGTTAAATTTTGAAGTATGTTCAGAAGCTTATTATGAGACTCGTGCTCAAATCTTGGATGTTCTCCGAATTTCTGGACTTCAAAATGTTCCAGTCGTGACATCAAGGCAAAGCTCTTTGCCACAACATCAAACACAAATTTCTCAAAATTCTTCCGAATGTCACATAAAAGTACCCCCGGTGATACAGAGGTCTTTCATGGCGGTTATGAAGAATGGCCCGCATTTCGTGACATGTTCACAGCCGTCTACATAAATCATGCCAAACTCACTCGAGCACAGAAACTGTATTACTTGAGAAGTAAGACTAAAGGCAGTGCAGGAACAATTGTAAAAAGGTTCCCACTGTGTGACGATAACTTCGAATTAGCATGGAACGCATTAAAAGCACGCTTTGAAAATAAACGTGTATTGGTTGATAACCAACTTAAAGTATTATTTAACATACCCACAGCAGCCGACGAAACAAGTGACTTCCTACAAAATATCCATTCAACTGTAAACGACTGCTTAAGTACATTAAAGACACTTCAAATAGACACTTAAACTTGGGATTCAATTTTAATTTACTTAATCTCCACTAAACTTCCTAATGAGACACTTGCCCTTTGGGAACAGTCATTTAAAACCCACAAGGATTTACCAAGCTGGTCACAAATGGAAGAATTTCTTAGAAATCGTTTCGAAATTGTAGAGCGTATATCAACCATTAGAGGTACAAAAGACGAGATGAGTGGACGTAATGCCACCACACATCATAGCAAAAATAAAATACAAACATATTCTTCTTTTGAAAAACTTAACCCCAGTTGTTCTATGTGCAAAAAAGATCACCATATAAGGGTGTGCCCAGATTTTCGTAAATTTAATCCGCAACAACGCATTGACTTCGTTCTTAAAAATAAGTTATGCAACAATTGTTTGTCCAATTCTCATTTAAAAACCAAATGTAAAAGTAAGTACACTTATATTTCGTGTAGAAAGCCTCATCATTCCTTATTACATCTTGAAAAGAGAAATATTCCAAACAATTGCGAAGAAGGAAATGCAAACAAAAATGTTTCCAATACCTCTCAATTTTTTAAAGAAGAAAACTCCAATAATGTGGAATTGCATGAAAATTCTTTTGCAAGACCGAAAACGCATGATTCACAATTTCAAGCCAACGTTTTGAATAGCAATGAAACAATTTTATTACGTACTGCTCTTGTTTATATTGAACATTCCGGTGAAATTTTCACAATTAGAGCGTTGATTGACCCAGGCTCTCAAAAGTCATTTCTTAGTGAAAAGATCAGAAGTCGGCTCCAACTACCATATAACAGAGCTAACTACAACATTACTTGCATAGGAGGGATTGATCAAAAAACAGATAAAGAGGGTGTGGTAACCTTAGTTGTACCAAACAATCTGAAATATAACATAAAGGCTATTATACTTCCAAAACTTACAAAACGACTTCCATCTATATCATTTAAAGTTCCCAACACATCTGAACTTAATACATTAGATTTGGCAGATCCAAATTTTAATAAATCCTCTAACATCGATTTGATTCTGGGAAACGATTGCGAAAGTTTCATAAATCTTGAAGGCATACGGAAAAATATATGTGGGGAAGCGTCAGCATATAAGACCATTTTTGGGTGGGTGTTAAGTGGTCCTGTAAAATCTGAGATCGTTCACACTTTATCTCTCAGTATTACTCAATCTGAAAATGAATCACTTATTTCCGTATTAAAAAAGTTTTGGGAGACTGAAGAAGTACCTTCCTTTCCACCCGTTTCGGAGGAAGATAGATTCTGTGAAGAATTCTATACTAAGACCTTTTCACGCCAGTCAAATGGACGTTACATGGTTCGGTTACCATTTACGAAGAATTTTCCTGAAGATATTTATCTTGGATCCTCTCGCTTTAATGCACTCGCTCAATATGCTAACATGGACAAAAAATTATCAAATGAACCGTATTTAAAAGCTGAGTACCATGCATCACTGAAAGAGTACATAAAACTCAATCATATGGAAGAAGTATCTTCAAATGAATTAATCGTGGATGGCAAATATTTCTCTTTTTATTTACCCCACGACGCTGTAATACGACCGGAACATAGATCTACAAAAGTTAGAATTGTGTTCAATGCGTCGAGAAAAACTAAAACTGGTTATTCCCTTAACGACTCACTTTATACTGGGCCAACATTACAGACCAATTTAATTTCGATCATTCTCAATTGGCGAAAATACAAATATGTATATAGCGGTGACATACAAAAAATGTACCGCCAAATCTAAGTACACCCAGATGACAGAAGTTATCAACGAATATTATTCCAAAGCGAAGAAACAGGCCCCGTCAAAGACTTTCAAATGAAAACGGTTACATTACGGTTGTGTTCCCTTTAAAGTACATGCAAATTGGGTTTATTTTTTACATCCAATACATCTAATATACGGCATACTGTGTTTCTTAATTATTCACCAACAAGTCAACAAGTGTAGTGATCGCCAATACGTTGTTGTTGTTATATTTATCTCGGTTTATTTTCTCACTATCCCTACATCCATAATTATTCCAAAGGGAGAGCCCTTTAGTGAGAATTGCAACAACAAACGTATTACAAATTACCCGCCTTTTTCATTTCTTCTAGCGTCACTTATAAAACGAAAAAAAACTACCAACAACAACCCAATACGTTGTGGTCTCTCTACCTGTTTACCTACTAGTACATACCAACATACGTCTGCGGCATCGACTACTTGTGTTTAATTTTGTTTTGTTATACCTCATCGTTATAACAACGGTTACAGTGGGTCGCAGGTGGAAAAATTATTTTTTATATAAATTATTTTTAATATTTTTTCGGAAAAATAAATATTTGCATATTTTTGAAAAATAATCGGTATTCGGTATAAACGGTTTTTTGGACATCGTACACCCTACAATCGGCATTATATATTTATATTTTTAGTAAATATAACATATATATTTATTCAATATAAATTTATATTCTTATACAAAAATTACCTTTTTTATTAACCTATTTGAATTTTCGGTTGCGGTTTTTTGTTTTTTGGTTGTTCTGAAGTAGTGCACCCTACATTCGGTCCCTTTGCAATTTAAAATTTTCATTTTTCACAAGGAAAATTCCCAATTTATTCGGTTTTCGATATTTGGCCATTTGTGTTTTCCCATTTAACAAAAATTAATCGATTTTGGACATTCGATCATTGATTCACCCTACGCGTCATTGCTAAAACAATAAATTCAATTGATTTTTGCAGCTTTTTGGAAATTTGTTGTCTTTTTGCAATTTTTGAACAGATTCGCGGGAATTTGTTTAATTTTTCGGACATTTGGTTTATTAGTATTTCCTTTTCCACAAAGTATATTAGTTTGGACATTTAAGCTATTGGTTCACCCTACACCTTGTGCAAAAATAATAAATTCTATTGAATTTTTGCAACTCTTTGTAAATTTTTGTGAATTATTCCAACAAATTCGTGGAAATTTGTCTAATTTTTTCGGAAAAAAGAAATTCTCTACAATGCCGGTCACACCTTTAGATCTCTTTATCAGAGCATCGGATGCTTTGATCAAATTCGATTCCCATTTCAACCAAATGCGGGATGATCTGTTAGATCAGTACGACTTAGAGTTTCGTAGCACAGAATTGGACAAGCTGTGGTCAAAGGTCCAATTAACATTCGATCGTTGCCTCGATTATTTAATGTCGGCGGTAGATTCGAAAAAGGATGACATAGATTCGTTAGATAGTAAATACGAAGTGTGTCATCAGACTTACATTACTTGTAGGTCAACTATGAATCGCAAATTGGGCAAAATTCTTCAATCCTCCAAATCTTCACCTCACACCTCAATAAATAGTTCAGACTTCTCGGCAGAAGAATTTCAGGGCGATCATGCAAATAACTTGAGCACTTCGACACAGGCGTGGCGGGAAATCGGTATTCAGGTGGATCCTCCTTCCACTCAAAACAGTTTTTATACTCGTGACTCAATCTTTTCCTCACCAAATCCGGATAGTGTACATAACCTTGTACTTCCTCCATGCGACATATAAACCTTTCATGGTGATTTCTTGTCGTGGTCAACTTTTCGAGACCTTTTCACCACGATATATGTAAATAATTCTGGTCTCAGTGACATTGAGAGACTCTGTCATTTAGTTAGAAAGACAGACGGCGAAGCTAAAGAAATTGTTTCCAAGTTCCCATTAACTCACCGTAGCTTCGTCTTAGCATGGACAGCTCTCAAAAATCGGTTTGACAATAAACGGGTTATTGTCAATAGTCACTTGAAGCTTCTCTTTGATCTTCCATACATCGATCGTGAGACTAGTTCAGGATTGAAAACCCTTCAGCGGGGTATCAACAGTTGTTTGTCGGCAATGGCAGTGTACGATATCACCACAGCATATTGGGATCCAATCTTAGTCTTCATGTGTATTCAGCGTTTACCGCGAATAACTGTCACTCTATGGGAACAGAGTGTTAGAGACAAATCGACTTTGTCTTCTTGGGAAGTCTTGGATTCATTTATTTCTGAAAGAATTCAGACTCTTGACTGTTTTCGTGATATCAAAGGCCCTGAACCCAATAAAAAGTCTTCTTCGAAAGAATTTAAATCACCTATCACCAATAAATCGGTCTCTAGAAAATTAAATTCACCTTCCAAGTTAACTTGTCTTCTATGTCCTTCGGAAATTCATTCTTTGCGATTTTGTCCAAAGTTTAAACAATTGCCTTTTGACCAAAAATCTTCAACGGTGAAGAAACAAGGCAGTTGTTGGAATTGTCTTTCACGGGGTCATACAATTAAAATTTGTACTAGCGCCCATAATTGCAATATGTGTCGTGGAAGACATCACACCCTCCTCCACCGTTCTATTAATTCACCTCCCTCAACTCCTTCATCAAATTCTACACCTTCTTCTTCCCGTCATTCTGTAGTTCACCACAATGACAACATAGCTTCCACCTTCACTGGTGCCAATCCAACTATAGCAAATCAACAAGTTTTCCATACATCACAGAATCGTAGTGTTCTTCTGGGAACTGCTATAGTGAATCTTCTTCATAATGATAAAGAATATACAGTTCGGGCTCTGATCGATCCAGCATCAGAGGGTTCTTTTATCTCAGACACCATAAGAAAACGGTTAAATTTGCCTACTTGCTCTGCTCTAGCTCGTATTTTAGGAGTAACGGGAACGGTATCAGCTAATACTCAGGAAATTTGTTCTCTGAAAATCGGTTCACGAATCAATTCTTCTTTGGTACTTCAAACAGAAGCATTTATTCTCCCTCGGATATCGGATGATCTTCCATCTTTCTCAATAGATCCCGATATAACACATCGTTTACCAAACATTCGATTAGCTGATCCACACTTTGTTGATAGTAGACCCGTAGAACTATTGATTGGATCTGATCTATACCCAAAAATCCTCTTAGACGGAATTCACCAAAAAATATACTCGTCTCACTTCTGGCACAAAATACGGTATTTGGATGGATCCTAACTGGTCCAATGTCCTATTCTCCCCATTATTCGAATTAATTACGTTCAAATGACTGCACTATCAGACAACCAAAAACCGTGAATACTTTATTATTCTCACCAGAATGTATTTCCTATCGGTTTCACTCCGTCTTTCCTATCGGTTTCTCCTCGCTAACATAAGATTTATTTTCACCTTCGCCATTTTTATTAGCTACGTAACGGCTATCGCATTATTACAGTCCAGAGTTAAAAAAATGGAAAGTTTGAAATCGGAAAAGCTCACCTAACTGAATTTACATACTTGGATTCCTAGTTGTAAGTTACTTTAAGTTCACCTATTTTATGTTGAAACACTCCTATGTGTTTCAAGGCTGGCGGCTAATGTTTAAGTTAGAAACTCTCTATGGGTATTTTCACTACAAATCTCCAGGCAGCCTTTGTTCGCCTAGTTCGGATCGCAGAGAGGCCTCCCTTCCTTGAGTGTTCTCTACAAATCCTCTGAGAAACTATGTTCGCTTACGGCGGACCGTAGGGTGATATTTCCAATCATTGCCCTACAAATCTTCTCAGAGACTATGTTCGCTCAGTGCGGATCGTAGAGAGTACTCTCTTGGTAGTGGAATTTCTCTGCAATTTCTCCCTGGAACTATATTCGCTTAGTTCGGATCGTAGTGAGAACTTTCCAATAAGCAGTGATTGCCACAGCCTTGATTCACTCTCGGTTTTCATACACTTTTTACTTATTAGTCATCTCTTCACCAGTACGGAAGTACTTCTCGGTTTACTCGCGAATTGTAAAGCGTCTCACCCACACCAGGTAAAGTCATCAGCACTTTTCGCCTAATAAATCACCCTACACACCATTATTATTATACCAACTAAAAACCTTTGGGCCATTATTATATGTGTTCTTTTACTATTGGATGGATTTTAAAACGCAAAATAAACCAATTTGGAGGAGTTAAAAAATAATTTTAACGTTAAAAGTTAATGCCAAAAAGGTCCTCCATGAAATTTAATGATCACTTTTAACTTTAAGTTAACCGGAGTGCTATAAATCTCTTCGGTAAATCCAAACTATAACAAAAGAAGAATTATAATAATGGGGGTTTGTGTTTTATTTCCTCTCCTTTTATTTATCGGTAACACTCGGGTTTGTATCACCATTGCTCATCTCCACAAACAACAACTATTCTCTGCGGCCTTTCTGAGCTATCACCTAAACACAGGTGTTTTGGAAATTTAATCGCTTTTTACATATAACACGTTTTATAAAAAATTCATCATTTAAGTTGTCAATTCTATACAATAACTGTTAAATAAATGACTTAAAGTCCCAAAACACCTGTTTTAAGTGCAAGTGTAAAAGGCGTTTTGCGTCATTTAAAAGATAATTCGACTTTAACTGTCAATTCCATTGCTTAAACGTCAAATGAAATCCAATGGATTTCAGATGAGTTTTCATTTGACGTATACGCAAAGGATATTACAGTTGAAATCGAGTGGATTTCGTAAATGTAAACGAAGCATATAAGTGTTTAGTCTAAACCAAAAATCAATTTAATCACTTCTCAAAAAGACATTTACCTACAAGCAATAAAAATTGGCGGTACGTGATCTCCTTTTGTATAAATTAGAATAAAGTATATGTTGTTGTTTTATTTAAAATATAATGTGTTTTTTAAAAGGTTTATTAATGAGTAAGTAATAATCTAGTGGAACGTGATCACCTTTTCTATTTAAATTAGAATAAAGTATAAGTATATATAAAGAATAAAATAAGGTGGGAAAATATTATGTTATTATTTAATAAAGAAAAAAGGGGGAAACTAGTGGCACGTGACCACCTTTTTTAATATAATTGGAATAAAAAATCATGTGGCTGTTATATTATTGGGAAAATAATAATGTGAAGGTGTAATAAAGGAAAAGTGTTACGAATTTTGTCACACGCCATATGAATACTAATCAGCAAGACCGATGTTTCCATCAAACGGCCATGATTGAATATTGTAAAGAAAATACAGTGAAAATTTGGGATTGTTAGATGTGGAGGAAATGTACTCATTATTATTCTGGTTGTGGGTTTGTGTTAATATGATAGTTGATAAATATCTAGGGTGAGAAGTGAAAGAAAAGTTTAAGCTATTTTGTGCGTCGCAAGAGAAAAAGGTCGATTGTATAGAGCATTGTTGTTGTAATATAATGATGTAATGAAGATTTAAGAAAAGGTTAATTTTGTGAACGAAAATTATTAATAAAATGTGCATGGTTTTTTTTTTCAACTGTCTAAAGTTATTGGTAAGAAGAGGTAAAAGTTATATTGAATTTTCATTTTAACTAAATTATAAACCAGAATTCATTAACGTGGATGATTATTTAGGGTGCATATTGACTTTAATTTTTTATAGAATTCTTCACCGAAGTTAAAACAAATCAAACATCAGCACTTTCTGTTAAGACTTCAACTAAAGCACATCCATTTTCAAACAGCTTAAAACAAATAGTTAATTTTTCTTTGTGTTTAAATAAACAAAAACCAATCTTAATAAATATCACTATTCATTTGTAATTTCTGTGGTGATCAATTAGCCAACATGATAGGGGATTATGAATTTGGGGCAACAATATGTTAATCAATAGCAACAACATCAACATCAATACCAATATTATCGATATTATCAATATTGTAATGAGGAATCAAACCCACTATACCAACAACATTTGCATCAACAACTACAAGCCCATTAACAGCATTTACGTCAACAACTACAAGCACATCAACAACTACAATCTCAACAACAACAGTTAGACCATCAAGAACAACATAATCAGCAGCAACCCAATCAACAACAATTATATGAGCATCAACTACATCAAGATTTAAATCAACAACCACAGATCCAACAATTTATTCCTCAGCAACAATATATGTATGGTAATATGCAATTAAAGCAATATTGTCAGCAGCAGGAATTCCATCTTCATTCATCTACACCAACATTTACATCAGCAGCAACAATATCAATATCAGTGTAATGACCACTCGCTTCAAAATCCACAACAACATCATTTACATGAACAACAACACAGAAGTTCAACAGCAAGACGAAGAAACAAATACATATGGATTTCAAAAATTGTGTGAGTTTTGCAATGTCTATGTCAATAAGCGGTCTGATATTCACAAAGACAACAGTATCGAAATTATTGATGATAATATCGCAATGATAAGAAGTGGCTTCGAAAAACGAGTGAAAACATATCAATATAGCTCTAAAAAAATCCAACTTAATGTTGAAGAATTCTTTAAGAATTGCTATGACGGAGTCATTAACCTCTTCAAAACCGATTTAATTAAACCTACTGTAACCAAGTTTAATATCGTTTAATAGCGGGATATACTAAAATGAGTGATGGTAGAACTTCAGTAATGAGTATACCACACTCAACATAAATGACACAGATTACGTCCGGAGACGATGTAGAGGAGATATTTAAAAAGCATATTGATTCCATTATTAATAAAATGAAGGAGTTCCAAGAGAGAGATTCCGGATGGTCCCTATGTCAAATAATGAAATTGGAGCTGAATATAAATAAATCAGCGCCAGTGAAAGGTTCAAAACATATAAAGACACCTAAAAAGTTGAATAACAAGAAAGCTGTTTGGAACATAACCAATGATGATGATTTTTGTTTCATGTATTGTTTGATTGCTGCTTTATTATATCCTTCATTTAATAATAAGACTAGACCGTCTGAATAATTAAAAAGAGTAAAGAATATTAACGGAACAATAATGACACTGGAAAATGATGTAGTTCTCAACTTTGAAGGGTTGGAATTCCCAATGGATTTGGATGATATTCATATTTTTGAGAAAAATAATCCGAACATAAGTATTAATGTTTTTGGATACGATATAGACACTGATTATGTTGTTGGACCATACTATAATACAAAGAAGGAAAAGAAAAATCATATAAATCTTATCCTGCTGGAGGATGATATGAATGCACACTTCATATTAGTGAAAGATGTGTCAAGGTGAGAAAATATTATAAAAAATATATGTATATAACAAAGCATCTTAATTTATTTATTTTTCTTTTCTTTTCAGATTGCTTTCAAGACAGTTGTCCTCAAGAAAAGCACGATTGCAAATATGTAATCAGAGTTTCTATTATACGGCTAGGATAGATTTAAGTAACAAACATAAGAAGGAGTGTAGTGGGGTGGTTACAAATATGCCAGGGCTGGGTAAAGATAGTTTAAAATTCAAAAATGTCAAAAAACAGTTGTTTGTCCCATTCGTAATATATGCAGACTTTGAATGTGTATTAAATGAAGTCGGGGGAGAAGGAAATGCAATAAACAAGCACATTCCGTGTGCTTTCGCATTTTATATTAAATGTTCCTTTGATAGTAAGCTAGATAAACTCGTTATATATACTGGTGAGGATGCAGCGCAGAAATTTGTTGAAAACTTAAATGCGGAATGCAGAAACATTTATAACAACTGTCACATCACAGTTGAATATAGGGGAGCTGCACATAACCAATGCAATACCGATCTTTTTCCATAATTTTTCTTCATACGACTGTCATCTATTTGTATAAGAGCTTTTGGGTTCAATTAAAGGGACGACAAAGATTATTCCTGAGAATAAAGAAAAAAGGGTGTATTCTGCTATGAATACCTTAATTCGTTTTCAAAATTAAATAAAACAAGTCTTCCACCCATCTAGGCATTTTATAGTAAACTAAAAAATGAAGTGTGTAGTGAGGAGGATTATAGACATGCAATTGAAGTGTGGCAGACTGTTAACTGTCAAACACTACGTGACTACATGGAATTATATTTGAAAACAACAAAACTGACGTTTTAGAAAATTTCAGAAAGTCATGTCAAAGTATACATAAACTTGATCCTTGGCAGTTCTACACCGCACCAGGTTTATCGTTTGACGCAATGCTTAGACATACAGATGTAGATCTAGAGCTCCTAACAGATTTAGATATGTCCAATTTTATCAAAAAATGGCATACGAGGTGGTCTTACGCAGTGTTCTAGGAGATATACTAAAGCAAACAATAAGTATATGAAGGACTATAACAAAAGTGATCCATCAAGCTATCTACTGTATATAGATGCCAACAATTTATATGGTTGGGCTATGCAGCAATATCTCCCCTATGGAGACTTTGAATGGGTAGAACCAGGAAAGATGATAATAGATCTGAAGAAAATTCAAGAGTTTAAACCAGACTCAGAAACTGGATTTATGTATGAGAAATATAACGACCTTCCTTTTTGTGCAGAGAACAAAAAAATTGGAGGATCTAAATATAATAAATTGATAGCAGATTTTGCCTCGAAAAAAGAGTATGCTATGCATTATATGACATTAAAGCAGTGTCTAGATAATGGATTAGTTTTAGATAAAGTACATCGTGTACTATCATTTAAACAGTCGCCATGGTTAGCCTCATATATAAACAAAAATAATAAAGAAAGACAGAACGCTACCAATGATTTTCTAAGAAACTTTTCAAGCTGTTAAATAACGCTGTATTTGGTAAAACAATGGAGAACATTGATAAGCGTAGAGACATAAGACTTGTTTCGGACTGGTTAGATACTAATATTAATAAACTGGGGGCTACATCGTTAATAGGAAAACCCAATTTTCATAGTATAACACAATTTACTGACGATCTTTGGGCTGTTCAAATGGAGCGAATGAATGTTACATATGATAAACCAATATATCTAGGATTCTGTATACTAGAACTGGCTAAATGGAAAATGTATGATTTCCATTATGAATATATGAAAAAAGGTTTGGTGAAAGTGTAATTTTGAATTACATGGATACAGATTCCTTCATATATACAATATATACTGAAGATGTTTATGCGGACATAAGAGGTGATATTGGTCAATATTTCGATACATCTTCGTATCCGGAGAATAATATTTATCAAATACCCCGTCGCAATAAAAAAGTCATTGGTATGATGAAGGATGAAAATAGTGGGAAAATAATGCTAGAATTTGTCGGTTTACGTCCAAAAATGTATTCGTATACGGTTGACGATGGGGATGAAGTGAAAAAATCAAAGGGTGTAAAAAAGTGTGTTATTGAGCGATGACTATAAAAATAGTTTATTCAATGAGGTTATAACGAGTGATACTAGCCTACACTTCAGATCAAAGCTACATGAAATTTATACGAATGAATTGCATAAGGTGGTTTTAAGCTTCAAAGATACTAAAAGAATGATAAGGCAGGATAAAATAAGCACATATGCTTGGGGACATGTTCGTATAGAGCTGGAGAATAATTTTATGAACCTACTAAATGATCAAATACCCCGTCGCAATAAAAAAGTCATTGGTATGATGAAGGATGAAAATAGTGGGAAAATAATGCTAGAATTTGTCGGTTTAGGTCCAAAAATGTATTCGTATACGGTTGACGATGGGGATGAAGTAAAAAAGCAAAGGGTGTAAAAAAGTGTGTTATTGAGCGATATAATATTGCTGACTATAAAAATAGTTTATTCAATGAGGTTATAACGAGTGATACTAGCCTACACTTCAGCTCAAAGCTGAGGTACAAATACCTATTTTAATTCATATTTAATTTCTTTTATATATTGTTCATATATCTTTAGTTTGAATTTCCAAAAAATACCCATTTTAAATTCCAGTCCATATTTTATTATTGTTACATTTTATTAATTTAATTTCGGCATGTGTGATATCAACATGTAGAAAACCTTTATTCAAAAAATGTTAGTTAATGCGCACGCCTTGTTTGACATGGCCCCTATATAACAGTTATTTTTTAAACATTTTAATTTAGCCCTTTTTGTTCACAGGGGATAAAAACCTTCTTTTAAAACAATAGTCGCATAGATGTACTTTCTAAAACGTTCAGAATAGAAAAAGAATAAATTTTTTTCAGAAGATACGTTTGTTTGTTTGATTTCAGTGTAATATTTAGAAACCACCTTCGCGTTAGCATGAAGGCATTAGCGCACTATTCGATAAAATTTTAAAACTCCATGGTATTACATGCAGAAACATTGCATAAATTTTAAAGGCGGATTTTTAGACATTCTCATTACCAGTGCTTCAACATTTAGTACTATTTATAACTTCTAGTACACTCATTGTACTAACACCTCTAACAGTGAAACTGACAACTTCTCCCAATACCAAATTTATTGCACTTTCGTACTTTGCGCACTCAACTATAAAATTCCAGCATCACCCAACACCAAATTTGGTACTATTTTGTATTTTTTGTATTTCAAATACCAACTCAATAATTCAGTCCTTAGCGACCTCCATACCTAATTTCAGAATTTGTATGCATTTCAAAAACTCCTTATCTGAACACCAATAAACCAACAAACAACCAAATTTAGTACTTATAATATCACTGTGCAACACTGAAAATGCAAACAACTTCTAGTGGGCATTTTCTGAAAGTACATATTAAGGCTACAAAGCCCCTAGTTGGGTTTCGTGTTTTTAGATCGGGTTTGGATTTTATGGCCTCATCTATACCGGGCTAAAACGACCATTTTTTCCATTGATCCTGGTTTTATCTCCCAAACTAATAAGAATTTTGCTTTGCGGTCTTCAGCAATATTGTAGTCCTATAATAGTAGAACTTAAGTGTCAATATATGAACCAGTAAAAACAGCACCAAGCGCATCAAAATTGATAAAATATATGAAAGTTTACATAATTTCTGGAATTATTGTCGGTTACAGCCAAATTATTGAGAGTTGAACCAAGTAAACTTTCGCAAAAATTTGCCAAATAATGTGCTCAGCAATTCTTTAGAACATTTTGGAACAGTAAAACCCTTATTTCATGCTGTTTAGGAGGTATTTCATATCATACTTTCTACTAAAAATATTTCAAACAACGTTCACACAGGCTGTTTATGCTCATATTTGAAATTTCAATGTATTGTCGATATATTTTTCAAATTGTCGTCGAATAATGCGCTAGAAGCTACGTGATAGAGGCATTTTACTACAATGACATGTTGTGAAGAGTTGTGTATTACATTCCAGCGAGTATTTTACGCAAAGATAAAACTACATCAAGATTTAAATCAATAACCACAGATCCAACAATTTATTCCTCAGCAACAATATATGTATGGTAATATGCAATTAAAGCAATATTGTCAGCAGCAGGAATTCCATCTTCATTCATCTACACCAACATTTACATCAGCAGCAACAATATCAATATCAGTGTAATGACCACTCGCTTCAAAATCCACAACAACATCATTTACATGAACAACAACACAGAAGTTCAACAGCAAGACGAAGAAACAAATACATATGGATTTCAAAAATTGTGTGAGTTTTGCAATGTCTATGTCAATAAGCGGTCTGATATTCACAAAGACAACAGTATCGAAATTATTGATGATAATATCGCAATGATAAGAAGTGGCTTCGAAAAACGAGTGAAAACATATCAATATAGCTCTAAAAAAATCCAACTTAATGTTGAAGAATTCTTTAAGAATTGCTATGACGGAGTCATTAACCTCTTCAAAACCGATTTAATTAAACCTACTGTAACCAAGTTTAATATCGTTTAATAGCGGGATATACTAAAATGAGTGATGGTAGAACTTCAGTAATGAGTATACCACACTCAACATAAATGACACAGATTACGTCCGGAGACGATGTAGAGGAGATATTTAAAAAGCATATTGATTCCATTATTAATAAAATGAAGGAGTTCCAAGAGAGAGATTCCGGATGGTCCCTATGTCAAATAATGAAATTGGAGCTGAATATAAATAAATCAGCGCCAGTGAAAGGTTCAAAACATATAAAGACACCTAAAAAGTTGAATAACAAGAAAGCTGTTTGGAACATAACCAATGATGATGATTTTTGTTTCATGTATTGTTTGATTGCTGCTTTATTATATCCTTCATTTAATAATAAGACTAGACCGTCTAAATAATTAAAAAGAGTAAAGAATATTAACGGAACAATAATGACACTGGAAAATGATGTAGTTCTCAACTTTGAAGGGTTGGAATTCCCAATGGATTTGGATGATATTCATATTTTTGAGAAAAATAATCCGAACATAAGTATTAATGTTTTTGGATACGATATAGACACTGATTATGTTGTTGGACCATACTATAATACAAAGAAGGGAAAGAAAAATCATATAAATCTTATCCTGCTGGAGGATGATATGAATGCACACTTCATATTAGTGAAAGATGTGTCAAGGTGAGAAAATATTATAAAAAATATATGTATATAACAAAGCATCTTAATTTATTTATTTTTCTTTTCTTTTCAGATTGCTTTCAAGACAGTTGTCCTCAAGAAAAGCACGATTGCAAATATGTAATCAGAGTTTCTATTATACGGCTAGGATAGATTTAAGTAACAAACATAAGAAGGAGTGTAGTGGGGTGGTTACAAATATGCCAGGGCTGGGTAAAGATAGTTTAAAATTCAAAAATGTCAAAAAACAGTTGTTTGTCCCATTCGTAATATATGCAGACTTTGAATGTGTATTAAATGAAGTCGGGGGAGAAGGAAATGCAATAAACAAGCACATTCCGTGTGCTTTCGCATTTTATATTAAATGTTCCTTTGATAGTAAGCTAGATAAACTCGTTATATATACTGGTGAGGATGCAGCGCAGAAATTTGTTGAAAACTTAAATGCGGAATGCAGAAACATTTATAACAACTGTCACATCACAGTTGAATATAGGGGAGCTGCACATAACCAATGCAATACCGATCTTTTTCCATAATTTTTCTTCATACGACTGTCATCTATTTGTATAAGAGCTTTTGGGTTCAATTAAAGGGACGACAAAGATTATTCCTGAGAATAAAGAAAAAAGGGTGTATTCTGCTATGAATACCTTAATTCGTTTTCAAAATTAAATAAAACAAGTCTTCCACCCATCTAGGCATTTTATAGTAAACTAAAAAATGAAGTGTGTAGTGAGGAGGATTATAGACATGCAATTGAAGTGTGGCAGACTGTTAACTGTCAAACACTACGTGACTACATGGAATTATATTTGAAAACAACAAAACTGACGTTTTAGAAAATTTCAGAAAGTCATGTCAAAGTATACATAAACTTGATCCTTGGCAGTTCTACACCGCACCAGGTTTATCGTTTGACGCAATGCTTAGACATACAGATGTAGATCTAGAGCTCCTAACAGATTTAGATATGTCCAATTTTATCAAAAAATGGCATACGAGGTGGTCTTACGCAGTGTTCTAGGAGATATACTAAAGCAAACAATAAGTATATGAAGGACTATAACAAAAGTGATCCATCAAGCTATCTACTGTATATAGATGCCAACAATTTATATGGTTGGGCTATGCAGCAATATCTCCCCTATGGAGACTTTGAATGGGTAGAACCAGGAAAGATGATAATAGATCTGAAGAAAATTCAAGAGTTTAAACGAGACTCAGAAACTGGATTTATGTATGAGAAATATAACGACCTTCCTTTTTGTGCAGAGAACAAAAAAATTGGAGGATCTAAATATAATAAATTGATAGCAGATTTTGCCTCGAAAAAAGAGTATGCTATGCATTATATGACATTAAAGCAGTGTCTAGATAATGGATTAGTTTTAGATAAAGTACATCGTGTACTATCATTTAAACAGTCGCCATGGTTAGCCTCATATATAAACAAAAATAATAAAGAAAGACAGAACGCTACCAATGATTTTCTAAGAAACTTTTCAAGCTGTTAAATAACGCTGTATTTGGTAAAACAATGGAGAACATTGATAAGCGTAGAGACATAAGACTTGTTTCGGACTGGTTAGATACTAATATTAATAAACTGGGGGCTACATCGTTAATAGGAAAACCCAATTTTCATAGTATAACACAATTTACTGACGATCTTTGGGCTGTTCAAATGGAGCGAATGAATGTTACATATGATAAACCAATATATCTAGGATTCTGTATACTAGAACTGGCTAAATGGAAAATGTATGATTTCCATTATGAATATATGAAAAAAGGTTTGGTGAAAGTGTAATTTTGAATTACATGGATACAGATTCCTTCATATATACAATATATACTGAAGATGTTTATGCGGACATAAGAGGTGATATTGGTCAATATTTCGATACATCTTCGTATCCGGAGAATAATATTTATCAAATACCCCGTCGCAATAAAAAAGTCATTGGTATGATGAAGGATGAAAATAGTGGGAAAATAATGCTAGAATTTGTCGGTTTACGTCCAAAAATGTATTCGTATACGGTTGACGATGGGGATGAAGTGAAAAAATCAAAGGGTGTAAAAAAGTGTGTTATTGAGCGATGACTATAAAAATAGTTTATTCAATGAGGTTATAACGAGTGATACTAGCCTACACTTCAGATCAAAGCTACATGAAATTTATACGAATGAATTGCATAAGGTGGTTTTAAGCTTCAAAGATACTAAAAGAATGATAAGGCAGGATAAAATAAGCACATATGCTTGGGGACATGTTCGTATAGAGCTGGAGAATAATTTTATGAACCTACTAAATGATCAAATACCCCGTCGCAATAAAAAAGTCATTGGTATGATGAAGGATGAAAATAGTGGGAAAATAATGCTAGAATTTGTCGGTTTAGGTCCAAAAATGTATTCGTATACGGTTGACGATGGGGATGAAGTAAAAAAGCAAAGGGTGTAAAAAAGTGTGTTATTGAGCGATATAATATTGCTGACTATAAAAATAGTTTATTCAATGAGGTTATAACGAGTGATACTAGCCTACACTTCAGCTCAAAGCTGAGGTACAAATACCTATTTTAATTCATATTTAATTTCTTTTATATATTGTTCATATATCTTTAGTTTGAATTTCCAAAAAATACCCATTTTAAATTCCAGTCCATATTTTATTATTGTTACATTTTATTAATTTAATTTCGGCATGTGTGATATCAACATGTAGAAAACCTTTATTCAAAAAATGTTAGTTAATGCGCACGCCTTGTTTGACATGGCCCCTATATAACAGTTATTTTTTAAACATTTTAATTTAGCCCTTTTTGTTCACAGGGGATAAAAACCTTCTTTTAAAACAATAGTCGCATAGATGTACTTTCTAAAACGTTCAGAATAGAAAAAGAATAAATTTTTTTCAGAAGATACGTTTGTTTGTTTGATTTCAGTGTAATATTTAGAAACCACCTTCGCGTTAGCATGAAGGCATTAGCGCACTATTCGATAAAATTTTAAAACTCCATGGTATTACATGCAGAAACATTGCATAAATTTTAAAGGCGGATTTTTAGACATTCTCATTACCAGTGCTTCAACATTTAGTACTATTTATAACTTCTAGTACACTCATTGTACTAACACCTCTAACAGTGAAACTGACAACTTCTCCCAATACCAAATTTATTGCACTTTCGTACTTTGCGCACTCAACTATAAAATTCCAGCATCACCCAACACCAAATTTGGTACTATTTTGTATTTTTTGTATTTCAAATACCAACTCAATAATTCAGTCCTTAGCGACCTCCATACCTAATTTCAGAATTTGTATGCATTTCAAAAACTCCTTATCTGAACACCAATAAACCAACAAACAACCAAATTTAGTACTTATAATATCACTGTGCAACACTGAAAATGCAAACAACTTCTAGTGGGCATTTTCTGAAAGTACATATTAAGGCTACAAAGCCCCTAGTTGGGTTTCGTGTTTTTAGATCGGGTTTGGATTTTATGGCCTCATCTATACCGGGCTAAAACGACCATTTTTTCCATTGATCCTGGTTTTATCTCCCAAACTAATAAGAATTTTGCTTTGCGGTCTTCAGCAATATTGTAGTCCTATAATAGTAGAACTTAAGTGTCAATATATGAACCAGTAAAAACAGCACCAAGCGCATCAAAATTGATAAAATATATGAAAGTTTACATAATTTCTGGAATTATTGTCGGTTACAGCCAAATTATTGAGAGTTGAACCAAGTAAACTTTCGCAAAAATTTGCCAAATAATGTGCTCAGCAATTCTTTAGAACATTTTGGAACAGTAAAACCCTTATTTCATGCTGTTTAGGAGGTATTTCATATCATACTTTCTACTAAAAATATTTCAAACAACGTTCACACAGGCTGTTTATGCTCATATTTGAAATTTCAATGTATTGTCGATATATTTTTCAAATTGTCGTCGAATAATGCGCTAGAAGCTACGTGATAGAGGCATTTTACTACAATGACATGTTGTGAAGAGTTGTGTATTACATTCCAGCGAGTATTTTACGCAAAGATAAAACGAAGAAAATTTTAACCGTTTTGGAGATATTCTGCGAAGTATATACAAATTACGGAATTTTTAGATATATTATAAAATTTGAGACAATAAATGACGTTATTTATGTTCATGATTTTTCCAAATACTTTCTTCTTGTTCTTATCTACACGTTTCCTGCGGATGTCATGGAAAGATTTGCATTGGTTTAAAAGATATAGCCCCGATTTGTTTTAAAAAGTCAATATTTAGCCATGTTTACTAAATTTAGTACCATTTAGAACTTTTCGTACACGTGAGTACTAATTTCCAAAACCATTTCCTTTTACAAACACCACTTCCCCACCTTGATTTCCATACCAAATTCGCAAGTTTATAGCTAAATCCCTTCAAAATATATAATTCGTACAAAATTTAGTACTTTTCGTACCCGTAGAGGTCGAGTTTCCAAAAACCCTTTGGTACATCTTTCTAACTCTCCATCAGTTACCGCATTCCAAATTTCAGAATTCTAGCTATTCCCGTTTGCCTAATACAAAGTGTACCATATTTAGTAACTTTTAGTACTTTTCGTACCCTTCTAGGTCGAATTTCCAAAAACCCAGCCATATCTCACCCCTACACACTGACAGCAACCCACAGTCAAAATTTCAGCTTTCTAGCTTCAGCGGTTTCGTCTGGGCGATGATATACATGTCACTCACTCACTTATCACTAAGCTCTTTTATATATATAGATTAAGTATTTTGAATTATTTAATATATTTTAAACTTTTTGTAAATATGTATATAAACGTTAAATAAAACACTGTGATATTATTTTTGTTTAAAAAAATGTTTTTGTTTCTTACTATCATTAAATTATTAAGGTGATTATAGAGTTACATAATTTTTTTATATTCAACAAGTCGGTCATGAAGTATTAAACAATATGAGGATACTCCAGCAGGAATTCGTGCACTCGTTTCAAATTCCAATTTCACATCTATTGGGCCAGTTTTAACAACTTAATTTTGGTGACTAACATCAATTACAACATTGGGGTATCTTTAAACTTTTCCCATGATAAAATTGGTTGTGGTTCCTCTAAATAATAGTTTTGTTGAAATTTAGCATACATATCACACAATACTGCATATCTATTTTCATCAAATTTCAGGTTTAAATCATCATATGGATATGTATCCGAATTTAAGTGAACCTTTATGTTAACTAAATTGGAGTGGATAAATTTTCCTTCTTTTTCTAGAGCGAGTAGTATAAAGCGTGGTCGTTCTCTATTAGTTGATAATTTCACATTCCAATGACATCTAGTTGAACCTTGAAATCTTGGATTAAAATGACAATCCCAACGTCGAAAAGCGATAGAAAGAGGATTTCCATTGTTTATAATTTTCATAATTTGCAGCTTTGATGGATCCGATAAACGTATATGAGGTATTCTCCATGTTATGTTGTTTATTTGTAAATTTAACTTCTCTTTCGGATCTAGGGAATGACAGGCATTTTGATCGCTTGAGCTCCGCAACATAATAAGCTCATGTTTACTATTTAATATTACTTTATTATAATCTTTTGCAAAACCCAAAAGCATTTTAAGGGGCATACAAAAATTGAAAACGCCCATATTTATATCCGTGCCATTACTCCAGACAGCATTTCTCAAAATATTGCTCTCCATGCTTGTAAGTGAAACAAAATTTTTTATAGTACTCGAAGCTCCTAGATAGCACTTACGATCAATTTCAATACCATTCAACTCATATCGTATTTCATCAAATAAGTGTGCAACGCAATTATTGCGTAAATGAGCATTGGTTGATAAATCTCCTCCTGATGATGTTATTGAACCTTCAACATAAATACAACTCTCACTCGGTAAAACATACAAGTCTTGATTTTGTATTGTAATTCTTATTTCATCATTATTTTTAAAAGAGCGAAAATAGGGTACATAGCTATGATAATCTGTAATGTTGTCATCTGAGTAGGGTACGTCTTCAACGTTTAATATTTCAGACATTTCCATTTAAATGAAGTTTAATTGATTTCAAAAATTGTTTACTTCTTCCCTTAAGCGATCGTGTTTTAGGTTTGATTGTCTGGAATGGGTGAATATTTCTGTCTTTTCATATATTTATTGTAGACAATAATTTTGCTATAGATCTCAAATGCAGTCGCAGAGTAATTTCTTCACCACGAAAATTTATTAGACGTTGTTCTTGGTCTGTAATCCAAACTTTAAGTGAACTTATTTCTTTCACATTCACAGGCAAATAAATCAAGTTACTAGGTATCTCATCCATTTTATATCCTGGAGAAACATTTATTCCGAATTCATGTAACGTATGCACAGGCGTGTTATTCATATATGCTCCAGTAGTTATATTACATTGAATCTGTATTGCGCTTACTTTCAAAATATTTACAGGGAGTTGCGAACAATGTCTTCTACCTGGTATTAGGACACCGCCTGCAAATCCAAAGAGTGCACATATTGATCATACTTGATTAAAATTGATTGAATCGTGTGATGAAAATACTTCAAGTTGAAGAGTATTATTATTAGCGACAACCTCAATAACCCTAGTATTGTTTTGATTATCATAAGCTAATTTAATATATTCAGCAATATCCTCAAGTTCATACGAACCAATAGGAATCTCAATGACTTGTTCTCCAATGTGAAATAAATTATTATCCAAATCTACATTTGGTATAGAATTATAAGAGTGAAAATCAATTAAGGCACACTCATAGTCCCCTCTTAATTGAATTGATTTCTTTTTTATAGAATCCACCTTTAATGGGGTTCCCCTCATAATCTTCCAAAATATATGTAACTGGATTAGTTATTTGAATGGGTTTGACACGGAATATTTCAGTGCTATAGTTCGGTGTATATCCTTTCTCAAAGATATTTTTATATTTACTTATTCGAACATAATCCCCCACACGATATTTAGATGAGGGGGATATTTTCATATTACTGAAAACTGTATTCAGTAGCATCTGCTCATTTTTCTTAGTTACTTCAATAGGCGCCATTTTTATAGTTCGATGTATGGTTCTATTGTACTCATCAACCAGTTTTCTATATGTATCAATCCAGTGATACGTACCGTTATAGGAAAATTCCTTAAACATTTTCGATTTTAATGTTCTATTAAATCGATCTACAATTGATGTTTTCATTATGCTATATGTGGAATAATGGTTTATAGAGTATTCTTGTGTTAGCTTTTTAAAATCCTTATTAAAAAATTCTTTTCCATCATCTGTTTGCAAGTGTTTAGGTATCCGACCAGCATTCAAAATTTCTATAAATGCGATGCAGACATCATTAGTGTTTTTGGTTTTAGTTGCTTCAGCCCAGGCATATTTGGAGAATGTATCAATAACTGTTAGCAGGTACTTGTATCCATTGTTTATGGTTGAAAAATTCCCCATTTCAACTAAATCAGCTTGCCATATATCATCAATACCCTTTGTTATACCTCTTCGACGAGGAAATCTCTTCCTGGCTTGAGAATGTAATTCACTTACAATACCCCTCTTCTACATCCTTTAGTATGTTAATATCTCTATTCAGGATAATATTCTGTGGATCTGTGGATATGACATTAAAGACCCCATGCTTTGAACATCTTTATTTTTTTAATATCTCTTTTTAAACGGTTTATTTCATTTCGTAAATTTTGTACTTCCGATGATAGCTATCTTAATTAATTTTTTTATGTTGGATATCGAGGTTATTACGCAATTCCAAAAAATTTCGAAGCATTTTTTCTAAATTTATTAGAGTTGGAGTAGTGACCGAATTTATCGACGCACATTTCATAATTGATGCTATTTGTTTAATGTTAGTGTATTATATTAGCTTTTCTTAATTCTTCAATTATTGACATTATTTCATTGTCTTGATTTGTATGTCCAGCTTTCCTGGATGCTATCAATAATTTTAAACGTTTAACTATTTCATTAGGATCGTCCCAATATATATAGTTTGGTCTTTTGAGATTTACTTTCATTAACCCTTGACCTGTGTGAGTTGATTGAAACATTTTCTTAATGATTTTAGTATACCTTGAACCACGGTTTCCTCTTATTTGTCCGACAGGATCAAAATTTCTTCTGTTCTTTTCTTATATATATCCTGTTCTTTTCTTATATATATCCAACTCAAATTGATCGAAACCACTGGGGTCTTTACGAAATAGGAGATTGAATAGACCTGGTGAGTGAGCCCATGTTTGGTTTCCAATCCTCACTTTATCATCAACAAAGTAGAGCTTACTATTTCCAAATTTCCAATCACCATTTTCATCTCATTGAGGACCATATATTGAATCGAACGTTTTATTCTCCAATAATAAGGATAGATTTCCAGCCCCCTCCATATTTTTTGATCCTTCTCCTTCCTCGTCTTCAGAATAGAACGTTTCATCATTAGAATCATATTGATATTCGTTTTTTACATCATGTTCTTTTTCATTTTTGATTTCATTTTCTTTCTTGATTGAGTTAATAGATTTTTTGGTTTCATTTAAATTTAAATGTGATAATTTCACCACTTCATTTAATGGTTTTACAATAGGTTTGAATGTGTATTGTAATCGTCTCCCCACTTCTTCTCCATCCTTAATTGATTGGAATTTTCTTTTTAGAATGCTCCTAGATTTAATGAATTCTTTTAATAGGTTCTCATCCATTTTAAAACTGATCGGTTGATAAGGCGAACAGTAGTGCGATTCTGTAACTTTTTTTAATAACGAACCGACATCGGTAATTAACAAAAATATTCGGTTGAGTTAACGAATGTGCTATTCTGTAACTTTACGTTACCGATTGTAAAAATCGGTAGCACATACCGACGAATATCGATAGAAAGACAAATTGTCAAAATTATATTTTAATATTTATTATTGTATTTTTTTAAGTTGAAAATATTATTTCTTTGCAACTACAGAAGACAAAACGCGTAAGGAAGAAAACATATCTCTTTTTGGAAGTAATGTGCCAAGTATCCCAACAATGCAAGTATCCCAACAATGAGTTTTCCAAGGGTAGCTTCAACGTCAAGTTTGTATGTATGTAAGTACTTCTAGGAGATAAATGAACAGTACATATGTACATATCATAGATTTTGGTGTTTTTTATATAGATATCTCCGATTTATGTGTTTTAAGTGGACAGGAACTTGTCTTGCGGACCAACAAATTTGCCTGCAGTCTCAGAAAGTATACACCGTCTGTGTTGCAGTGAAAGAAGATTCATTATATGTATATGTTTAATAGATATATGTAATCAGAATCGTTGCTCAAAAGGTCATGTGTGTGATATAAAATATAAATGTATTTAAAGCGCTGTTTTATTCATTTGTTTTCTAATTACAAATGACCCTACCATATTTTGGATTGTGGCGCTTTGAAAGCTAATTCGGAATAGCGCAATAAAAAGAAGAACTAGATAAAGATTGAGGTTTAAAATATAACATGACATGACATTATCGTCATTTGAGTTTATATATTCACGCCCACATTAAACAGAATTTCTCATAGTGGAGAGTATAAAAAGTTCGGAAATCCGAACTTATACGCCATTTTTAGCATTCTTATTGTTAGTGATGCTGAGTTTTAATCTATAAGATTACCACAGAACAAAGTAGGTTATAGGAACACTATACACGTTTTTGCCTCAATACGGCATTAAAGCCAACTAAAGTCTCCTAGAAAGATTGTGTTAAGCGCATTGGTATAGGTCTTATATAAAAGTGCCACACTTGAGTTCTTTTAAAACTTTAGCTAACGTTTTCCCTCTTTAAAAATAAAGACAAATTTTGGCGTAGCCTTGATATATATTGTAAAATGGACTTTGGTAGCACCGATTTGATTGATGTTACATAAAGACTCCAAGACCGTCGAAGATCTAAAAATTTCCCTTTGACGATCTTTATGTAGCTTCAATAAAATCGGCGCTGGCGAAAGAGCAACAGTGGCGGAGCTGCCCATGTATCCTACATAGTTAACCCTTATGTTAATGACTTAAGAAGGTTTTTTTCTCAATGAGGCGGAATTTATCTTGTATACCCTTCTTATTAACATAACATCTGTTCAAACAAAAACGCCTTTGTTAAGAGAAATCGGCTGAATATTGTAATCATGTACTGTCGTTAAGACTTAACAACTACTTTTTTTTGGTTAACTTAACAATAATTTTCGGTAATTAACGACAAATTTTACCGACAAAAATTGTTAAAATTGGTTACAGAATAGCACTTACCGAAAATTATCGCTAACTACCGACATTCGTCGTTAATTTTGTCGTTAAGGAGTTACAGAATCGCACTACAGGGCGGTTTTAAGCAGTTAAATATAGGTATTTATGTTGAACTGATCGTTTATAGCAGTTTTGAATAGGGCGGTTTACGTTAAATAGTTCGGTTTCAAATAGAGCAGTTTGTGTTGAACCGATCGGTTTAAGCAGTTAAGTAAGACGTGCTTTATTCGAAGTATTAATGATTACTAAATATGAATGAATATGTCAAATCCTTTTCCATATCGACCATTTGCAATGCTATCATCTTTACTTATAACCAAAAATTCATATTTTTCTTTCCATCATTCTCGACACATGTCTGTAAACTGATTAAATGACATATCACCACCAACATGTTCATTAAATATATGCTTCATATTAATGGAATATTGTTTGAAAACAATAATAAAGTTGGCATTATCTCTCACAAGATGTTTGGGAATTAGTGTATATGTTTGACATAAATAGAAGGAGTCTATGTTTCTATGTCTCCCCATACAAAAGTATGCACGAATATTATTTTGTTTTTCGCAGGCAACATCATCAAATATCGTTATAGAATATTCCTCAGCATCATTTGGTTGTATAACTTCAGTATTTTCAGAAAATGTGTGAAACCCCATGCCTTTAATAGGAGTAATGAGTTGTTCCAAATATTTATATTTTGGTTGATGGAGTGATTTCGAATATAAATATATATTTTTGAATTTCAATCCATTAGGACTCTCAATTAAACTAATCATTATGTTTGTTTTTCCACAATTTTAAGGACCTACTATTACAGCTCGAATAGAATTAGGTAGTAATCAACTGTGTTTAGGGATATCACTATTATGTTGTTTAACATCAAAGTTTCTCACTTTAATATTTGTATCTTGTTGCACCAATCGCATTTTGAAGACTGTATATTATACTGAATTCTTCATAAAGTTTATATAAATATTTCTTTTATTCATCTAGATCATTCATAAACATATAAAATGGTTGTTTATAATAAAAATATACTTAATAACAAACGAATCATCCAAAGAAGAGGATTACTAAATAAAATCATAGACTCGCTTCCATTTGAACTTCATTTACCTGGATATCAGTTTTGCGGTCCTGGTACAAAGTTGGAAACAGATTAAGGAGAGGTGACAAGGGAATAAATGGTTTAGATTCTGCATGTAAACTCCATGATATTGAATATTCGAAAACTACGGATACAGACGTAAGGAATAAAGCCGATCGAGAAATAGCTGAAAGAGATTGGCAGCGAGTTAAAGCAAAAGATAGTACCTCGGGTGAAAAAGTTAGTGCATATTTGGTTACCAACACTATGAAGGCCAAATCAAAACTTGGTATGGATATTTCTAAGACCCCAAATTGCAGAAAGAAACTGTTTACCTCGGCTGTAAAAAATGCAACAACAATCTTAAAAAAGAAGAAAACAAATGATCTTAATGCAGCTGTAAAAATTGCTCGAAAAACAATTGGAGAAACATTTAAAGGAAATAAATCAAATGTTGTCATCCCTAGGGTTATAAGAGTACCCAAAATTGGTGGATTTCTTCCAATTGTCCCAATATTTACAGCACTTAGTGCTGTAGGAGCATTAGCTACTGGCGGATCTTCCATAGCAAAAGCAGTAAACTCAGCTAAAAATGCAAAGAAGCAGCTAGAAGAAAATATTCGTCATAATAAATCTATGGAGAACATTGCTATTGGTCATGGTCTTTACCTAAAAAAAGAGGAATGGGTATAGTACTTAAAAAGAAAACATGGACAAAAACTTTTAAGTCAGCTACCCAACAGACCGCTAACAGATATTGATTTGAAAGTGTTTGGAAAAATATATCTCACACTTTAGGGGTGTTTATATGAGAGATAAACTACCTACTAAACCATATGTCATAGAATCTGGTATTATAAACCTTGACTCTTACATTGGTCTAAGTACCCATTGGTAGCATACTACAAAACTAACAATAAAATAGGATATTTTGACAGTTTCGGTAATCTACAACCACCCCTTGAATTACTACGTTATTTAGGTACTAATATAGCTTATAATTATGTAAGAAAACAAAAGTTCAATACATTCAATTGTGGACATTTATGTTTGGAATTTTTATTGAATAAGGAACGTATCTAAAAAAATAGTTATAGTTAAATTTACTATTATTTTTGTTTAATATAATTATAAAACTATTATAAGAGAGTTAGTGTAAAACTAATTTAATAGACCAATAAGAATAAACAGAAAACCTAACAAAACGTGTTTTTATTTAACATATAATTATTTATATAACCAATAAAATGAATTTAACATTATTATAAATATTAAAAATATAAAAAATTAATTTTTAATTTTAACAAATGCTTTTTAATTTGACTTTGTAAAAAGTATTTCTTCCGAAATAGATATATGTGCTCCACATACATCATAACTTATTTCTGGCAGTAGTTTATTAAGTTCATATTCATTCAGGGGTATGTTTTTGGTTTTATGTCTTCTCATAAGTGGACAGTTTTTAGACCAACGTATATGCCCATAAATAGGTGAATCGGTTTCATTCCAACAACTTATTTCCACTCCACAGAAATAGCATATAACTTTATCAGTTTCACCAGTATAATTATATCCAAACATTCCCATATCTCCAGGTTTAATGCTTTTTATTGGCCACAAATTAAATGTCTTCAATCGCTCATCTTCTATATGAAAAGCGTTTTGTATGAACCTTTTTGATTTTGGTTTCTGAATGTCAGCGCAATACAACTTCACAGTGAAACTTAATTTTAAAAGTAAAAACATGATGATGGTTGAATTCATCTTTATAGAAAAAATCATACCATCTTTTAATTAATAAAAATAAAACGCATTGTTTGTTTTTTATTTTAAGTATATTGTATTTATTTATATGTGTATGTGTAAAATATTATAGTATATAAGAAGAATAAAAGAATTCTGTTGGTATTTGTTTTAATTCCAGCTTGTATGAAGTGTTGTCAGCTCCCTCGCGTAAAGGTATTTTTGCGATGGAAAATCCTCCTTCACTCAACTGGGTTATGGCTTCGTCTCCTAGGGAAAGGAATCTTGCTGGCAGATAAAGAATCGATTCATCCAACTTTAAAACTATCTTCTTTCCGTATTTGGTTTGCGTCTTGTATGCTCCACTAATACTGTATTCCTTATTAACTTCCATTTCCTTCATACTTAAGGTTTTCTTGAAGTTTAAAAAGTTGAATGAGTTGACTAAATCCATGTTTGTGGTGTCTTAATATTATACTGTGAGTTTAAACAGACTTCCAAGACAAAAATAGACTTCAAAACAAAAATAGATTTCTTCACATATTTTTCATTTTATTTCTATATTTTTTTTACATACATAAGTCTAGAAACGTTAGTAACATACTATTATCACATAAACCTAAAGCTATTTCTTTTAAAATGTGATAATTTTTTATTACATATACTCTAATTGTGTTAAGGTCAGCATTTACTAGTTGCTGTTCTATCTCCTCAGGTGGAATATTAATAATTTTTCGCGTGTGTTCTCCTGCTATAACTTCATTCAACCAGACCTCTGTAAAAATTTGTGCGTTTTGTGAGAATGGAAAACTCTCTTGCGATAGCAATACATTTCGTTCTGTTGCACTATCGGCTTCTCCTTCTTCCATACTCTCTTCCCAATTGCTAGAGTCTTCCAAAAGTGTTGGTTGTGTTTGCATGAATTCTTTATCATCTCCGTCATATTCATGAAATTTCCAACTGTTGCATGTATATACTGATTTCTGTACATTTTCTAAAGAAGGTTCTCCCGATGGCTTTAAATACCAATCATCTGTATCCTGACTTGTTTCTATTGATACAACTTCTTCCTTAATATCCTTAGCTTCTTGCTCCATATTTAAAAACTCTAGCTCCATGGATATAACATCTTGCTCCATAGGTTTGTTTTTGTATTTCATGTTTCCTGCCTCTTCTTTATCAATGTCTTGCAACATGGATATTAACAAAATGTCACTATCCTTGTTCCAGTCGTATGTATGCGCACTTAATGAGTTGATGTTTTGTTTAAGACTGATATATATTTCGAGCGGGTTACTAGATTTTAAACGTTCTAAAGATTCTAAAATTTCTATAAAACATTCTTTACAATTCCAACTTGTTTAAATCTTAGTAACCTAAGCATTTAACAATTCCACACTTAATATAAAAATTCAATATAATTTAACTTCTTATTATCAATAACATTTAGATAGTTGAAAAAACCATGCACGTTTTATTAATAATTTTCTTTCACCTTTTTTCTCTTGCGACACACACAATAGGTTAACCTATTCTTTCACTTCTCACCCTAGATGTTTATCAACTATCATATTAACACACACCCACAACCAGAATAATAATGAGTACATTTCCTCCACATCTAAGAACCCCAAACCTTCACTGTATTTTCTTTACAATATTCAATGATGACCGTCTGATAGAAACATCGATCTTTAGAATATTCAATAGTGATCGTTTTGATGGAAACATCGATCTTGCTCATTAGTATTCATATGGCGTGTGACAAAATTCGTAACAGTTTTCCCTTCACCTTAATATTTTCCCAATAATGTAACAGCCACATGATTTTTGATTCCAATTATATTAAAAAAGGTGGTCACGTGCCACTAGTTTTTCCCCCTTTTTTTCTTTATTAAATAATAACGTAATATTTTCCCACCTTATTTTATTCTTTATATTGTATCAGAATTTTAATTATATTCATTATTACTTTCTTATTTTCATAAAAACAACAACAACATATACTTTGTTCTAATTTAAAAATAAAGGGCGATCACGTTCCACTAGTTTATTACTTACTCATTAATCAACCTTTTAAAAACCACACTATATTTTAAATAAAACAACAACAACATATACTTTATTCTAATTTATACAAAAGGAGATCACGTATTGCCAATTTTTATTGCTTGTAGGTAAATGTCTTTTTTGAGAAGTGATTAAATTGATTCACATACCGTAGCAATACCCTACTGTGTTTTGGGAGTTTACGTCATTTATTCAATAGTTATTGTATAGAATTGATTACTTACATGATGCATTTTTATAAAACGTGTTATATGTAAAAAGCGTTTACATTTCCAAAACACCTGCATTAAATGAAGTGTAAAACGCGTTTTACAGTTTAAGCTTATACCCCGGTTACACTTAACAGGATTTAATAAACCCACTGGGTTTCAAATGTCAACTCGAGGGCGCAAAGGTCAAATAAATCTTCATGAAGTGGGTTAACCCGGCAAAAAACTCTAATGTGACCGTGTTATAAAGACTACTACTTAAGGCGTTGTATATATTATAGCCTTTTGCAGCGTTAACCTTCTTAATGCGGATTTGTTTGACGTATAGGCAAATGAATTGACATTTAAAACCCAGTGGGTTTGTTAAATCCGGTTATATATAAAGGTAATATTAGTCATTTCCGGAAATTTTTCATTATTTGATTACAAACAAACTATTAGAAATATATAAACTACTAGCAGACCCCGGTCCGCGTTGCTGGCCCGTCGTAATGAGTTTTAATTCAAAAGTAGGTATTTTCTACCTAACTTCTTCGGTCCATTGTCAAACCGAGAAGGATTTTAAATTTATCAACAGATTTTGTCTGCAACCTTTCTTTTCTCTTACGGACTTTGTCGGATTTTTCGCCAATTTGTGCCTTTTAGGATTTATTATCTTCCATGTCACTGTCTTTATCCTAAAGCGATCTAATAATAAAAGTTAAAAAATTAATGAAACGAATTCTCCCGCTTATTTAGACCTATATGTTTTAGCTTTTCATGGCTCATGGACCGTTGAACCTCACCATTTAAGTACATTTGTAAATATATAGTTTTTCTTAATCGGGGGACAACCACCGTTGTCTCGAAAACTAATTTGCAACCTGATGCACTCATAAGTTTAACAAATACACCGATTATAAAATAATAGGCCCCGAAATTTGTCTACAAATATATAGCATTTTGGACCACGGAACATACCTAAATATTTTCTGAAAATTAGGTTCAGTAGTTTTGGAAAAATAATGTTTTGAAAAGAGTGGGCGTGGTCATCAGTTTTCAAGATATAATATATTAAAAAAAGTGGGCCTGGTCCGGTCCTAGGGTGCACACAACTTCATTGCCTACCAAAATGTATGCTGAAACCTATATAATCATAAGTTTGGCTTATACATATAGCGTTTAACAGAAAGGCATGGGGAAGGTACCCCACATAACAACGGCAAACATTGAGCTTTTGCTGCAAATTTTATGGAAATCCCTTCAGTAGTATTGGAGTTATGACATACTAAAAAAAACAGGCTTGGTCGGGCCTATAGGCCCCAAAGAAGTACATAGATTGTAGATTAATCCGTAAATTTTTATTCCGATACATACATAATTTTTGCAAATATAACGTTTTTTTTTTTTTAAATATCGCATAGGGGAGGTACCCCGCCCCCTCTGGAATTCAATAAAATATGTAACCTGTTTTCGGGGGCGTGATAAACTTTTCTTTCCAAAAAACCTAAGTTGGTTTATGACAGCATTTAATTTTTATTCATAAAGGTAAGGCGTTTTTTTAAATATGCCCTTTTCAAAATTCAAGAAAATATGCCTGTACATTCCCTGACATTTTCACGAATATCGGTTCAGTAGTTTTGTAGATGTAACATATTTTAAAAGTGGGTATGGTCAAGTCTGTGGTTCCAAAAAAGGAGGTAAGGTCGGAGACACAACCACAATTAACTTCCAAATAGATACATTCGTAATTATTGTAAATACAACATTTTTAAAAATGTAGGGTATAGGGGAAGTTCCCCGCCCTTTCCGAAATTCAACTGAATTTGTAGCCTATTTTAAGCGGGGACCATCTCTGTACATTCCCTGGCAAATTTCAGGAAAATCGGTTCAGTAGTTTTTGTAGAAATGATAAAAATAGAAATTTGAAAAAGTGGGCATGGTCAAATTTTCTTTGCATAAAAACTCAAGTCGAAAATGGGTCCAGCCGTTCTCAACTGATGCCATTACCAACGAACGATATTTGATATTTTTTTTAAAGATTTAAAAGTTTAGACAAATCGCGATTTTCTTGAAAATCCCCTGTAGATATAACCTAATTAGAAAGTGAGCGTGGTCGGATCTTAAGTCACAAAATAAGTACGTAAGGTTGGAGACACAATCGCCATTGACTCGCAAATAAATTCCCAAACCCATACATTCGTATTTGTTGCAAATATTGCATTTTTACAAAAATAGGGCATAGGGGAGGTACCCGCCCGATCGGAAAGTCAAAAAATATGTAGCCTATATTTATTGGGGACCAATCCTGTACATTCGCTGAAAGTTTCAGGAAAATCGATTTAGAAGTTTCGTAGATATAACATATTTAAAAAAGTGGGCGTTGTCCAGTCTTAATGCCCCAAATAAGCACGTAAGGTCGGAGACACAATCGCCATTGACTCGGAAATTAATTTTCATGGCGATACATTTGTAATTGTTGCAAATATTGCATTTTTACAAAAATAGGGCGTAGGGGAGGTAACCCACCCGATCCGAAATTTAACCAAATATGTAGCCTATTTCAACCGGGGGCCATCACTCTACGTTCCCTGCAAATTTCAGAAAAATCTATTGAGTAGTTCCGTAGATATAACATATTTATAAAAGTGGGCGGAAAAGTGGGCGTGGCCAATTTTTCTTTGCATAAAAACCTAAAATTGACTATGACTAACATTTCCACAAAAAATTATCCAAATCGCTCTAGCCGTTTTCAACTGATTCAATTACCAACAAACGGCAATTGAGTTTTATATATAAATATATAAACTATTTTGAATGCGAATTCGGATTTATTGGTACAGATCTTGTATTTCGGTGAAAAGATAACTTTTTATCTTTTCACCAAAATACAAGCCTTTTAATGACGCAAAACTTTTTTGATTATTGTGCGTTCGGTTTTACATTGCACTGCATTTAGTAAATCCTGCAAAAGTTCTAATGTAAACACGACGTAAGACTTATGCCACATGCTAAAACTTTCACTATTTTATTTCCATTTTATAAATATACTAGCAGACCCCGGTCCGCGTTGCTGGCCCGTCGTAATGAGTTTTAATTCAAAAGTAGGTATTTTCTACCTAACTTCTTCGGTCCATTGTCAAACCGAGAAGGATTTTAAATTTATCAACAGATTTTGTCTGCAACCTTTCTTTTCTCTTACGGACTTTGTCGGATTTTTCGCCAATTTGTGCCTTTTAGGATTTATTATCTTCCATGTCACTGTCTTTATCCTAAAGCGATCTAATAATAAAAGTTAAAAAATTAATGAAACGAATTCTCCCGCTTATTTAGACCTATATGTTTTAGCTTTTCATGGCTCATGGACCGTTGAACCTCACCATTTAAGTACATTTGTAAATATATAGTTTTTCTTAATCGGGGGACAACCACCGTTGTCTCGAAAACTAATTTGCAACCTGATGCACTCATAAGTTTAACAAATACACCGATTATAAAATAATAGGCCCCGAAATTTGTCTACAAATATATAGCATTTTGGACCACGGAACATACCTAAATATTTTCTGAAAATTAGGTTCAGTAGTTTTGGAAAAATAATGTTTTGAAAAGAGTGGGCGTGGTCATCAGTTTTCAAGATATAATATATTAAAAAAGTGGGCCTGGTCCGGTCCTAGGGTGCACACAACTTCATTGCCTACCAAAATGTATGCTGAAACCTATATAATCATAAGTTTGGCTTATACATATAGCGTTTAACAGAAAGGCATGGGGAAGGTACCCCACATAACAACGGCAAACATTGAGCTTTTGCTGCAAATTTTATGGAAATCCCTTCAGTAGTATTGGAGTTATGACATACTAAAAAAAACAGGCTTGGTCGGGCCTATAGGCCCCAAAGAAGTACATAGATTGTAGATTAATCCGTAAATTTTTATTCCGATACATACATAATTTTTGCAAATATAACGTTTTTTTTTTTAAAAAATATCGCATGGGGGAGGTACCCCGCCCCCTCTGGAATTCAATAAAATATGTAACCTGTTTTCGGGGGCGTGATAAACTTTTCTTTCCAAAAAACCTAAGTTGGTTTATGACAGCATTTAATTTTTATTCATAAAGGTAAGGCGTTTTTTTAAATATGCCCTTTTCAAAATTCAAGAAAATATGCCTGTACATTCCCTGACATTTTCACGAATATCGGTTCAGTAGTTTTGTAGATGTAACATATTTTAAAAGTGGGTATGGTCAAGTCTGTGGTTCCAAAAAAGGAGGTAAGGTCGGAGACACAACCACAATTAACTTCCAAATAGGTACATTCGTAATTATTGTAAATACAACATTTTTAAAAATGTAGGGTATAGGGGAAGTTCCCCGCCCTTTCCGAAATTCAACTGAATTTGTAGCCTATTTTAAGCGGGGACCATCTCTGTACATTCCCTGGCAAATTTCAGGAAAATCGGTTCAGTAGTTTTTGTAGAAATGATAAAAATAGAAAATTGAAAAAGTGGGCATGGTCAAATTTTCTTTGCATAAAAACTCAAGTCGAAAATGGGTCCAGCCGTTCTCAACTGATGCCATTACCAACGAACGATATTTGATTTTTATTTATAAAGATTTAAAAGTTTAGATAAATCGCGATTTTCTTGAAAATCCCCTGTAGATATAACCTAATTAGAAAGTGAGCGTGGTCGGATCTTAAGTCACAAAATAAGTACGTAAGGTTGGAGACACAATCGCCATTGACACGCAAATAAATTCCCAAACCCATACATTCGTATTTGTTGCAAATATTGCATTTTTACAAAAATAGGGCATAGGGGAGGTACCCGCCCGATCGGAAAGTCAAAAAATATGTAGCCTATATTTATTGGGGACCAATCCTGTACATTCGCTGAAAGTTTCAGGAAAATCGATTTAGAAGTTTCGTAGATATAACATATTTAAAAAAGTGGGCGTTGTCCAGTCTTAATGCCCCAAATAAGCACGTAAGGTCGGAGACACAATCGCCATTGACTCGGAAATTAATTTTCATGGCGATACATTTGTAATTGTTGCAAATATTGCATTTTTACAAAAATAGGGCGTAGGGGAGGTAACCCACCCGATCCGAAATTTAAACAAATATGTAGCCTATTTCAACCGGGGGCCATCACTCTACGTTCCCTGCAAATTACAGAAAAATCTATTGAGTAGTTCCGTAGATATAACATATTTATAAAAGTGGGCGGAAAAGTGGGCGTGGCCAATTTTTCTTTGCATAAAAACCTAAAATTGACAATGACTAACATTTCCACAAAAAATTATCCAAATCGCTCTAGCCGTTTTCAACTGATTCAATTACCAACAAACGGCAATTGAGTTTTATATATAAAGAAGATGTATATTATTTTCATAAAAGAGGGAGTAGAATACAACAATAGAAGAAAATGCGTTGTTTTGTCGCAAATTGTGTATGTATAGATTATCAATAAGAAGAAGTTAACAGCACAAAGTGGATGGCGAAGAAGAAGAATTTGGCGCAAATTTTAACCACCAGTTGGAAACCAGAAAATTGGAAAGTTTGTTCTACGAAAAACTGACCCAGAACATATAGGTATGCCAAAATGCTCGTGAGGACTTGCTCCTTAATTTGGCGTTGAGACTTTTGTGTACGATTTTATATTGTGGCTTCCAGAGCCAATTATCTGTCCTGACCACCAGTTGGAAACCAGAAAATTGGAAACTTTGTTCAACAAAAAACTGACCTGGAACATGTGGATTATGCCAAAATGCTTATGAGGACTCACTCTTTCATTTGGCGTTGAGAATTTTGTGTACGTTTTTATATTGTGGCTTCCAGAGCCAATTTTCTGTCCAGACCACCAGTTGGAAACCAGAAAATTGGAAACTTTGTTCTACAAAAAACTGACCTGGAACATATAGAGTATGCCAAAATGCTCGTGAGGACTCCCTCTTTCATTTGGCGTTGAGACTATTGTGTACGTTTTCATATTGTGGCTTCCAGAGCCAACTTTCTGTCCTGACCACCAGTTGGAAACCAGAAAATTGGAAACTTTGTTCTACAAAAAACTGACCTGAAACATATGGAGTATGCCAAAATGTTCGTGAGGACTACATCTTTCATTTGGCGTTGAGAATTTTGTGTACTTTTTTACATTGTGGCTTCCAGAGCCAATTTTCTGTCCTGACCACCAGTTGGAAACATATGGAGTATGCCAAAATGCTCGTGAGGACTCCCTCTTTCATTTGGCCTTGAGACTTTTGTGTACGTTTTTATGTCGTGACCACCAGTTAGAAACCAGAAAATTGGAAACTTTGTTCTAAAAAAAACTTGAGACTTTTGTGTACGTTTTTATGTCGTGACCACCAGTTAGAAACCAGAAAATTGGAAACTTTGTTCTAAAAAAAACTGACCTGGAACATGTGGAGTGTGCCAAAATGCTCGTGAGGACTCCCTCTCTCATTTGGCGTTGAGAATTTTGTGTACGTTTTTATATTGTGGCTTCCAGATCCAATTTTCTGTCCTGACCACCAGTTGGAAACCAGAAAATTGAAAACTTTGTTCTACAAAGAACTGACATGGAACAGGCAGATTATGCAAAAACGCTCGTGAGGACCCCCTCTTTCATTTGGCGTTGAGACTTTTGTGCACGTTTTTATATTGTGGCTTCCAGAGCCAATTTTCTGTCCTGACCAACAGTTGGAAACCAGAAAATTGGAAACTTTGTTCTACAAAAAACTGACATGGAACAGGCGGAGTATGCCAAAATGCTCGTGAGGACTCCCTCTTTCATTTGGTGTTGAGACTTTTGTGTACTTTTTTATATTGTGGCTTCCAGAGCCAATTTTCTGTCCTGACCACCAGTTGAAAACCAGAAAATTGGAAACTTTGTTCTAAAAAAACTGACCTGGAACATATGGAGTGTGCCAAAATGCTCGTGAGGACTCCCTCTTTTATTTGGCGTTGAGAATTTTGTGTACGTTTTTATATTGTGGCTTCCAGATCCAATTTTCTGTCCTGACCACCAGTTGGAAACCAGAAAATTGAAAACTTTGTTCTACAAAAAACTGACATGGAACAGGCGGAGTATGCAAAAATGCTCGTGAGGACTCCCTCTTTAATTTGGCGTTGAGACTTTTGTGTACGTTTTTAAATTGTGGCTTTTTTGGTTTTTTTTATTGTACAATTTCAATAATATACAAATTATAGGTATGCCTCAGCGCAGATGGCATTATAGAGGCTAATAGGCAACTCTTTTATATTACAACTAGCAAAATGCCCGCTACTTCGTATGCGGAAAGGATATAAAAAAACAAATAAACAATATATAATATGGAAATGACAAACACTGAAAATTTGGTAGCACTAATACCAATTTTAATCAATATTTATTTTTATCTTAGTACTGTACGTACCCCTTTAAAAAAGATCAGCCGTATCTCACCCTTACACATTAACAGCGAGATCAACGTTGCACACCAATACACACCCTAACTCCAAAAAATAAAAATTCCAGCACTGTCCCTACACCCAAAAACAAATTTAGTACCATTAAGTAATTTTCGTATATTTATGGTACGTATTTCGACGACATATCTCAGCCATACACGGACATTAATACAAAATAATTACAGTAAATTCCATAATAATTACAGTAATTCCAAATCTCAAGATTCCAGCTGTATCCGTTCGTCCAATTCCAAATTGTACCAAACTTAGTATCAAGTCGAACTCTTCGTACCCATAAGAAAGATTTTCCAAAACTACCTCAATCCTTCACTTTAGTAGTAATCTTACTTCCAAATTTCAGGATTCAAACTCTATCCGTTAAACCAAATTAAAATTGTACTAAATTTAGAACAATTTAGAATTTTCGTACCAATTTTCAAAACTTCCTCAACGCAACAGGGCTACAATAATCATACTTTCAAATTGCAGGATTCCACCGCTATCCGTTCACCTACATACAAATTGTACTAAATTTAGTACCATTTAGTGCTTTTCGCAACCATAAGTTTGCTTTTTCAAAACAACCTGAATCCTACTCTTCGACTGTAATCGTAATTCCAAATTTCAGGATTCCAGCTCTATTAATTCACCCGAATCCAAATTGTATCTCATTTAGTACCATTTCTTTCCCAAACAAAAATTTTAGGATTCCAGCTCTACCCGTTCACCCAAATCCACATTGTACCATATTTAGTACCATTTAGTACTTCTCGTACGCACACGTACGACTTTTCAAAATTTCCTCAATACTACACTCCTACAGTAATCTTAATTCCTAATTCCGACACTATCCGTTTACTAAAATTCAAATTGTACCGAATTTAGTGCTTTCTGTACCCATAAGTACGAATTTCCAAAACTACCACAATTCTACTGTCCGACAGTAATCTTAGTTCCAAATTTCAGAATTCCAGCTTTATCCGTTCATCCAAATCCAAATTGTACCAAATTTAGTACCATTTAGTACTTTTCGTACTCAAAGGTACGAATTTCTAAAACTATCTCAATCCTACACCCCTACAGTAATCTTAATTCAAAACTTTAGGATTCCAGCTCTATCCGTTCACCCAAATCCAAATTTAGTACTGCTCGTAATCATAAATACGAACTTCCAAAACCATTTCCTTATTTCAACGCCATTTCCCAACCTTGATACTTAAAATTCAGGATTCCAGTTCTATCCGTTCACCCAAATCCAAATTGTAATAAATTTAGTACCATTTAGTACTTTTCCTACACATGAATACGAATTTCCAAAATTTCCCCAATCCTATGATCCAACAGTAATCTCAATTTCAAATTTCAGGATTCCAGCTCTGTCCGTTCACTCGAATCCCTATTGTACCAAATTTAGTACTTTTCGAACACATAAGTACGAATTTCCAAAACCACCCTCATATCTCAGTCCTACACTTCACAGTAATCTTAATTCCAAATTTCAGGTTTCCAGCTACATACATACGTTCACCCAAATCCAAATTGTACTAAATTTAGTACCATTTAGTACTTTTCGTACCCATAAGTACGAATTTTCAAAACTACCTCAATTCTACACCCCACCAGTAATCTCAATTCCAAATTTCGAGATTCCAACTATATCCGTTCACCCAAATCCCCATTGTCCCAAATTTAGTACCATTTAGTACTTTTCATTCACGTTTTTATATTGTGGCTTCCAGAGCCAATTTTCTGTCCAGACCACCAGTTGGAAACCAGAAAATTGGAAACTTTGTTCTACAAAAAACTGACCTGGAACATATAGAGTATGCCAAAATGCTCGTGAGGACTCCCTCTTTCATTTGGCGTTGAGACTATTGTGTACGTTTTCATATTGTGGCTTCCAGAGACAACTTTCTGTCCTGACCACCAGTTGGAAACCAGAAAATTGGAAACTTTGTTCTACAAAAAACTGACCTGGAGCATATGGAGTATGCCAAAATGTTCGTGAGGACTACATCTTTCATTTGGCGTTGAGAATTTTGTGTACTTTTTTACATTGTGGCTTCCAGAGCCAATTTTCTGTCCTGACCACCAGTTGGAAACATATGGAGTATGCCAAAATGCTCGTGAGGACTCCCTCTTTCATTTGGCCTTGAGACTTTTGTGTACGTTTTTATGTCGTGACCACCAGTTAGAAACCAGAAAATTGGAAACTTTGTTCTAAAAAAAACTTGAGACTTTTGTGTACGTTTTTATGTCGTGACCACCAGTTAGAAACCAGAAAATTGGAAACTTTGTTCTAAAAAAAACTGACCTGGAACATGTGGAGTGTGCCAAAATGCTCGTGAGGACTCCCTCTCTCATTTGGCGTTGAGAATTTTGTGTACGTTTTTATATTGTGGCTTCCAGATCCAATTTTCTGTCCTGACCACCAGTTGGAAACCAGAAAATTGAAAACTTTGTTCTACAAAGAACTGACATGGAACAGGCAGATTATGCAAAAACGCTCGTGAGGACCCCCTCTTTCATTTGGCGTTGAGACTTTTGTGCACGTTTTTATATTGTGGCTTCCAGAGCCAATTTTCTGTCCTGACCAACAGTTGGAAACCAGAAAATTGGAAACTTTGTTCTACAAAAAACTGACATGGAACAGGCGGAGTATGCCAAAATGCTCGTGAGGACTCCCTCTTTCATTTGGTGTTGAGACTTTTGTGTACTTTTTTATATTGTGGCTTCCAGAGCCAATTTTCTGTCCTGACCACCAGTTGAAAACCATAAAATTGGAAACTTTGTTCTAAAAAAACTGACCTGGAACATATGGAGTGTGCCAAAATGCTCGTGAGGACTCCCTCTTTTATTTGGCGTTGAGAATTTTGTGTACGTTTTTATATTGTGGCTTCCAGATCCAATTTTCTGTCCTGACCACCAGTTGGAAACCAGAAAATTGAAAACTTTGTTCTACAAAAAACTGACATGGAACAGGCGGAGTATGCAAAAATGCTCGTGAGGACTTCCTCTTTAATTTGGCGTTGAGACTTTTGTGTACGTTTTTAAATTGTGGCTTTTTTGGTTTTTTTTATTGTACAATTTCAATAATATACAAATTATAGGTATGCCTCAGCGCAGATGGCATTATAGAGGCTAATAGGCAACTCTTTTATATTACAACTAGCAAAATGCCCGCTACTTCGTATGCGGAAAGGATATAAAAAAACAAATAAACAATATATAATATGGAAATGACAAACACTGAAAATTTGGTAGCACTAATACCAATTTTAATCAATATTTATTTTTATCTTAGTACTGTACGTACCCCTTTAAAAAAGATCAGCCGTATCTCACCCTTACACATTAACAGCGAGATCAACGTTGCACACCAATACACACCCTAACTCCAAAAAATAAAAATTCCAGCACTGTCCCTACACCCAAAAACAAATTTAGTACCATTAAGTAATTTTCGTATATTTATGGTACGTATTTCGACGACATATCTCAGCCATACACGGACATTAATACAAAATAATTACAGTAAATTCCATAATAATTACAGTAATTCCAAATCTCAAGATTCCAGCTGTATCCGTTCGTCCAATTCCAAATTGTACCAAACTTAGTATCAAGTCGAACTCTTCGTACCCATAAGAAAGATTTTCCAAAACTACCTCAATCCTTCACTTTAGTAGTAATCTTACTTCCAAATTTCAGGATTCAAACTCTATCCGTTAAACCAAATTAAAATTGTACTAAATTTAGAACAATTTAGAATTTTCGTACCAATTTTCAAAACTTCCTCAACGCAACAGGGCTACAATAATCATACTTTCAAATTGCAGGATTCCACCGCTATCCGTTCACCTACATACAAATTGTACTAAATTTAGTACCATTTAGTGCTTTTCGTAACCATAAGTTTGCTTTTTCAAAACAACCTGAATCCTACTCTTCGACTGTAATCGTAATTCCAAATTTCAGGATTCCAGCTCTATTAATTCACCCGAATCCAAATTGTATCTCATTTAGTACCATTTCTTTCCCAAACAAAAATTTTAGGATTCCAGCTCTACCCGTTCACCCAAATCCACATTGTACCATATTTAGTACCATTTAGTACTTCTCGTACGCACACGTACGACTTTTCAAAATTTCCTCAATACTACACTCCTACAGTAATCTTAATTCATAATTCCGACACTATCCGTTTACTAAAATTCAAATTGTACCGAATTTAGTGCTTTCTGTACCCATAAGTACGTATTTCCAAAACTACCTCAATTCTACTGTCCGACAGTAATCTTAGTTCCAAATTTCAGAATTCCAGCTTTATCCGTTCATCCAAATCCAAATTGTACCAAATTTAGTACCATTTAGTACTTTTCGTACTCAAAGGTACGAATTTCTAAAACTATCTCAATCCTACACCCCTACAGTAATCTTAATTCAAAACTTTAGGATTCCAGCTCTATCCGTTCACCCAAATCCAAATTTAGTACTGCTCGTAATCATAAATACGAACTTCCAAAACCATTTCCTTATTTCAACGCCATTTCCCAACCTTGATACTTAAAATTCAGGATTCCAGTTCTATCCGTTCACCCAAATCCAAATTGTAATAAATTTAGTACCATTTAGTACTTTTCCTACACATGAATACGAATTTCCAAAATTTCCCCAATCCTATGATCCAACAGTAATCTCAATTTCAAATTTCAGGATTCCAGCTCTGTCCGTTCACTCGAATCCCTATTGTACCAAATTTAGTACTTTTCGAACACATAAGTACGAATTTCCAAAACCACCCTCATATCTCAGTCCTACACTTCACAGTAATCTTAATTCCAAATTTCAGGTTTCCAGCTACATACATACGTTCACCCAAATCCAAATTGTACTAAATTTAGTACCATTTAGTACTTTTCGTACCCATAAGTACGAATTTTCAAAACTACCTCAATTCTACACCCCACCAGTAATCTCAATTCCAAATTTCGAGATTCCAACTATATCCGTTCACCCAAATCCCCATTGTCCCAAATTTAGTACCATTTAGTACTTTTCATTCACATAAGTAAGAATTTCCAAAACTTCCCCAGTCCTACACTCCAAAAGTAATATCAATTCCAAATTTCAGGAATCCAGCTCTATCCGTTCACTCAAATCCAAATTGTACTAAATTTAGTACCAATTATTACTTTTCGTACACTCAAGTTTCCAAAAACCCTTTGGTGCATCTTTCTTACTCTTCATCAGTGATCCTCAGTCCAAATTTGAGGAATCAAGCCCTATCCGTTCACCAAAACCGAAACTGTACCAAATTTAGTGCTATTTAGTATTTTTCGTACCCTATGTACGAATTTCCAAAACTTCCACAATATTAAACTCCACCAGTAATCTCAGTTCCAAATTTAGAGATTCCAGCGCTATCCGTTCACCCAAATCCCCATTATACAAAATTTATTTCCATTTAGTACTTTCCGTACACATAAGTACTAATTTCCAAAACCACCTTCATATCTCAATCCTACACTTCAACAGTAATATTAATTCCAAATTTCAGGTTTCCAGCTCTATCCGTTCATTCAAATCCAAATTGTACTAAATTTAGCACCGTTTAGTACTTTTCGTACCCATAAGTACGAATTTTCAAAACTACCTCAATCCTACACCCCACCAGTAATCTCAATTCCAAATTTCGAGATTCCAGCTATTATCCGTTCACCCAAATCCCCATTGTATCAAATTTAGTACCATTTAGTACTTTTCATACACATAAGTACGAATTTCCAAAAGTTCTTCAATCCTACACTCCAACAGTAATCTCAATTCCAAATATCAGGATTCCAGCTCTATCCGTTCACCCAAATCCCTATTGTACCAAATTTAGTACTATTTAGTACTTTTCGTACACATAAGCACGAATTTCCAAAACTACCCTCATATCTCAATCCTACACTACAACAGTAACCTTAATTCCAAATTTCAGGTTTCCAGCTCTTTACGTTCACCCAAATCTAAATTGTACTAAATTTAGTACTTTTCGTACACATGATTGGTAATTTTTCAAACCATTTCCTTTTAGAAGCACCACTTGCCAACCTTGATTTCCATACCAAATTCCTATATTCCTATATTCCTGGGGCCTATTATTGATTTCATTAATTATTTAGCGATTTCATCAAATTACAGATTTTGAAATTGAAAATTGAATAGTTATGACTGTACATCTCTATATACGATAAAATTCTTAATTGCTAATAAATCGTGGTAATATGCACAATTCTATTGCACTTTCATTGATTTGCAAACATTTAGTTATTACCAAAAAGTCAGGTCCATACAGTTTTTAGTTGTTGTTATTTCTGGCCGATTTCTGAATTTATTCCCCTAATGTTGTCTTCAACAGCAACTCATTTGTTCATTTGCGTAATTGATGTTTATACCCCATTATCACCAACTGCGACATCTGTTGCAATGGAAGATAACAAATGTCTTGTCTTTCTATTATTTAGTGGTTTACGATAAAATATGTGCGCCTAGAAGTAAACTACAAAATTTGAAATTATGTGTGATCTCTTACGATATCAAGAAGTTATGGCATTGTCTTGCAGAGGGCCAACTAAGTGAATAAGTACGTAATAGCAATGAAAAATAAGGATTTTTGTTGTTGTTATTTTTTGTGGTTCCAGGACGAATTTTCTAAAACCCGGCCTTATCTCGCACTTTTGCATCAACAGTGACCCACTGGTAAAATTTCAAGCTCCTAGCTTTAGCCGTTTTGGGTGGGCGTTGATGATGAGTCAGTCAGTCAGTCAGTCAATCACTTATCACCAAGCTCATTTATATATATTACTAGCAAAATGCCCGCTACTTCGTATGCGGAAAGGATATAAAAAAACAAATAAACAATATATAATATGGAAATGACAAACACAGAAAATTTGGTAGCACTAATACCAATTTTAATCAATATTTATTTTTATCTTAGTACTGTACGTACCCCTTAAGTGCGTTTTTAAAAAAGATCAGCCGTATCTCACCCTTACACATTAACTGCGAGATCAACGTTGCACACCAATACACACCCTAACTCCAAAAAATAAAAATTCCAGCACTGTCCCTACACCCAAAAACAAATTGAGTACCATTAAGTAATTTTCGTATACTTATGGTACGTATTTCGACGACATATCTCAGCCATACACGGACATTAATACAAAATAATTACAGTAAATTCCATAATAATTACAGTAATTCCAAATCTCAAGATTCCAGCTGTATCCGTTCGTCCAATTCCAAATTGTACCAAACTTAGTATCAAGTCGAACTCTTCGTACCCATAAGAAAGATTTTCCAAAACTACCTCAATCATTCACTTTAGTAGTAATCTTACTTCCAAATTTCAGGATTCAAACTCTATCCGTTAAACCAAATTAAAATTGTACTAAATTTAGAACAATTTAGAATTTTCGTACCAATTTTTAAAACTTCCTCAACGCAACAGGGCTACAATAATCATACTTTCAAATTGCAGGATTCCACCGCTATCCGTTCACCTACATACAAATTGTACTAAATTTAGTACCATTTAGTGCTTTTCGTAACCATAAGTTTGCTTTTTCAAAACAACCTGAATCCTACTCTTCGAAGGTATTCGTAATTCCAAATTTCAGGATTCCAGCTCTATTAATTCACCCGAATCCAAATTGTATCAAATTTAGTACCATTTCTTTCCCAAACAAAAATTTTAGGATTCCAGCTCTACCCGTTCACCCAAATCCACATTGTACCATATTTAGTACCATTTAGTACTTCTCGTACGCACACGTACGACTTTTCAAAATTTCCTCAATACTACACTCCTACAGTAATCTTAATTCCTAATTCCAACACTATCCGTTTACTAAAATTCAAATTTAGTGCTTTCTGTACCCATAAGTACGAATTTCCAAAACTAACTCAATTCTACTGTCCGACAGTAATCTTAGTTCCAAATTTCAGAATTCCAGCTTTATCCGTTCATCCAAATCCAAATTGTACCAAATTTAGTACCATTTAGTACTTTTCGTACTCAAAGGTACGAATTTCTAAAACTATCTCAATCCTACACCCCTACAGTAATCTTAATTCAAAACTTTAGGATTCCAGCTCTATCCGTTCACCCAAATCCAAATTTAGTACTGCTCGTAATCATAAATACGAACTTCCAAAACCATTTCCTTATTTCAACGCCATTTCCCTACCTTGATATTTAAAATTCAGGATTCCAGTTCTATCCCTTCACCCAAATCCAAATTGTAATAAATTTTGTACCATTTAGTACTTTTCCTACACATAAATACGAATTTCCAAAATTTCCCCAATCCTATGATCCAACAGTAATCTCATTTTCAAATTTCAGGATTCCAGCTCTGTCCGTTCACTCGAATCCCTATTGTACCAAATTTAGTACTTTTAGAACACATAAGTACGAATTTCCAAAACCACCCTCATATCTCAGTCCTACACTTCACAGTAATCTTAATTCCAAATTTCAGGTTTCCAGCTACATACATACGTTCACCCAAATCCAAATTGTACTAAATTTAGTACCATTTAGTACTTTTCGTACCCATAAGTACGAATTTTCAAAACTACCTCAATTCTACACCCCACCAGTAATCTCAATTCCAAATTTCGAGATTCCAACTATATCCGTTCACCCAAATCCCCATTGTCCCAAATTTAGTACCATTTAGTACTTTTCATTCACATAAGTAAGAATTTCCAAAACTTCCCCAGTCCTACACTCCAACAGTAATATCAATTCCAAATTTCAGGAATCCAGCTCTATCCGTTCACTCAAATCCAAATTGTACTAAATTTAGTACCAATTATTACTTTTCGTACACTCAAGTTTCCAAAAACCCTTTGGTGCATCTTTCTTACTCTTCATCAGTGATCCTCAGTCCAAATTTGAGGAATCAAGCCCTATCCGTTCACCAAAACCGAAACTGTACCAAATTTAGTGCTATTTAGTATTTTTCGTACCCTATGTACGAATTTCCAAAACTTCCACAATATTAAACTCCACCAGTAATCTCAGTTCCAAATTTAGAGATTCCAGCGCTATCCGTTCACCCAAATCCCCATTATACAAAATTTATTTCCATTTAGTACTTTCCGTACACATAAGTACTAATTTCCAAAACCACCTTCATATCTTAATCCTACACTTCAACAGTAATATTAATTCCAAATTTCAGGTTTCCAGCTCTATCCGTTCATTCAAATCCTAATTGTACTAAATTTAGCACCGTTAATCCTACACCCCACCAGTAATCTCAATTCCAAATTTCGAGATTCCAGCTATTATCCGTTCACCCAAATCCCCATTGTATCAAATTTAGTACTTTTCATACACATAAGTACGAATTTCCAAAAGTTCTTCAATCCTACACTCCAACAGTAATCTCAATTCCAAATATCAGGATTCCAGCTCTATCCGTTCACCCAAATCCCTATTGTACCAAATTTAGTACTATTTAGTACTTTTCGTACACATAAGCACGAATTTCCAAAACTACCCTCATATCTCAATCCTACACTACAACAGTAACCTTAATTCCAAATTTCAGGTTTCCAGCTCTTTACGTTCACCCAAATCTAAATTGTACTAAATTTAGTACTTTTCGTACACATGATTGGTAATTTTTCAAACCATTTCCTTTTAGAAGCACCACTTGCCAACCTTGATTTCCATACCAAATTCCTATATTCCTGGGGCCTATTATTGATTTCATTAATTATTTAGCGATTTCATCAAATTACAGATTTTGAAATTGAAAATTGAATAGTTATGACTGTACATCTCCATCTATATATATATAAATGAGCTTGGTGATAAGTGATTGACTGACTGACTGACTCATCATCAACGCCCAGCCAAAACGGCTAAAGCTAGGAGCTTGAAATTTTACCAGTGGGTCACTGTTGATGCAAATGTGCGAGATAAGGCCGGGTTTTAGAAAATTCGTCCTGGAACCACAAAAAATAACAACAACAAAAATCCTTATTTTTCATTGCTATTACGTACTTATTCACTTAGTTGGCCCTCTGCAAGACATGTGTAAAATTAACAATGCCATAACTTCTTGATATCGTAAGAGATCACACATAATTTCAAATTTTGTAGTTTACTGTTGCAACAGATGTCGCAGTTGGTGATAATGGTGTATAAACATCAATTACGCAAATTAACAAATGAGTTGCTGTTGAAGACAACATTAGGGGAATAAATTCAGAAATCGGCCAGAAATAACAACAACTAAAAACTGTATGGACCTGACTTTTTGGTAATAACTAAATGTTTGCAAATCAATGAAAGTGCAATAGAATTGTGCATATTACCACGATTTATTTGCAATTAAGAATTTTATCGTATATGGAGATGTACAGTCATAACTATTCAATTTTCAATTTCAAAATCTGTAATTTGATGAAATCGCTAAATAATTAATGAAATCAATAATAGGCCCCAGGAATATAGGAATTTGGTATGGAAATCAAGGTTGGCAAGTGGTGCTTCTAAAAGGAAATGGTTTGAAAAATTACCAATCATGTGTACGAAAAGTACTAAATTTAGTACAATTTAGATTTGGGTGAACGTAAAGAGCTGGAAACCTGAAATTTGGAATTAAGGTTACTGTTGTAGTGTAGGATTGAGATATGAGGGTAGTTTTGGAAATTCGTGCTTATGTGTACGAAAAGTACTAAATAGTACTAAATTTGGTACAATAGGGATTTGGGTGAACGGATAGAGCTGGAATCCTGATATTTGGAATTGAGATTACTGTTGGAGTGTAGGATTGAAGAACTTTTGGAAATTCGTACTTATGTGTATGAAAAGTACTAAATTTGATACAATGGGGATTTGGGTGAACGGATAATAGCTGGAATCTCGAAATTTGGAATTGAGATTACTGGTGGGGTGTAGGATTAACGGTGCTAAATTTAGTACAATTAGGATTTGAATGAACGGATAGAGCTGGAAACCTGAAATTTGGAATTAATATTACTGTTGAAGTGTAGGATTAAGATATGAAGGTGGTTTTGGAAATTAGTACTTATGTGTACGGAAAGTACTAAATGGAAATAAATTTTGTATAATGGGGATTTGGGTGAACGGATAGCGCTGGAATCTCTAAATTTGGAACTGAGATTACTGGTGGAGTTTAATATTGTGGAAGTTTTGGAAATTCGTACATAGGGTACGAAAAATACTAAATAGCACTAAATTTGGTACAGTTTCGGTTTTGGTGAACGGATAGGGCTTGATTCCTCAAATTTGGACTGAGGATCACTGATGAAGAGTAAGAAAGATGCACCAAAGGGTTTTTGGAAACTTGAGTGTACGAAAAGTAATAATTGGTACTAAATTTAGTACAATTTGGATTTGAGTGAACGGATAGAGCTGGATTCCTGAAATTTGGAATTGATATTACTGTTGGAGTGTAGGACTGGGGAAGTTTTGGAAATTCTTACTTATGTGAATGAAAAGTACTAAATGGTACTAAATTTGGGACAATGGGGATTTGGGTGAACGGATATAGTTGGAATCTCGAAATTTGGAATTGAGATTACTGGTGGGGTGTAGAATTGAGGTAGTTTTGAAAATTCGTACTTATGGGTACGAAAAGTACTAAATGGTACTAAATTTAGTACAATTTGGATTTGGGTGAACGTATGTATGTAGCTGGAAACCTGAAATTTGGAATTAAGATTACTGTGAAGTGTAGGACTGAGATATGAGGGTGGTTTTGGAAATTCGTACTTATGTGTTCTAAAAGTACTAAATTTGGTACAATAGGGATTCGAGTGAACGGACAGAGCTGGAATCCTGAAATTTGAAAATGAGATTACTGTTGGATCATAGGATTGGGGAAATTTTGGAAATTCGTATTTATGTGTAGGAAAAGTACTAAATGGTACAAAATTTATTACAATTTGGATTTGGGTGAAGGGATAGAACTGGAATCCTGAATTTTAAGTATCAAGGTAGGGAAATGGCGTTGAAATAAGGAAATGGTTTTGGAAGTTCGTATTTATGATTACGAGCAGTACTAAATTTGGATTTGGGTGAACGGATAGAGCTGGAATCCTAAAGTTTTGAATTAAGATTACTGTAGGGGTGTAGGATTGAGATAGTTTTAGAAATTCGTACCTTTGAGTACGAAAAGTACTAAATGGTACTAAATTTGGTACAATTTGGATTTGGATGAACGGATAAAGCTGGAATTCTGAAATTTGGAACTAAGATTACTGTCGGACAGTAGAATTGAGTTAGTTTTGGAAATTCGTACTTATGGGTACAGAAAGCACTAAATTTGAATTTTAGTAAACGGATAGTGTTGGAATTAGGAATTAAGATTACTGTAGGAGTGTAGTATTGAGGAAATTTTGAAAAGTCGTACGTGTGCGTACGAGAAGTACTAAATGGTACTAAATATGGTACAATGTGGATTTGGGTGAACGGGTAGAGCTGGAATCCTAAAATTTTTGTTTGGGAAAGAAATGGTACTAAATTTGATACAATTTGGATTCGGGTGAATTAATAGAGCTGGAATCCTGAAATTTGGAATTACGAATACCTTCGAAGAGTAGGATTCAGGTTGTTTTGAAAAAGCAAACTTATGGTTACGAAAAGCACTAAATGGTACTAAATTTAGTACAATTTGTATGTAGGTGAACGGATAGCGGTGGAATCCTGCAATTTGAAAGTATGATTATTGTAGCCCTGTTGCGTTGAGGAAGTTTTAAAAATTGGTACGAAAATTCTAAATTGTTCTAAATTTAGTACAATTTTAATTTGGTTTAACGGATAGAGTTTGAATCCTGAAATTTGGAAGTAAGATTACTACTAAAGTGAATGATTGAGGTAGTTTTGGAAAATATTTCTTATGGGTACGAAGAGTTCGACTTGATACTAAGTTTGGTACAATTTGGAATTGGACGAACGGATACAGCTGGAATCTTGAGATTTGGAATTACTGTAATTATTATGGAATTTACTGTAATTATTTTGTATTAATGTCCGTGTATGGCTGAGATATGTCGTCGAAATACGTACCATAAGTATACGAAAATTACTTAATGGTACTCAATTTGTTTTTGGGTGTAGGGACAGTGCTGGAATTTTTATTTTTTGGAGTTAGGGTGTGTATTGGTGTGCAACGTTGATCTCGCAGTTAATGTGTAAGGGTGAGATACGGCTGATCTTTTTTAAAAACGCACTTAAGGGGTACGTACAGTACTAAGATAAAAATAAATATTGATTAAAATTGGTATTAGTGCTACCAAATTTTCTGTGTTTGTCATTTCCATATTATATATTGTTTATTTGTTTTTTTTATATCCTTTCCGCATACGAAGTAGCGGGCATTTTGCTAGTATACGATAAAATTCTTAATTGCAAATAAATCGTGGTAATATGCACAATTCTATTGCACTTTCATTGATTTGCAAACATTTAGTTATTACCAAAAAGTCAGGTCCATACAGTTTTTAGTTGTTGTTATTTCTGGCCGATTTCTGAATTTATTCCCCTAATGTTGTCTTCAACAGCAACTCATTTGTTAATTTGCGTAATTGATGTTTATACACCATTATCACCAACTGCGACATCTGTTGCAACAGTAAACTACAAAATTTGAAATTATGTGTGATCTCTTACGATATCAAGAAGTTATGGCATTGTTAATTTTACACATGTCTTGCAGAGGGCCAACTAAGTGAATAAGTACGTAATAGCAATGAAAAATAAGGATTTTTGTTGTTGTTATTTTTTGTGGTTCCAGGACGAATTTTCTAAAACCCGGCCTTATCTCGCACATTTGCATCAACAGTGACCCACTGGTAAAATTTCAAGCTCCTAGCTTTAGCCGTTTTGGCTGGGCGTTGATGATGAGTCAGTCAGTCAGTCAATCACTTATCACCAAGCTCATTTATATATATAGACTAGCAAAATGCCCGCTACTTCGTATGCGGAAAGGATATAAAAAAACAAATAAACAATATATAATATGGAAATGACAAACACTGAAAATTTGGTCGCACTAATACCAATTTTAATCAATATTTATTTTTATCTTAGTACTGTACGTACCCCTTAAGTTCGTTTTTAAAAAAGATCAGCCGTATCTCACCCTTACACATTAACAGCGAGATCAACGTTGCACACCAATACACACCCTAACTCCAAAAAAAAAAAATTCCAGCACTGTCCCTACACCCAAAAACAAATTGAGTACCATTAAGTAATTTTCGTATACTTATGGTACGTATTTCGACGACATATCTCAGCCATACACGGACATTAATACAAAATAATTACAGTAAATTCCATAATAATTACAGTAATTCCAAATCTCAAGATTCCAGCTGTATCCGTTCGTCCAATTCCAAATTGTACCAAACTTAGTATCAAGTCGAACTCTTCGTACCCATAAGAAAGATTTTCCAAAACTACCTCAATCCTTCACTTTAGTAGTAATCTTACTTCCAAATTTCAGGATTCAAACTCTATCCGTTAAACCAAATTAAAATTGTACTAAATTTAGAACAATTTAGAATTTTCATACCAATTTTCAAAACTTCCTCAACGCAACAGGGCTACAATAATCATACTTTCAAATTGCAGGATTCCACCGCTATCCGTTCACCTACATACAAATTGTACTAAATTTAGTACCATTTAGTGCTTTTCGTAACCATAAGTTTGCTTTTTCAAAACAACCTGAATCCTACTCTTCGACTGTAATCGTAATTCCAAATTTCAGGATTCCAGCTCTATTAATTCACCCGAATCCAAATGGTATCAAATTTAGTACCATTTCTTTCCCAAACAAAAATTTCAGGATTCCAGCTCTACCCGTTCACCCAAATCCACATTGTACCATATTTAGTACCATTTAGTACTTCTCGTACGCACACGTACGACTTTTCAAAATTTCCTCAATACTACACTCCTACAGTAATCTTAATTCCTAATTCCAACACTATCCGTTTACTAAAATTCAAATTGTACCGAATTTAGTGCTTTCTGTACCCATAAGTACGAATTTCCAAAACTACCTTAATTCTACTGTCCGACAGTAATCTTAGTTCCAAATTTCAGAATTCCAGCTTAATCCGTTCATCTAAAACCAAATTGTACCAAATTTAGTACCATTTAGTACTTTTCGTACTCAAAGGTACGAATTTCTAAAACTATCTCAATCCTACACCCCTACAGTAATCTTAATTCAAAACTTTAGGATTCCAGCTCTATCCGTTCACCCAAATCCAAATTTAGTACTGCTCGTAGTCATAAATACGAACTTCCAAAACCATTTCCTTATTTCAACGCCATTTCCCAACCTTGATACTTAAAATTCAGGATTCCAGTTCTATCCGTTCACCCAAATCCAAATTGTAATAAATTTAGTACCATTTAGTACTTTTCGTACACATAAATACGAATTTCCAAAATTTCCCCAATCCTATGATCCAACAGTAATCTCAATTTCAAATTTCAGGATTCCAGCTCTGTCCGTTCACTCGAATCCCTATTGTACCAAATTTAGTACTTTTCGAACACATAAGTACGAATTTCCAAAACCACCCTCATATCTCAGTCCTACACTTCACAGTAATCTTAATTCCAAATTTCAGGTTTCCAGCTACATACATACGTTCACCCAAATCCAAATTGTACTAAATTTAGTACCACTTAGTGCTTTTCGTACCCATAAGTACGAATTTTCAAAACTACCTCAATTCTACACCCCACCAGTAATCTCAATTCCAAATTTCGAGATTCCACCTATATCCGTTCAGCCAAATCCCCATTGTCCCAAATTTAGTACCATTTAGTACTTTTCATTCACATAAGTAAGAATTTCCAAAACTTCCCCAGTCCTACACTCCAACAGTAATATCAATTCCAAATTTCAGGAATCCAGCTCTACCCGTTCACTCAAATCCAAATTGTACTAAATTTAGTACCAATTATTACTTTTCGTACACTCAAGTTTCCAAAAACCCTTTGGTGCGTCTTTCTTACTCTTCATCAGTGATCCTCAGTCCAAATTTGAGGAATCAAGCCCTATCCGTTCACCCAAATCGAAACGGTACCAAATTTATTGCTATTTAGTATTTTTCGTACCCTATGTACGAATTTCCAAAACTTCCACAATATTAAACACCACCAGTAATCTCAGTTCCAAATTTAGAGATTCCAGCGCTATCCGTTCACCCAAATCCCCATTATACAAAATTTAGTTCCATTTAGTACTTTCCTTAAACATAAGTACTAATTTCCAAAACCACCTTCATATCTCAATCCTACACTTCAACAGTAATATTAATTCCAAATTCCAGCTCTATCCGTTCATGCAAATCCAAATTGTACTAAATTTAGCACCATTTAGTACTTTTCGTACCCATAAGTACGAATTTTCAAAACTACCTCAATCCTACACCCCACCAGTAATCTCAATTCCAAATTTCGAGATTCCAGCTATTATTCGTTCATCCAAATCCCCATTGTATCAAATTTAGTACCATTTAGTACTTTTCATACACATAAGTACGAATTTCCAAAAGTTCTTCAATCCTACACTCCAACAGTAATCTCAATTCCAAATATCAGGATTCCAGCTCTATCCGTTCACCCAAATCCCTATTGTACCAAATTTAGTACTATTTAGTACTTTTCGTACACATAAGCACGAATTTCCAAAACTACCCTCATATCTCAATCCTACACTACAACAGTAACCTTAATTCCAAATTTCAGGTTTCCAGCTCTTTACGTTCACCCAAATCTAAATTGTACTAAATTTAGTACTTTTCGTACACATGATTGGTAATTTTCCAAACCATTTCCTTTTAGAAGCACCACTTCCCAACCTTGATTTCCATACCAAATTCCTATATTCCTATATTCCTGGGGCCTATTATTGATTTCATTAATTATTTAGCGAATTCATCAAATTACAGATTTTGAAATTGAAAATTGAATAGTTATGACTGTACATCTCCATATACGATAAAATTCTTAATTGCAAATAAATAATAATATGCACAATTCTATTGCACTTTCATTGATTTGCAAACATTTAGTTATTACCAAAAAGTCAGGTCCATACAGTTTTTAGTTGTTGTTATTTCTGGCCGATTTCTGAATTTATTCCCCTAATGTTGTCTTCAACAGCAACTCATTTGTTCATTTGCGTAATTGATGTTTATACACCATTATCACCAACTGCGACATCTGTTGCAATGGAAGATAACAAATGTCTTGTCTTTCTATTATTTAGTGGTTTACGATAAAATAAGTGCGCCTAGAAGTAAACTACAAAATTTGAAATTATGTGTGATCTCTTACGATATCAAGAAGTTATGGCATTGTTAATTTTACACATGTCTTGCAGAGGGCCAACTAAGTCAATAAGTACGTAATAGTAATGAAAAATAAGGATTTTTGTTGTTGTTATTTTTTGTGGTTCCAGGACGAATTTTCTAAAACCCGGCCTTATCTCGCACATTTGCATCAACAGTGACCCACTGGTAAAATTTCAAGCTCCTAGCTTTAGCCGTTTTGGCTGGGCGTTGATGATGAGTCAGTCAGTCAGTCAATCACTTATCACCAAGCTCATTTATATATATAGACTAGCAAAATGCCCGCTACTTCGTATGCGGAAAGGATATAAAAAAAAAAAAAACAAATAAACAATATATAATATGGAAATGACAAACACTGAAAATTTGGTCGCACTAATACCAATTTTAATCAATATTTATTTTTATCTTAGTACTGTACGTACCCCTTAAGTTCGTTTTTAAAAAAGATCAGCCGTATCTCACCCTTACACATTAACAGCGAGATCAACGTTGCACACCAATACACACCCTAACTCCAAAAAATAAAAATTCCAGCACTGTCCCTACACCCAAAAACAAATTGAGTACCATTAAGTAATTTTCGTATACTTATGGTACGTATTTCGACGACATATCTCAGCCATACACGGACATTAATACAAAATAATTACAGTTAATTCCATAATAATTACAGTAATTCCAAATCTCAAGATTCCAGCTGTATCCGTTCGTCCAATTCCAAATTGTACCAAACTTAGTATCAAGTCGAACTCTTCGTACCCATAAGAAAGATTTTCCAAAACTACCTCAATCCTTCACTTTAGTAGTAATCTTACTTCCAAATTTCAGGATTAATTAAAATTGTACTAAATTTAGAACAATTTAGAATTTTCGTACCAATTTTCAAAACTTCCTCAACGCAACAGGGCTACAATAATCATACTTTCAAATTGCAGGATTCCACCGCTATCCGTTCACCTACATACAAATTGTACTAAATTTAGTACCATTTAGTGCTTTTCGTAACCATAAGTTTGCTTTTTCAAAACAACCTGAATCCTACTCTTCGACTGTAATCGTAATTCCAAATTTCAGGATTCTAGCTCTATTAATTCACCCGAATCCAAATTGTATCAAATTTAGTACTATTTCTTTCCCAAACAAAAATTTCAGGATTCCAGCTCTACCCGTTCACCCAAATCCACATTGTACCATATTTAGTACCATTTAGTACTTCTCGTACGCACACGTACGACTTTTCAAAATTTCCTCAATACTACACTCCTACAGTAATCTTAATTCCTAATTCCAACACTATCCGTTTACTAAAATTCAAATTGTACCGAATTTAGTGCTTTCTGTACCCATAAGTACGAATTTTCAAAACTACCTCAATTCTACTGTCCGACAGTAATCTTAGTTCCAAATTTCAGAATTCCAGCTTTATCCGTTCATCCAAATCCAAATTGTACCAAATTTAGTACCATTTAGTACTTTTCGTACTCAAAGGTACGAATTTCTAAAACTATCTCAATCCTACACCCCTACAGTAATCTTAATTCAAAACTTTAGGATTCCAGCTCTATCCGTTCACCCAAATCCAAATTTAGTACTGCTCGTAATCATAAATACGAACTTCCAAAACCATGTCCTTATTTCAACGCCATTTCCCAACCTTGATACTTAAAATTCAGGATTCCAGTTCTATCCGTTCACCCAAATCCAAATTGTAATAAATTTAGTACCATTTAGTACTTTTCGTACACATAAATACGAATTTCCAAAATTTCCCCAATCCTATGATCCAACAGTAATCTCAATTTCAAATTTCAGGATTCCAGCTCTGTCCGTTCACTCGAATCCCTATTGTACCAAATTTAGTACTTTTCGAACACATAAGTACGAATTTCCAAAACCACCCTCATATCTCAGTCCTACACTTCACAGTAATCTTAATTCCAAATTTCAGGTTTCCAGCTACATACATACGTTCACCCAAATCCAAATTGTACTAAATTTAGTACCATTTAGTACTTTTGGTACCCATAAGTACGAATTTTCAAAACTACCTCAATTCTACACCCCACCAGTAATCTCCATTCCAAATTTCGAGATTCCAACTATATCCGTTCACCCAAATCCCCATTGTCCCAAATTTAGTACCATTTAGTACTTTTCATTCACATAAGTAAGAATTTCCAAAACTTCCCCAGTCCTACACTCCAACAGTAATATCAATTCCAAATTTCAGGAATCCAGCTCTATCCGTTCACTCAAATCCAAATTGTACTAAATTTAGTACCAATTATTACTTTTCGTACACTCAAGTTTCCAAAAACCCTTTGGTGCATCTTTCTTACTCTTCATCAGTGATCCTCAGTCCAAATTTGAGGAATCAAGCCCTATCCGTTCACCCAAATCGAAACTGTACCAAATTTAGTGCTATTTAGTATTTTTCGTACCCTATGTACGAATTTCCAAAACTTCCACAATATTAAACTCCACCAGTAATCTCAGTTCCAAATTTAGAGATTCCAGCGCTATCCGTTCACCCAAATCCCCATTATACAAAATTTAGTTCCATTTAGTACTTTCCGTACACATAAGTACTAATTTCCAAAAACACCTTCATATCTCAATCCTACACTTCAACAGTAATATTAATTCCAAATTTCAGGTTTCCAGCTCTATCCGTTCATTCAAATCCAAATTGTACTAAATTTAGCACCATTTAGTACTTTTCGTACCCATAAGTACGAATTTTTAAAAACTACCTCAATCCTACACCCCACCAGTAATCTCAATTCCAAATTTCGAGATTCCAGCTATTATCCGTTCACCCAAATCCCCATTGTATCAAATTTAGTACCATTTAGTACTTTTCATACACATAAGTACGAATTTCCAAAAGTTCTTCAATCCTACACTCCAACAGTAATCTCAATTCCAAATATCAGGATTCCAGCTCTATCCGTTCACCCAAATCCCTATTGTACCAAATTTAGTACTATTTAGTACTTTTCGTACACATACGCACGAATTTCCAAAACTACCCTCATATCTCAATCCTACACTACAACAGTAACCTTAATTCCAAATTTCAGGTTTCCAGCTCTTTACGTTCACCCAAATCTAAATTGTACTAAATTTAGTACTTTTCGTACACATGATTGGTAATTTTCCAAACCATTTCCTTTTAGAAGCACCACTTCCCAACCTTGATTTCCATACCAAATTCCTATATTCCTGGGGCCTATTATTGATTTCATTCAAATTACAGATTTTGAAATTGAAAATTGAATAGTTATGACTGTACATCTCCATATACGATAAAATTCTTAATTGCAAATAAATCGTGGTAATATGCACAATTCTATTGCACTTTCATTGATTTGCAAACATTTAGTTATTACCAAAAAGTCAGGTCCATACAGTTTTTAGTTGTTGTTATTTCTGGCCGATTTCTGAATTTATTCCCCTAATGTTGTCTTCAACAGCAACTCATTTGTTCATTTGCGTAATTGATGTTTATACACCATTATCACCAACTGCGACATCTGTTGCAATGGAAGATAACAAATATCTTGTCTTTTATTATTTAGTGGTTTACGATAAACTAAGTGCGCCTAGAAGTAAACTACAAAATTTGAAATTATGTGTGATCTCTTACGATATCAAGAAGTTATGGCATTGTTAATTTTACACATGTCTTGCAGAGGGCCAACTAAGTGAATAAGTACGTAATAGTAATGAAAAATAAGGATTTTTGTTGTTGTTATTTTTTGTGGTTCCAGGACGAATTTTCTAAAACCCGGCCTTATCTCGCACATTTGCATCAACAGTGACCCACTGGTAAAATTTCAAGCTCCTAGCTTTAGCCGTTTTGGCTGGGCGTTGATGATGAGTCAGTCAGTCAGTCAATCACTTATCACCAAGCTCATTTATATATATAGATATACAATACAATAAGAGAAAATACAAAAAAAAAAAAATGTTATCAAATTATGCAAAAAAATTATGCTAGCACTTTTCCATATGTTGCAATAAAAAAAATCTTTTAATTTCCTTTTGAATGTTGAAAGGACAACTATTTCTTTTAAACTTGTTGGTAGTTGATTGTACTCATATGGACCGTTGAACGATACTCGCTGTTTCGTATTTTCAAAATGACATCGTACAATATTTAGATTCTTGTCTTGCTTGTCTTGTGGTTCTCCTTGTTGATGTAAAATTCCTTTGAAATTGTAGAACTTGTGACCTACAGTCTTCAAGGGATTTATGTACATACAACATGAGTTGATATTTGTGAAGGCCTTTAATAGGCAGGATGGTTTTGGCAAAATCATTATATAGCCTCAACGTACATATGTGTTCTCAGTGGCAAGTTATAAACTATTTTCAGGGCTTTATTTTGGGATGCTTGCAAGCTTTTCAAGTAATGTGTAATTTTATAGCCGTAAATAATGGGAAGGTAACTTAAATGTGAGTGAACAAGACTGTGGTACAACATGAGTTTTACATTTGTCTGAAACTTATTCTTGATCTTGTACATTATTCCGAATCCAGATGAGATTTTGATTTAATCATTTGTATATGATCATCCCAAGTTAGGTTCTTGTTCAAACACAATCCAAGATACTTAACACATTCGGATTCTTCTAAAAGCTGGCCATCAATGTGAGCTTTAAAAATATGATCGTGTCTCGGAACATTTGGACCGAATCTCACAATCTTTGTTTTGTTGGAATTTAATAACAGTTTATTTAATCTTAGATACTCTGAAAGAATTGATGCATCATATTCCACATCTGTTTGTAAAACTGTTGTATAGCTATAATTATAAAAAAGAGCTATATAAGTTTTCCTCTAAAAGGTATACTTTTTAAGTCATTGACAAATATTTTGAAAAATTTGGACCCAGCACTTTTCCTTGGGGTACACCATGTTTAACAGGAAGGTTACTGCTTCTAACATCACCAACTGGAACAAATTGTTCCCTGTTCGCTAGGTAGTTTTGAAATAGCATCAATGTATTAGAAGGGCACCCGATATATTTTAACTTTTTTAACAAAATAGAGTGATCAACCAAAACAAATGCTTTTGTCAGATCATAGAAGACACCAGCAACACCTTTATATACCTTGCCTAACCCTTCACAAATAGTATCGGTAACCATTACTAATGCTTCTTGCGTTCCAGACCCTTTATTAAAACCGTATTGATGCTCATATATGATATATTAACTTGCAGATATGAAGATAATTGTTCAAAAATTATTTTTTCAAATACTTTATTTACTATAGAGAGTATCGAAATTGGCCTGTAATCATTAACTCTATTCGATGTAGGAACTTTAGGAATAGGAACAATTTTATGTATTTTTAACCCACTTGGGTATACAGAATTTTGTATCATCTGATTAAAAATCATAGATAGCCAATCTGAAATTAATTCCTTTTTAACTATTAACATGCTTATAGTTAATCTATCATACCCTAATGATTTACTTTCACTCAGTTCATCTAAAACACTTTCTACTTTCTCTCGATTAACTCTGTTAAGGGTGAAGATACTGGAAACAGGAGTTATTGTATTAAGAAAATTGATGTTATCATCGTAGTTTGAAACAATATCGTCGCGAATGTTCATAGCCGTCTGTGAGAAAAATTTGTTAAAATACCCTGCTCTTTCCTGGTCGTCCGATAAAATGACATCATTCTCAGTTTCTAAAGTTCTATGCCTTACACCGTCTCTTCCCAATTGTTTATTTAGAAATGACCACAAGTTTTTCTATTTCCACTGAATTTCTGAACATTATGAGTATAGTAACTGTTCATTGACGTTAAGTTGCATTCTTTCATTACCTTACTAATTCTCCTGATTCTTTTGATTAACAATTTGTTGTTTTTGTCTTTCCTACGTCTCTTTAATAACTTATTTTTATAATTAACAAGAGAAACTAGCTCGTCAGACATTCAAGGACATATCCTTTTTCTCATATCTATAGCACTTATAGTATCAGTTCGACTGAGAGTTTGCGCCGACGAGAGAATACCCAAAAAGTTTGTATATTGGACAGAAGAGCTCAAATTTCTATCACATGATCTCAGATGCCTTTCTAAGTTACGCCCCAGCTTTTCATAATTAATAATGTACTTCTTTTGAACGGAAGTTTCTCTTCTGCCAACGCCTATGTCAAAGCCACAAAACATGAGATTGCGATCCGTAACAGACGTTTGAATGGAACATATAATCATAGATTCTGAAATATTACTGTACATGCAGTCAATACATGTGCCAGTCTCAGCTCCAGTTATTAAATTGTGACAAGAAAATAATGCATACTCAGCAAATATATCATTTAGTTCATTCTTGTGAATGGTATTCGATAAAATATCTATGTTAAAATCGCCAACAAAGACGGATGGAGGATTACCAGTTTGAGATATTAAGCGGTCTAACGTGTTGAGAAAATATTGTAAAGAACATTTCTTTGACATATACAATGATACAAGAACAACAGGATCGCCTTTTATCTTCACTTCAGGAAGTGACACCATTAAAAACTCTAGAAAATGATCGCTTTTGTTTTCAATAATGGAGTATTATATACTTTCGTTGATATACAATGACACACCACCAAAACCATCAGCTCTACAACAATGTATATCATTAAATCCAGGTATAGCATATAAACGAGTGCAGTCAACGTCTATCCAAGTTTCTTGAATAGCGATTATGTTAGGTATTACGTTTAATTTAGAAATTTCATTCTTAAATCTATTAAACTTTGCTACAGAAGAAATACTTCTTGCATTTACAGATAATATTTTAAACAAGTTACATTTAATTCCAGAATAGTATTCATTAAAACAATTTATGTTTAAAAAATATTTATTATCCATAGAAAACATGATATATTATTAAAAAAAATAGCATCAATATAAAAAAATCAATAAAATACATTGACGGAAATTAATTTAAGGATTTGCCGTTATCAGCGTCATCATCTTCGCCATCATCAACATCATCTTCAGACGCTACCTCAATAAGTCTTTGTGATGTAGAAGGTCACGAAACACCACTGACAGATTTTTTGAGAAGGTTATCAACATCATCGAACGATTTTATGAAAGTTGGTTTTGAAACATCATTTTTCTTCGCGAACACATACATCCTTTGGTAAAAATATACTGATAAACAACTGACTTTAAAGACTTAGCGTGGTTAAATAACTGAACAGATTCTCTGCTTAGATAATCGTTAATGTAGACAGTCTTTAAATCATCAATATTTTTTAGTTTCGACTTCTCATTCATCAATGTTTTTTTGACCGTTGATTGTGAAAATTTTACAACAATTGATTTTTTTACACTTTTTGTCTTATAAAGTAAGCATCTTCCACTTCGCTTTCAGCAATATCTGCACCAGATTGCTTAGCAATGTCAACAACTACATCAATAGCAGACATGTTTTCATCGGCTTTGATTCCATTTATTATACAGTCGTTGCGAACTCTGCAATCGTTCAAGAATTTAACTGAAGCTTTGAGATGTTTAACTTCATCTTTTAACAAATTATTTTCATGTTCCAGTTTTTCTATTTTTTTGTGTTGATGGCAACCCCATTTAATATTTTATCATATTGTGTTGACATAAATTGAATGGTTTCTCTTATATCGTCCAGCTGATTTAATTTTATTTTTATTTTTCCAAGTTCTCTTTCTACATAAACGCTCTCATTGGGGGAACATAAAAAACACTTATACTCGAGAGAAAGGTCTCTCGTGAGTTTTTCTTTTTGCACTTTATCCAACTTCGTGCACTGGATGTAGAGAGTTTTCTCACACACATCACATTACATGGAATCTTCATTATCCACAATCTGGGTTTTGCATTGAGCACAGATTAATTTCTTTTTAATAATAACACTTTGTCTTGGCATTATTTCTTGTTTCTCCAACAGAATGACACTTGTATATGAAGAGAATATAAGACACAAGGCCGACAATGTCCAAATTTAATTGTTTTTTAGTTATTTTTTAACTTTCGATGTGGAGCGAGATAGCAATGACGTTTGATCGCAAAGAGCTTCCAGAGCCAATTTTCTGTACTGACCACCAGTTGGAAACCAGAAAATTAGAAATTTTGTTTTACAAAAAACTGACCTGGAACATATGGATTATGCCAAAAAGCTCATGAGCACTCCCTCTTTCATTTGGCGTTGAGACTTTTGGGTTCGTTTTTATATTGTGGCTTCCAGAGCCAATTTTCTGTCCTGACCACCACTTGGAAACCAGAAAATTGGAAACTTTGTTCTACAAAAAACTGACCTGGAACATATGGAGAATGCCAAAATGCTCGTGACGACTCCCTCTTTAATTTGGCGTTGAGACTTTTGTGTATGTTCTTATATTGTGGCTTCCAGAGCCAATGTTCTGTCCTGACCACCAGTTGGAAACCAGAAAATTGGAAACTTTGTTCTAGAAAAAACTGACCTGGAACATATGGATTATGCCAAAGTGCTCATGAGCACTCCCTCTTTCATTTGGCGTTGAGACTTTTGTGCTCGTTTTTATATTGTGGGTTCCAGAGCCAATTTTCTGTCCTGACCACCACTTGGAAACCAGAAAATTTGAAACTTTGTTCTACAAAAAACTGACCTTGAACATATGGAGTATGCCAAAATGCTCGTGAGGACTCCCTCTTTCATTTGGCGTTGAGACTTTTGTGTACTTTTTTATATTGTGGCTTCCAGAGCCAATTTTCTGTCCTGACCACCAGTTGGAAACCAGAAAATTGGAAACTTTGTTCTACAAAAAACTGACCTGGAACATATGGAGTATGCCAAAATGCTCGAGAGGACTCCCTCTTTCATTTGGCGTTGAGACTTTTGTGCTCGTTTTTATATTGTGGCTTCCAGAGCCAATTTTCTGTCCTGACCACCACTTGGAAACCAGAAAATTGGAAACTCTGTTCACAAAAAACTGACCTGGAACATATAGAGCAGGGTTTCGGAGTCGAGGTATTTTTGGCTCGACTCCGACTCCAGACGAATTTTTTTCACGACTCCGGCTCCGACTCCGACTCCGAGAGTGAATTTCTATACCACTAAAAATGAAAAAATGTGCACAATTTTTTAATTTTTTCCTATATTTTGACCTATATAGGCTAATGTGTTAGCTTTTACTTACATATTCGTTAGAAAGGGCATTCGTTCGAACATATCGATATTGTTTCTGCCGAATCTTTCATTGAAAAACTGCAAAGTTAGAAAGTTTTTACCGGTTTTAATTTTTTTTTTGCAGGAGTTTATTCTGGACGGAATTCTAGCGCGTGAGAAAATCTTAAAGCTTCCAAAATATGTGAAAATGAAGGGGCTGTACAAATCATAAGGACTACATGCAGTAAAACAATTCATGACCAAGTTTCAAACTGGATGTAAGCCAACATTTTAGTGTTCTTAGCCTTAAAAGGAGACCCCCAGTTATAAAGCTCAATAAAAGCCATTTTTCATGATTTTTTTTCGAGAAAACTACGTAACTTTTTGGCAGATTTTTTTCTTTATCTTAAAGAGAAAAATATTACGATGTTTTGATGTAGTCTACGAAACCCTGTTTTTATTAAAGCATTTTGCGGTGCCAACTCTATCTCGAAAATTAAAAAACCAATTGTTATATATTTTTGTTCTGCATACAAGGCAATATTGTTCCGATTGACTTAAATATTTGACCGCATATTCTATGCTATTTGCACTTTCTACTTTTTCTGAAATTTATAAACTAAACAATTCAGCGCTCACATTTCTAACTCTAGTGTGGAGTGGATAATTTTATTGAAATATTTGAGATATATTGTGTACTCCACCCAGCATGTAGGCACATGGATGTTTTCTGAAACTGATAAATTAGCACACAATGAGATTTCGTGCAAGAACTCTACACAAAAATGTTTATTATGTTTATAATCGATATTTTCATGTGTTCATTGTCCTTTATCTCTTTTATCCGATCTTTTCCCATGAAAACTCTATGATAACGTATTCCATTGAATTTCGTATATGCTATTGATTGTGTAGAGAATTTGGATACACATGAATTATATCTTTTCCTGGCGGACAGATCCGTTTATTTGAATTTCTACATCTAAAGCTCTCATTGAGTATATAATGAATGCTAGAAGAATGATTCGCCGTTTGTCAGACTTCTGAGTTATGGCGGGATGAATCTGTCGTTGACCAACAACGAATTTGTGATGCCCTAATTCAGAAGCGTAACCATCCGAATTTCATATATAGTTAATAGATTATGCGAGATTTACCGAAATACATAAAGAAAGTAACGGGTCAAACTGATAAAGGACAATGAAAACGTGAACATATTGATTTCTTGGATACGGCAAACCTACATATATTTTTCGGTGGAAAGTTTTGAAGAAAATTTCATTTTATTTTACTTTTTGAGTTCAGAATCAGAAGGACATGGAAGGAACTGAGCTAGAAGGACAGCATATTCGACATTCATTTAACTGAAAACATGTCATCTAAAAATGATGAAACAATATCTCCAAACAGAGATATAAAGCTATTTTTTTCAATGATTGATGGGGGTCAATCAAAAAATTCATTATGTCATAACTCAGAAATTTCAGCAATGGAATGGATCCTTTGGGTTTCTCAATTGGGGTTTTCATTCCGAAAAGGAATTCTTCTCAATTGAGGCTTTCATTCCGAAAAGGAATATTTCCACCCCCAGATCTTGCCTTCCATTTTGAGTCACAGGGTATTCAGTAAGATTTCCCATAGAGACCACAATGTCTTTAATCGATTGACTTCTCATAAAAAACTAGATGTGAATACCAGTAGACCTTTGTGAAAAGACCAGTAAGATTTCTGACAAAATAGGTTAAAGGTAAAATCTGAATTCAATTGTCATAGAAGTTTATTTTTGTTTGCAAAAATGTACAGTTCAGAGGATAGTAAATATCATGTGAATTGTCCTTTAACTTAGTATAATATACCGCTAGCATACATGCTTTCTTATACCTTTTTTTTTAAATAAATAATGAGTTTTAAAAAAATGTTATTGTTCCAAATTTAATGTTATATTTCTATTACGTGGAAAAAATTTTGCCCGGAGTCGGAGTCGTGTTATTTTTTTCGACTCAGATTCCGACTCCGACTCCAGCAAAATTGCTCGACTCCGACTCGTAGCCTCCGGCTCCGACTCCGAAACCCTGATATAGAGTATGTCAAAATGCTCGTGAGGACTACCTCTTTCATTTGGAGTTGAGACTTTTGTGTACGTTTTTATATTGTGGCGTCCAGAGCCAATTTTCTGTTTTGACCACCAGTTGGAAACCAAAAAATTGGAAACTTTGTTCTACAAAAAACGGACCTGGAACATATGGAGTATGCCAAAATGCTCGTGAGGACTCCTCTTTCATTTGGCGTTGAGACTTTTGTGTACGTTTTTATATTGTGGCTTCCAGAGCCAATTTTCTGTCCTAACCACCAGTTGGAAACCAGAAAATTGGAAACTTTGTTCTTCAAAAAACTGACCTGGAACATATGGAGTATGCCAAAATGCTCGTGAGGACTTCCTCTTTCATTTGGCGTTGAGACTTTTGTGTACTTTTTTATATTGTGCCTTCCAGAGCCAACTTTCTGTCCGGACCACCAGTTGGAAACCAGAAAATTGGAAATTTTCTTCTACAAAAAACTGACCTGGAACATATGGAGTATGCCAAAATGCCCGTGAGGACACCCTCTTTTATTTGGCGTTGAGACTTTTGTGTACTTTTTTATATTTTAGCTTACAGAGCCAATTTTCTGTACTGACCACCAGTTGGAAACATATGGAGTATGCCAAAATGCTCGTGAGGACTCCCTCTTTCATTTGGCTTTGAGACTTTTGTGTACGTTTTTATGTCCTGACCACCAGTTGGAAACCAGAAAATTGGAAACTTTGTTCTATGAAAAACTAACCTGGAACATATGGAGTGTGCCAAAATGCTCGTGAGGACTGCCTCTTTCATTTGGCGTTGAGAATTTTTTGTACGTTTTTATATTGTGTCTTCCAGAGCCAATTTTCTGTCCTGACTACCAGTTGGTAACCAGAAAATTGGAAACTTTGTGCTACAAAAAACTGACCTGGAACATATGGAGTATGTCAAAATGCTCGTGAGGACTCCCTCTTTCATTTGGCGTTGAGACTTTTGTGAATGTTTTTATATTGTGGCTTCCAGAGCCAATTTTCTGTCCTGACCACCAGTTGGAAACCAGAAAATTGGAAACTTTGTGCTACAAAAAACTGACCTGGAACATATGGAGTATGTCAAAATGTTCGTGAGGACTCCCTCTTTCATTTGGCGTTGAGACTTTTGTGTAGTTTTTTATATAGTGGCTTCCAGAGCCAATTTTCTGTTTTGACCACCAGTTGGAAACCAGAAAATTGGAAACTTTGTTGTACAAAAAACTGACCTGGAACATATGGAGTATGCCAAAATGCTCGTGAGGACTCCTTCTTTCATTTGGCGTTGAGACTTTTGTGTACTTTTTTATATTGTGGTTTCCAGAGCCAATTTTCTGTCCTGACCACCAGTTGGAAACATATGGAGTATGCCAAAATGCTCGTGAGGACCCCCTCTTTAATGTGGCTTTGAGACCTTTGTGTACGTTTTTATATTGTGGCTTCCAGACCAAATTTTCTGCCCTGACCACCGGTTGGAAACCAGAAAATTGGAAACTTTGTTCTACAAAACTGACCTGGAAAATATAGAGTATGCCAAAATGCTCGTGAGGACTCCCTCTTTAATTTGGCGTTGAGACTTTTGTGTATGTTTTAATATTGTGGCTTCCAGAGCCAATTTTCTGTCCTGACCACCAGTTGGAAACCAGAAAATTGGAAATTTTGTTCTACAAAAAACTGACGTGGAACATATGGATTATGCCAAAATGCTCATGAGGACACCCTCTTTCATTTGGCGTTGAGACTTTTAAGTACGTTTTTATATTGTGGCTTCCAGAGCCAATTTTCTGTCCTGACCACCAGTAGAAAACCAGAAAATTGGAAACTTTGTTCTACAAAAAACTGACCAGGAACATATAGAGTATGCCAAAATGCTCGTGAGGACTCCCTCTTTCATTTGGCGTTGAGACTTTTGTGTACGTTTTTATATTTGGCTTCCAGAGCCAATTTTCTGTTTTTACCACCAGTTGGAAACCAGAAAATTGGAAACTTTGTTCTACATAAAACGGACCTGGAACATATGCAGTATGCCAAAATGGTCGTGAGGACTCCCTCTTTCATTTGGCGTTGAGACTTTTGTGTACGTTTTTATATTGTGGCTTCCAGAGCCAATTTTCTGTTTTGACCACCAGTTGGAAACCAGAAAATTGGAAACTTTGTTGTACAAAAAACTGACCTGGAACATATGGAGTATGCCAAAGTGCTCGTGAGGACTCCTTCTTTCATTTGGCGTTGAGACTTTTGTGTACTTTTTTATATTGTGGTTTCCAGAGCCAATTTTCTGTCCTGACCACCAGTTGGAAACATATGGAGTATGCCAAAATGCTCGTGAGGACTGCCTCTTTAATGTGGCTTTGAGACTTTTGTGTACGTTTTTATATTGTGGCTTCCAGACCCAATTTTCTGTCCTGACCACCAGTTGGAAACTAGAAAATTGGAAACTTTGTTCTACAAAAAACTGACCTGGAACATATGGATTATGCCAAAATGCTTATGAGGACTCCCTCTTTCATTTGGCGTTGAGGCTTTTGTGTACGTTTTTATATTGTGGCTTCCAGAGCCAACTTTCTGTCCCGACCACCAGTTGGAAACCAGAAAATAGGAAACTTTGTTCTACAAAAAACTGACCTGGAGCATATGGAGTATGCCAAAATGCTCGTGAGGACTCCCTCTTTTATTTGGCGTTGAGACTTTTGTGTACTTTTTTATATTGCGGCTTCCAGAGCCAATTTTCTGTCCTGACCTCCAGTTGGAAACATATGGAGTATGCCAAAATGCTCGTGAGGACTCCCCCTTTCATTTGGCGTTGAGACTTTGTGTACGTTTTTATGTCCTGACCACCAGTTGGAAACCAGAAAATTGGAAACTTTGTTCTACAAAAAACTGAGCTGGAACATATGGAGTGTGCCAAAATACTCGTGAGGTCTCCCTCTTTCATTTTGCGTTGAGAATTTTGTGTACGTTTTTATATTGTGGCTTCCAGATCCAATTTCCTGTCCTGACCACCAGTTGGAAACCAGAAATTTGAAAACTTTGTTCTACAAAAAACAGACCTGGAGCATATGGAGTATACAAAAATGTTCGTGAGGACTCCCTCTTTCATTTGGCGTTGAGATTTTTGTGCACGTTTTTATATTGCGGCTTCTAGAGCCAATTTTCTGTCCTGACCACCAGTTGGAAACCAGAAAATTGGAAACTTTGTTCTACCAAAAACTGACCTGGAACATATGGAGTGTGCCAAAATGCTCGTGAGGACTGCCTCTTTCATTTGGCGTTGAGAATTTTTTGTACGTTTTTATATTGTGGCTTCCAGAGCCAATTTTCTGTCCTGACTACCAGTTGGTAACCAGAAAATTGGAAACTTTGTGCTACAAAAAACTGACCTGGAACATATGGAGTATGTCAAAATGCTCGTGAGGACTCCCTCTTTCATTTGGCGTTGAGACTTTTGTGAAGAGCCAATTTTCTGTCCTGACCACCAGTTGGAAACCAGAAAATTGGAAACTTTGTGCTACAAAAAACTGACCTGGAACATATGGAGTATGTCAAAATGTTCGTGAGGACTCCCTCTTTCATTTGGCGTTGAGACTTTTGTGAACGTTTTTATATTGTGGCTTCCAGAGCCAATTTTCTGTACTGACCACCAGTTGGAAACCAGAAAATTGGAAACTTTGTTCTACAAGAAACTGACCTGGAACATATAGAGTATGCCAAAATGCTCGTGAGGACTCCCTCTTTCATTTGGCGTTGAGACTTTTGTGTATTTTTTTATATTGTGGCTTTCAGAGCCAATTTTCTGTCCTGACCACCAGTTGGAAACCAGAAAATTGGAAACTTTGTGCTACAAAAAACTGACTTGGAACATATGGAGTATGCCAAAATGATCGTGAGGACTACATCTTTCATTTGGCGTTGAGACTTTTGTGTACGTTTTTATATTGTGGCTTCCAGAGCCAATTTTCTGTACTGACCACCAGTTGGAAACCAGAGAATTGGAAACTTTGTTCTACAAAAAACTGACCTGGAACATATAGAGTATGCCAAAATGCTCGTGAGGACTCCCTCTTTAATTTGGCGTTGAGACTTTTGTGTATGTTTTAATATTGTGGCTTCCAGAGCCAATTTTCTGTCCTGACCACCAGTTGGAAACCAGAAAATTGGAAACTTTGTTCTACAAAAAACTGACGTGGAACATATGGATTATGCCAACATGCTCATGAGGACACCCTCTTTCATTTGGCGTTGAGACTTTTAAGTACGTTTTTATATTGTGGTTTCCAGAGCCAATTTTCTGTCCTGACCACCAGTAGAAAACCAAAAAATTGGATACTTTGTTCTACAAAAAACTGACCTGGAACATATGGAGTATGCCAAAATGCTCGTGAGGACTCCCTTTTTCATTTGGCGTTGAGAATTTTGTGTACGTTTTTATATTTTGGCTTCCAGAGCCAATTTTCTGTTTTTACCACCAGTTGGAAACCAGAAAATTGGAAACTTTGTTCTACATAAAACGGACCTGGAACATATGGAGTATGCCAAAATGGTCGTGAGGACTCCCACTTTCATTTGACGTTGAGACTTTTGTGTACGTTTTTATATTGTGGCTTCCAGAGCCAATTTTCTGTTTTGACCACCAGTTGGAAACTTTGTTGTACAGAAAACTGACCTGGAACATATGGAGTATGCCAAAATGCTCGTGAGGACTCCTTCTTTCATTTGGCGTTGAGACTTTTGTGTACTTTTTTATATTGTGGTTTCCAGAGCCAATTTTCTGTCCTGACCACCAGTTGGAAACATATGGAGTATGCCAAAATGCTCGTGAGGACCCCCTCTTTAATGTGGCTTTGAGACTTTTGTGTACGTTTTTATATTGTGGCTTCCAGACCCAATTTTCTGCCCTGACCACCGGTTGGAAACCAGAAAATTGGAAACTTTGTTCTACAAAAAACTGACCTGGAAAATATAGAGTATGCCAAAATGCTCGTGAGGACACCCTCTTTAATTTGGCGTTGAGACTTTTGTGTATGTTTTAATATTGTGGCTTCCAGAGCCAATTTTCTGTCCTGAAAACCAGTTGGAAACCAGAGAATTGGAAACTTTGTTCTACAAAAAACTGACGTGGAACATATGGATTATGCCAAAATGCTCATGATCACACCCTCTTTCATTTGGCGTTGAGACTTTTAAGTACGTTTTTATATTGTGGCTTCCAGAGCCAATTTTCTGTCCTGACCACCAGTAGAAAACCAGAAAATTGGAAACTTTGTTCTACAAAAAACTGACCTGGAACATATAGAGTATGCCAAAATGCTCGTGAGGTCTCCCTCTTTCATTTGGCGTTGAGACTTTTGTGTTCGTTTTTATATTTGGCTTCCAGAGCCAGTTTTCTGTTTTTACCACCAGTTGGAAACCAGAAAATTGGAAACTTTGTTTTACATAAAACGGACCTGGGACATATGCAGTATGCCAAAATGGTCGTGAGGACTCCCTCTTTCATTTGGCGTTGAGACTTTTGTGTACGTTTTTATATTGTGGCTTCCAGAGCCAATTTTCTGTTTTGACCACCAGTTGGAAACCAGAAAATTGGAAACTTTTTTGTACAAAAAACTGACCTGGAACATATGGAGTATGCCAAAGTGCTCGTGAGGACTCCTTCTTTCATTTGGCGTTGAGACTTTTGTGTACTTTTTTATATTGTGAGGACCTGGAACATATGGAGTATGCCAAAATGCTCGTGAGGACTCCCTCTTTCATTTGGCGTTGAGACTTTTGTGTACGTTTTTATATTTGGCTTCCAGAGCCAATTTTCTGTTTTTACTACCAGTTGGAAACCAGAAAATTGGAAACTTTGTTCTACATAAAACGGACCTGGAACATATGCAGTATGCCAAAATGGTCGTGAGGACTCCCTCTTTCATTTGGCGTTGAGACTTTTGTGTACGTTTTTATATTGTGGCTTCCAGAGCCAATTTTCTGTTTTGACAACCAGTTGGAAACCAGAAAATTTGAAACTTTGTTGTACAAAAAACTGACCTGGAACATATGGAGTATGCCAAAGTGCTCGTGAGGACTCCTTCTTTCATTTGGCGTTGAGACTTTTGTGTACTTTTTTATATTGTGGTTTCCAGAGCCAATTTTCTGTCCTGACCACCAGTTGGAAACATATGGAGTATGCCAAAATGCTCGTGAGGACTCCCTCTTTAATGTGGCTTTGAGACTTTTGTGTACGTTTTTATATTGTGGCTTCCAGACCCAATTTTCTGTCCTGACCACCAGTTGGAAACTAGAAAATTGGAAACTTTGTTCTACAAAAAACTGACCTGGAACATATGGATTATGCCAAAATGCTTATGAGGACTCCCCCTTTCATTTTGTGTTGAGACTTTTGTGTACGTTTTTATATTGTGGCGTCCAGAGCCAATTTTCTGTCCAGACCACCAGATGGAAACCAGAAAATTGGAAACTTTGTTTTACAAAAAACTGACCTGGAACATATGGATTATGCCAACATGCTCATGAGGACACCCTCTTTCACTTGGCGTTGAGACTTTTAAGTACGTTTTTATATTGCGGCTTCCAGAGCCAATTTTCTGTCCTGACCACCAGTTGGAAAACAGAAAATTGGAAACTTTGTTCTACAAAAAACTGACGTGGAACATATGGATTATGCCAACATGCTCATGAGGACACCCTCTTTCATTTGGCGTTGAGACTTTTAAGTACGTTTTTATATTGCGGCTTCCAGAGCCAATTTTCTGTCCTGACCTCCAGTTGGAAACATATGGAGTATGCCAAAATGCTCGTGAGGACTCCCCCTTTCATTTGGCGTTGAGACTTTGTGTACGTTTTTATGTCCTGACCACCAGTTGGAAACCAGAAAATTGGAAACTTTTTTCTACAAAAAGCTGAGCTGGAACATATGGAGTGTGCCAAAATACTCGTGAGGTCTCCCTCTTTCATTTTGCGTTGAGAATTTTGTGTACGTTTTTATATTGTGGCTTCCAGATCCAATTTTCTGTCCTGACCACCAGTTGGAAACCAGAAATTTGAAAACTTTGTTCTACAAAAAACAGACCTGGAGCATATGGAGTATACAAAAATGCTCGTGAGGACTCCCTCTTTCATTTGGCGTTGAGATTTTTTGCACGTTTTTATATTGCGGCTTCTAGAGCCAATTTTCTGTCCTGACCACCAGTTGGAAAACAGAAAATTGGAAACTTTGTTCTACAAAAAACTGACGTGGAACATATGGATTATGCCAACATGCTCATGAGGACACCCTCTTTCATTTGGCGTTGAGACTTTTAAGTACGTTTTTATATTGTGGTTTCCAGAGCCAATTTTCTGTACTGACCACCAGTTGGAAACCATAGAATTGGAAACTTTGTTCTACAAAAAACTGACCTGGAACATATAGAGTATGCCAAAATGCTCGTGAGGACTCCCTCTTTAATGTGGCTTTGAGACTTTTGTGTACGTTTTTATATTGTGGCTTCCAGACCCAATTTTCTGTCCTGACCACCAGTTGGAAACTAGAAAATTGGAAACTTTGTTCTACAAAAAACTGACCTGGAACATATGGATTATGCCAAAATGCTTATGAGGACTCCCCCTTTCATTTTGTGTTGAGACTTTTGTGTACGTTTTTATATTGTGGCGTCCAGAGCCAATTTTCTGTCCAGACCACCAGATGGAAACCAGAAAATTGGAAACTTTGTTTTACAAAAAACTGACCTGGAACATATGGATTATGCCAACATGCTCATGAGGACACCCTCTTTCACTTGGCGTTGAGACTTTTAAGTACGTTTTTATATTGCGGCTTCCAGAGCCAATTTTCTTTCCTGACCACCAGTTGGAAAACAGAAAATTGGAAACTTTGTTCTACAAAAAACTGACGTGGAACATATGGATTATGCCAACATGCTCATGAGGACACCCTCTTTCATTTGGCGTTGAGACTTTTAAGTACGTTTTTATATTGCGGCTTCCAGAGCCAATTTTCTGTCCTGACCACCAGTTGGAAACATATGGAGTATGCCAAAATGCTCGTGAGGACTCCCCCTTTCATTTGGCGTTGAGACTTTGTGTACGTTTTTATGTCCTGACCACCAGTTGGAAACCAGAAAATTGGAAACTTTTTTCTACAAAAAGCTGAGCTGGAACATATGGAGTGTGCCAAAATACTCGTGAGGTCTCCCTCTTTCATTTTGCGTTGAGAATTTTGTGTACGTTTTTATATTGTGGCTTCCAGATCCAATTTTCTGTCCTGACCACCAGTTGGAAACCAGAAATTTGAAAACTTTGTTCTACAAAAAACAGACCTGGAGCATATGGAGTATACAAAAATGCTCGTGAGGACTCCCTCTTTCATTTGGCGTTGAGATTTTTTGCACGTTTTTATATTGCGGCTTCTAGAGCCAATTTTCTGTCCTGACCACCAGTTGGAAAACAGAAAATTGGAAACTTTGTTCTACAAAAAACTGACGTGGAACATATGGATTATGCCAACATGCTCATGAGGACACCCTCTTTCATTTGGCGTTGAGACTTTTAAGTACGTTTTTATATTGTGGTTTCCAGAGCCAATTTTCTGTACTGACCACCAGTTGGAAACCAGAGAATTGGAAACTTTGTTCTACAAAAAACTGACCTGGAACATATAGAGTATGCCAAAATGCTCGTGAGGACTCCCTCTTTGATTTGGCGTTGATACTATTGTGTACTTGTTTATATTGTGGCTTCCAGAGCAAATTTTCTGTCCTGACCTCCAGTTGGAAACATATGGAGTATGCCAAAATGCTCGTGAGGACTCCCCCTTTCATTTGGCGTTGAGACTTTGTGTACGTTTTTATGTCCTGACCACCAGTTGGAAACCAGAAAATTGGAAACTTTTTTCTACAAAAAACTGAGCTGGACCATATGGAGTGTGCCAAAATACTCGTGAGGTCTCCCTCTTTCATTTTGCGTTGAGAAATTTGTGTACGTTTTTATATTGTGGCTTCCAGATCCAATTTTCTGTCCTGACCACCAGTTGGAAACCAGACATTTGAAAACTTTGTTCTACAAAAAACAGACCTGGAACATATGGAGTATGCCAAAATGGTCGTGAGGACTCCCACTATCATTTGACGTTGAGACTTTTGTGTACGTTTTTATATTGTGGCTTCCAGAGCCAATTTTCTGTTTTGACCACCAGTTGGAAACCAGAAAATTGGAAACTTTGTTGTACAAAAAACTGACCTGGAACATATGGAGTATGCCAAAATGCTCGTGAGGACTCCTTCTTTCATTTGGCGTTGAGACTTTTGTGTACTATTTTATATTGTGGTTTCCAGAGCCAATTTTCTGTCCTGACCACCAGTTGGAAACATATGGAGTAGGCCAAAATGCTCGTGAGGACCCCCTCTTTAATGTGGCTTCGAGACTTTTGTGTACGTTTTTATATTGTGGCTTCCAGACCCAATTTTCTGCCCTGACCACCGGTTGGAAACCAGAAAATTGGAAACTTAGTTCTACAAAAAACTGACCTGGAAAATATAGAGTATGCCAAAATGCTCGTGAGGACTCCCTCTTTAATTTGGCGTTGAGACTTTTGTGTATGTTTTAATATTGTGGCTTCCAGAGCCAATTTTCTGTCCTGACCACCAGTTGGAAACCAGAAAATTGGAAACTTTGTTCTACAAAAAACTGACGTGGAACATATGGATTATGCCAAAATGCTCATGAGGACACCCTCTTTCATTTGGCGTTGAGACTTTTAAGTACGTTTTTATATTGTGGCTTCCAGAGCCAATTTTCTGTCCTGACCACCAGTAGAAAACCAGATAATTGGAAACTTTGTTCTACAAAAAACTGACCTGGAACATATAGAGTATGCCAAAATGCTCGTGAGGACTCCCTCTTTCATTTGGCGTTGAGACTTTTGTGTACGTTTTTATATTTGGCTTCCAGAGCCAATTTTCTGTTTTTACCACCAGTTGGAAACCAGAAAATTGGAAACTTTGTTCTACATAAAACGGACCTGGAACATATGCAGTATGCCAAAATGGTCGTGAGGACTCCCTCTTTCATTTGGCGTTGAGACTTTTGTGTACGTTTTTATATTGTGGCTTCCAGAGCCAATTTTCTGTTTTGACCACCAGTTGGAAACCAGAAAATTGGAAACTTTGTTGTACAAAAAACTGATCTGGAACATATGGAGTATGCCAAAGTGCTCGTGAGGACTCCTTCTTTCATTTGGCGTTGAGACTTTTGCGTACTTTTTTATATTGTGGTTTCCAGAGCCAATTTTCTGTCCTGACCACCAGTTGGAAACATATGGAGTATGCCAAAATGCTCGTGAGGACTCCCTCTTTAATGTGGCTTTGAGACTTTTGTGTACGTTTTTATATTGTGGCTTCCAGACCCAATTTTCTGTTCTGACCACCAGTTGGAAACTAGAAAATTGGAAACTTTGTTCTACAAAAAACTGACCTGGAACATATGGATTATGCCAAAATGCTTATGAGGACTCCCCCTTTCATTTGGTGTTGAGACTTTTGTGTACGTTTTTATATTGTGGCGTCCAGAGCCAATTTTCTGTCCAGACCACCAGATGGAAACCAGAAAATTGGAAACTTTGTTTTACAAAAAACTGACCTGGAACATATGGAGTATGCCAAAATGCTAGTGAGGACTCCCTCTTTCATTTGGCGTTGAGACTTTTGTGTACGTTTTTATATTGTGGCTTCCAGAGCCAACTTTCTGTCCTGACCACCAGTTGGAAACCAGAAAATAGGAAACTTTGTTCTACAAAAAAACTGACCTGGAGCATATGGAGTATGCCAAAATGCTCATGAGGACTCTCTCTTTTATTTGGCGTTGAGACTTTGTGTACGTTTTTATGTCCTGACCACCAGTTGGAAACCAGAAAATTGGAAACTTTGTTCTACAAGAAACTGACCTGGAACATATGGAGTGTGCCAAAATACTCGTGAGGTCTCCCTCTTTCATTTTGCGTTGAGAATTTTGTGTACGTTTTTATATTGTGGCTTCCAGATCCAATTTTCTGTCCTGACCACCAGTTGGAAACCAGAAATTTGAAAACTTTGTTCTACAAAAAACAGACCTGGAGCATATGGAGTATACAAAAATGCTCGTGAGGACTCCCTCTTTCATTTGGCGTTGAGATTTTTGTGCACGTTTTTATATTGCGGCTTCTAGAGCCAATTTTCTGTCCTGACCACCAGTTGGAAACCAGAACTTTTGTGTACTTTTGGAAACTTGGAAACTTTGTTCTACAAAAAACTGACCTGGAACATATGGAGTATGCCAAAATGCTCGTGAGGACACCCTCTTTCATTTGGCGTTGAGACTTTTGTGTACGTTTTTATATTGTGGCTTCCAGATCCAATTTTCTGTCCTGACCACCAGTTGGAAACCAGAAATTTGAAAACTTTGTTCTACAAAAAACTGACCTGGAACATATAGAGTATGCAAAAATGCTCGTGAGGACTCCCTATTTCATTTGGCGTTGAGATTTTTGTGCACGTTTTTATATTGTGGCTTCCAGAGCCAATTTTCTGTTTTGACCACCAGTTGGAAACCAGAAAATTGGAAACTTTTTTCTACAAAAAAAAGGACCTGGAACATATGGATTATACCAAAATGCTCATGAGGACTCCCTCTTTCATTTGGCGTTGATACTTTTGTGTACTTTTTTATATTGTGGCTTCCAGAGCCAATTTTCTGTCCTGACCTCCAGTTGGAAACATATGGAGTATGCCAAAATGCTCGTGAGGACTCCCCCTTTCATTTGGCGTTGGGACTTTGTGTACGTTTTTATGTCCTCACCAGCAGTTGGAAACCAGAAAATTGGAAACTTTGTTCTACAAAAAACTGACCTGGAACATATGGAGTATGCCAAAATGCTCGTGAGGAATCCCTCTATTATTTGGCGTTGTGTTTGGGCGTCGGGTTAGTAACCCTCCCCTAGAAAAAACAGCCTACTATGAAAAAACGAAAGAAAGGAAAAACAAACCCCTCTAAAGTTGACGAACCCCGCAAACGTTTTAAGGACCACGATCTGTGAATCTGCACCTGGAATGTTCGCAATCTTTATAGAGAAGGTGCAGTCTTCGCATTGACAGACGTACTTGAAAAGTACAAGGCCGATATTACTGCCATACAGGAAATACGATGGATTGGGAAAGGCGTCACAACAACCCCTAAAGGTGACGCACTGTATTATAGCTGTCATGAATTGACCTGGAACATATGGAGTATTCCAAAATGCTCGTGAGGAGTCCCTCTGTCATTTGGCGTTGATACTTTTGTGTACTTTTTTATATTGTGGCTTCCAGAGCCAATTTTCTGTCCTGACCTCCAGTTGGAAACATATGGAGTATGCCAAAATGCTCGTGAGGACAACCCTTTCATTTGGCGTTGAGACTTTGTGTACGTTTTTATGTCCTGACCACCAGTTGGAAACCAGAAAATTGGAAACTTTGTTCTACAAAAAACTGACCTGGAACATATGGAGTGTGCCAAAATACTCGTGAGGACTCCCTCTTTCATTTCGCGTTGAGAATTTTGTGTACGTTTTTATATTGGGGCTTCCAGATCCAATTTTCTGTCCTGACCACCAGTTGAAAACCAGAAATTTGAAAACTTTGTTCTACAAAAAACTGACCTGGAACATATAGAGTATGCCAAAATGCTCGTGAGGACTCCCTCTTTAATTTGGCGTTGAGGCTTTTGTGTATGTTTTTATATTGTGGCTTCCAGAGCCAATTTTCTGTCCTGACCACCAGTTGGAAACCATAAAATTGGAAACTTTGTTCTACAAAAAACTGACCTGGAACATATGGATTATACCAAAATGCTCATGAGGACTCCCTCTTTCATTTGGCGTTGAGACTTTTGTGTAGTTTTTTATATTGTGGCTTTCAGAGCCAATTTTCTGTCCTGACCACCAGTTGGAAACCAGAAAATTGGAAACTTTGTTCTACAAAAAACTGACCTGGAACATATAGAATATACCAAAATGATCATGAGGACTCCATTTTTCATTTGGCGTTGAGAATTTTGTGTACGTTTTTATATTGTGGCTTCCAGAGCCAATTTTCTGTACTGACCACCAGTTGGAAACCAGAGAATTGGAAACTTTGTTCTACAAAAAACTGACCTGGAACATATAGAGTATGCCAAAATGCTCGTGAGGACTCCCTCTTTGATTTGGCGTTGATACTTTTGTGTACTTGTTTATATTGTGGCTTCCAGAGCAAATTTTCTGTCCTGACCTCCAGTTGGAAACATATGGAGTATGCCAAAATGCTCGTGAGGACTCCCCCTTTCATTTGGCGTTGAGACTTTGTGTACGTTTTTATGTCCTGACCACCAGTTGGAAACCAGAAAATTGGAAACTTTTTTCTACAAAAAACTGAGCTGGACCATATGGAGTGTGCCAAAATACTCGTGAGGTCTCCCTCTTTCATTTTGCGTTGAGAAATTTGTGTACGTTTTTATATTGTGGCTTCCAGATCCAATTTTCTGTCCTGACCACCAGTTGGAAACCAGACATTTGAAAACTTTGTTCTACAAAAAACAGACCTGGAACATATGGAGTATGCCAAAATGGTCGTGAGGACTCCCACTATCATTTGACGTTGAGACTTTTGTGTACGTTTTTATATTGTGGCTTCCAGAGCCAATTTTCTGTTTTGACCACCAGTTGGAAACCAGAAAATTGGAAACTTTGTTGTACAAAAAACTGACCTGGAACATATGGAGTATGCCAAAATGCTCGTGAGGACTCCTTCTTTCATTTGGCGTTGAGACTTTTGTGTACTATTTTATATTGTGGTTTCCAGAGCCAATTTTCTGTCCTGACCACCAGTTGGAAACATATGGAGTAGGCCAAAATGCTCGTGAGGACCCCCTCTTTAATGTGGCTTCGAGACTTTTGTGTACGTTTTTATATTGTGGCTTCCAGACCCAATTTTCTGCCCTGACCACCGGTTGGAAACCAGAAAATTGGAAACTTAGTTCTACAAAAAACTGACCTGGAAAATATAGAGTATGCCAAAATGCTCGTGAGGACTCCCTCTTTAATTTGGCGTTGAGACTTTTGTGTATGTTTTAATATTGTGGCTTCCAGAGCCAATTTTCTGTCCTGACCACCAGTTGGAAACCAGAAAATTGGAAACTTTGTTCTACAAAAAACTGACGTGGAACATATGGATTATGCCAAAATGCTCATGAGGACACCCTCTTTCATTTGGCGTTGAGACTTTTAAGTACGTTTTTATATTGTGGCTTCCAGAGCCAATTTTCTGTCCTGACCACCAGTAGAAAACCAGATAATTGGAAACTTTGTTCTACAAAAAACTGACCTGGAACATATAGAGTATGCCAAAATGCTCGTGAGGACTCCCTCTTTCATTTGGCGTTGAGACTTTTGTGTACGTTTTTATATTTGGCTTCCAGAGCCAATTTTCTGTTTTTACCACCAGTTGGAAACCAGAAAATTGGAAACTTTGTTCTACATAAAACGGACCTGGAACATATGCAGTATGCCAAAATGGTCGTGAGGACTCCCTCTTTCATTTGGCGTTGAGACTTTTGTGTACGTTTTTATATTGTGGCTTCCAGAGCCAATTTTCTGTTTTGACCACCAGTTGGAAACCAGAAAATTGGAAACTTTGTTGTACAAAAAACTGATCTGGAACATATGGAGTATGCCAAAGTGCTCGTGAGGACTCCTTCTTTCATTTGGCGTTGAGACTTTTGCGTACTTTTTTATATTGTGGTTTCCAGAGCCAATTTTCTGTCCTGACCACCAGTTGGAAACATATGGAGTATGCCAAAATGCTCGTGAGGACTCCCTCTTTAATGTGGCTTTGAGACTTTTGTGTACGTTTTTATATTGTGGCTTCCAGACCCAATTTTCTGTTCTGACCACCAGTTGGAAACTAGAAAATTGGAAACTTTGTTCTACAAAAAACTGACCTGGAACATATGGATTATGCCAAAATGCTTATGAGGACTCCCCCTTTCATTTGGTGTTGAGACTTTTGTGTACGTTTTTATATTGTGGCGTCCAGAGCCAATTTTCTGTCCAGACCACCAGATGGAAACCAGAAAATTGGAAACTTTGTTTTACAAAAAACTGACCTGGAACATATGGAGTATGCCAAAATGCTAGTGAGGACTCCCTCTTTCATTTGGCGTTGAGACTTTTGTGTACGTTTTTATATTGTGGCTTCCAGAGCCAACTTTCTGTCCTGACCACCAGTTGGAAACCAGAAAATAGGAAACTTTGTTCTACAAAAAAACTGACCTGGAGCATATGGAGTATGCCAAAATGCTCATGAGGACTCTCTCTTTTGTTTGGCGTTGAGACTTTGTGTACGTTTTTATGTCCTGACCACCAGTTGGAAACCAGAAAATTGGAAACTTTGTTCTACAAGAAACTGACCTGGAACATATGGAGTGTGCCAAAATACTCGTGAGGTCTCCCTCTTTCATTTTGCGTTGAGAATTTTGTGTACGTTTTTATATTGTGGCTTCCAGATCCAATTTTCTGTCCTGACCACCAGTTGGAAACCAGAAATTTGAAAACTTTGTTCTACAAAAAACAGACCTGGAGCATATGGAGTATATAAAAATGCTCGTGAGGACTCCCTCTTTCATTTGGCGTTGAGATTTTTGTGCACGTTTTTATATTGCGGCTTCTAGAGCCAATTTTCTGTCCTGACCACCAGTTGGAAACCAGAACTTTTGTGTACTTTTGGAAACTTGGAAACTTTGTTCTACAAAAAACTGACCTGGAACATATGGAGTATGCCAAAATGCTCGTGAGGACACCCTCTTTCATTTGGCGTTGAGACTTTTGTGTACGTTTTTATATTGTGGCTTCCAGATCCAATTTTCTGTCCTGACCACCAGTTGGAAACCAGAAATTTGAAAACTTTGTTCTACAAAAAACTGACCTGGAACATATAGAGTATGCAAAAATGCTCGTGAGGACTCCCTATTTCATTTGGCGTTGAGATTTTTGTGCACGTTTTTATATTGTGGCTTCCAGAGCCAATTTTCTGTTTTGACCACCAGTTGGAAACCAGAAAATTGGAAACTTTTTTCTACAAAAAAAAGGACCTGGAACATATGGATTATACCAAAATGCTCATGAGGACTCCCTCTTTCATTTGGCGTTGATACTTTTGTGTACTTTTTTATATTGTGGCTTCCAGAGCCAATTTTCTGTCCTGACCTCCAGTTGGAAACATATGGAGTATGCCAAAATGCTCGTGAGGACTCCCCCTTTCATTTGGCGTTGGGACTTTGTGTACGTTTTTATGTCCTCACCAGCAGTTGGAAACCAGAAAATTGGAAACTTTGTTCTACAAAAAACTGACCTGGAACATATGGAGTATGCCAAAATGCTCGTGAGGAATCCCTCTATTATTTGGCGTTGTGTTTGGGCGTCGGGTTAGTAACCCTCCCCTAGAAAAAACAGCCTACTATGAAAAAACGAAAGAAAGGAAAAACAAACCCCTCTAAAGTTGACGAACCCCGCAAACGTTTTAAGGACCACGATCTGTGAATCTGCACCTGGAATGTTCGCAATCTTTATAGAGAAGGTGCAGTCTTCGCATTGACAGACGTACTTGAAAAGTACAAGGCCGATATTACTGCCATACAGGAAATACGATGGATTGGGAAAGGCGTCACAACAACCCCTAAAGGTGACGCACTGTATTATAGCTGTCATGAATTGACCTGGAACATATGGAGTATTCCAAAATGCTCGTGAGGAGTCCCTCTGTCATTTGGCGTTGATACTTTTGTGTACTTTTTTATATTGTGGCTTCCAGAGCCAATTTTCTGTCCTGACCTCCAGTTGGAAACATATGGAGTATGCCAAAATGCTCGTGAGGACAACCCTTTCATTTGGCGTTGAGACTTTGTGTACGTTTTTATGTCCTGACCACCAGTTGGAAACCAGAAAATTGGAAACTTTGTTCTACAAAAAACTGACCTGGAACATATGGAGTGTGCCAAAATACTCGTGAGGACTCCCTCTTTCATTTCGCGTTGAGAATTTTGTGTACGTTTTTATATTGGGGCTTCCAGATCCAATTTTCTGTCCTGACCACCAGTTGAAAACCAGAAATTTGAAAACTTTGTTCTACAAAAAACTGACCTGGAACATATAGAGTATGCCAAAATGCTCGTGAGGACTCCCTCTTTAATTTGGCGTTGAGGCTTTTGTGTATGTTTTTATATTGTGGCTTCCAGAGCCAATTTTCTGTCCTGACCACCAGTTGGAAACCATAAAATTGGAAACTTTGTTCTACAAAAAACTGACCTGGGACATATGGATTATACCAAAATGCTCATGAGGACTCCCTCTTTCATTTGGCGTTGAGACTTTTGTGTAGTTTTTTATATTGTGGCTTTCAGAGCCAATTTTCTGTCCTGACCACCAGTTGGAAACCAGAAAATTGGAAACTTTGTTCTACAAAAAACTGACCTGGAACATATAGAATATACCAAAATGATCATGAGGACTCCCTTTTTCATTTGGCGTTGAGAATTTTGTGTACGTTTTTATATTGTGGCTTCCAGAGCCAATTTTCTGGTTTCCAACTGGTGGCTTCCAGAGCCAATTTTCTGTCCTGACCACCAGTTGGAAACCAGAAAATTGAAAACTTTGTTCTATAAAAAACTGACCTGGGACATATGGAGTATGCCAAAATGCTCGCGGGGACTCTCTCTTTCATTTGGCGTTGAGACTTTTGTGTAGTTTTTTATATTGTGGCTTTCAGAGCCAATTTTCTGTCCTGACCACCAGTTGGAAACCAGAAAATTGGAAACTTTGTTCTACAAAAAACTGACCTGGAACATATAGAATATACCAAAATGATCATGAGGACTCCCTTTTTCATTTGGCCACCAGTTGGAAACATATGGAGTAGGCCAAAATGCTCGTGAGGACCCCCTCTTTAATGTGGCTTCGAGACTTTTGTGTACGTTTTTATATTGTGGCTTCCAGACCCAATTTTCTGCCCTGACCACCGGTTGGAAACCAGAAAATTGGAAACTGACCTGGAAAATATAGAGTATGCCAAAATGCTCGTGAGGACTCCCTCTTTAATTTGGCGTTGAGACTTTTGTGTATGTTTTAATATTGTGGCTTCCAGAGCCAATTTTCTGTCCTGACCACCAGTTGGAAACCAGAAAATTGGAAACTTTGTTCTACAAAAAACTGACGTGGAACATATGGATTATGCCAAAATGCTCATGAGGACACCCTCTTTCATTTGGCGTTGAGACTTTTAAGTACGTTTTTATATTGTGGCTTCCAGAGCCAATTTTCTGTCCTGACCACCAGTAGAAAACCAGATAATTGGAAACTTTGTTCTACAAAAAACTGACCTGGAACATATAGAGTATGCCAAAATGCTCGTGAGGACTCCCTCTTTCATTTGGCGTTGAGACTTTTGTGTACGTTTTTATATTTGGCTTCCAGAGCCAATTTTCTGTTTTTACCACCAGTTGGAAACCAGAAAATTGGAAACTTTGTTCTACATAAAACGGACCTGGAACATATGCAGTATGCCAAAATGGTCGTGAGGACTCCCTCTTTCATTTGGCGTTGAGACTTTTGTGTACGTTTTTATATTGTGGCTTCCAGAGCCAATTTTCTGTTTTGACCACCAGTTGGAAACCAGAAAATTGGAAACTTTGTTGTACAAAAAACTGATCTGGAACATATGGAGTATGCCAAAGTGCTCGTGAGGACTCCTTCTTTCATTTGGCGTTGAGACTTTTGCGTACTTTTTTATATTGTGGTTTCCAGAGCCAATTTTCTGTCCTGACCACCAGTTGGAAACATATGGAGTATGCCAAAATGCTCGTGAGGACTCCCCCTTTCATTTGGTGTTGAGACTTTTGTGTACGTTTTTATATTGTGGCGTCCAGAGCCAATTTTCTGTCCAGACCACCAGATGGAAACCAGAAAATTGGAAACTTTGTTTTACAAAAAACTGACCTGGAACATATGGAGTATGCCAAAATGCTAGTGAGGACTCATTCTTTCATTTGGCGTTGAGACTTTTGTGTACGTTTTTATATTGTGGCTTCCAGAGCCAACTTTCTGTCCTGACCACCAGTTGGAAACCAGAAAATAGGAAACTTTGTTCTACAAAAAAACTGACCTGGAGCATATGGAGTATGCCAAAATGCTCATGAGGACTCTCTCTTTTATTTGGCGTTGAGACTTTGTGTACGTTTTTATGTCCTGACCACCAGTTGGAAACCAGAAAATTGGAAACTTTGTTCTACAAGAAACTGACCTGGAACATATGGAGTGTGCCAAAATACTCGTGAGGTCTTCCTCTTTCATTTTGCGTTGAGAATTTTGTGTACGTTTTTATATTGTGGCTTCCAGATCCAATTTTCTGTCCTGACCACCAGTTGGAAACCAGAAATTTGAAAACTTTGTTCTACAAAAAACAGACCTGGAGCATATGGAGTATACAAAAATGCTCGTGAGGACTCCCTCTTACATTTGGCGTTGAGATTTTTGTGCACGTTTTTATATTGCGGCTTCTAGAGCCAATTTTCTGTCCTGACCACCAGTTGGAAACCAGAACTTTTGTGTACTTTTGGAAACTTGGAAACTTTGTTCTACAAAAAACTGACCTGGAACATATGGAGTATGCCAAAATGCTCGTGAGGACACCCTCTTTCATTTGGCGTTGAGACTTTTGTGTACGTTTTTATATTGTGGCTTCCAGATCCAATTTTCTGTCCTGACCACCAGTTGGAAACCAGAAATTTGAAAACTTTGTTCTACAAAAAACTGACCTGGAACATATAGAGTATGCAAAAATGCTCGTGAGGACTCCCTATTTCATTTGGCGTTGAGATTTTTGTGCACGTTTTTATATTGTGGCTTCCAGAGCCAATTTTCTGTTTTGACCACCAGTTGGAAACCAGAAAATTGGAAACTTTTTTCTACAAAAAAAAGGACCTGGAACATATGGATTATACCAAAATGCTCATGAGGACTCCCTCTTTCATTTGGCGTTGATACTTTTGTGTACTTTTTTATATTGTGGCTTCCAGAGCCAATTTTCTGTCCTGACCTCCAGTTGGAAACATATGGAGTATGCCAAAATGCTCGTGAGGACTCCCCCTTTCATTTGGCGTTGGGACTTTGTGTACGTTTTTATGTCCTCACCAGCAGTTGGAAACCAGAAAATTGGAAACTTTGTTCTACAAAAAACTGACCTGGAACATATGGAGTATGCCAAAATGCTCGTGAGGAATCCCTCTATTATTTGGCGTTGTGTTTGGGCGTCGGGTTAGTAACCCTCCCCTAGAAAAAACAGCCTACTATGAAAAAACGAAAGAAAGGAAAAACAAACCCCTCTAAAGTTGACGAACCCCGCAAACGTTTTAAGGACCACGATCTGTGAATCTGCACCTGGAATGTTCGCAATCTTTATAGAGAAGGTGCAGTCTTCGCATTGACAGACGTACTTGAAAAGTACAAGGCCGATATTACTGCCATACAGGAAATACGATGGATTGGGAAAGGCGTCACAACAACCCCTAAAGGTGACGCACTGTATTATAGCTGTCATGAATTGACCTGGAACATATGGAGTATTCCAAAATGCTCGTGAGGAGTCCCTCTGTCATTTGGCGTTGATACTTTTGTGTACTTTTTTATATTGTGGCTTCCAGAGCCAATTTTCTGTCCTGACCTCCAGTTGGAAACATATGGAGTATGCCAAAATGCTCGTGAGGACAACCCTTTCATTTGGCGTTGAGACTTTGTGTACGTTTTTATGTCCTGACCACCAGTTGGAAACCAGAAAATTGGAAACTTTGTTCTACAAAAAACTGACCTGGAACATATGGAGTGTGCCAAAATACTCGTGAGGACTCCCTCTTTCATTTCGCGTTGAGAATTTTGTGTACGTTTTTATATTGGGGCTTCCAGATCCAATTTTCTGTCCTGACCACCAGTTGAAAACCAGAAATTTGAAAACTTTGTTCTACAAAAAACTGACCTGGAACATATAGAGTATGCCAAAATGCTCGTGAGGACTCCCTCTTTAATTTGGCGTTGAGGCTTTTGTGTATGTTTTTATATTGTGGCTTCCAGAGCCAATTTTCTGTCCTGACCACCAGTTGGAAACCATAAAATTGGAAACTTTGTTCTACAAAAAACTGACCTGGAACATATGGATTATACCAAAATGCTCATGAGGACTCCCTCTTTCATTTGGCGTTGAGACTTTTGTGTAGTTTTTTATATTGTGGCTTTCAGAGCCAATTTTCTGTCCTGACCACCAGTTGGAAACCAGAAAATTGGAAACTTTGTTCTACAAAAAACTGACCTGGAACATATAGAATATACCAAAATGATCATGAGGACTCCCTTTTTTATTTGGCGTTGAGAATTTTGTGTACGTTTTTATATTGTGGCTTCCAGAGCCAATTTTCTGGTTTCCAACTGGTGGCTTCCAGAGCCAATTTTCTGTCCTGACCACCAGTTGGAAACCAGAAAATTGAAAACTTTGTTCTATAAAAAACTGACCTGGGACATATGGAGTATGCCAAAATGCTCGCGGGGACTCTCTCTTTCATTTGGCGTTGAGACTTTTGTGAACGTTTTTATATTGTGGCTTCCAGAGCCAATTTTCTGTACTGACCACCAGTTGGAAACCAGAAAATTGGAAACTTTATTCTACAAGAAACTGACCTGGAACATATCGAGTATGCCAAAATGCTCGTGAGGACTCCCTCTTTCATTTGGCGTTGAGACTTTTGTGAACGTTTTTATTTTGTGGCTTCCAGAGTCAATTTTCTGTCCTGACCACCAGTTGGAAACCAGAAAATTGGAAACTTTGTGCTACAAAAAACTGACCTGGAACATATGGAGTATGCCACAATGTTCGTGAGGACTCCCTCTTTCATTTGGCGTTGAGACTTTTGTGTAGTTTTTTATATTGTGGCTTTCAGAGCCAATTTTCTGTCCTGACCACCAGTTGGAAACCAGAAAATTGGAAACTTTGTTCTACAAAAAACTGACCTGGAACATATGGATTATGCCAAAATGCTCATGAGGACTCCCTCTTTTATTTTGCGTTGAGACTTTTGTGTACGTTTTTATATTTGGCTTCCAGATCCAATTTTCTGTTTTTACCACCAGTTGGAAACCAGAAAATTGGAAACTTTGTTCTACATAAAACGGACCTGGAACATATGCAGTATGCCAAAATGGTCGTGAGGACACCCTCTTTCATTTGGCGTTGAGACTTTTAAGTACGTTTTTATATTGTGGTTTCCAGAGCCCATTTTCTGTCCTGACCACCAGTAGAAAACCAAAAAATTGGATGCTTTGTTCAACAAAAAACTGACCTGGAACATATGGAGTATGCCACAATGTTCGTGAGGACTCCCTCTTTCATTTGGCGTTGAGACTTTTGTGTAGTTTTTTATATTGTGGCTTTCAGAGCCAATTTTCTGTCCTGACCACCAGTTGGAAACCAGAAAATTGGAAACTTTGTTCTACAAAAAACTGACCTGGAACATATGGAGTATGCCAAAATGCTCATGAGGACTCCCTCTCTCATTTGGAGTTGAGGCTTTTTGTGTCCGTTTTTATATTGTGGCTTCCAGAGCCAATTTTCTGTCCTTACCACCAGTTGGAAACCAGAAAATTGGAAACTTTGTTCTACAAAAAACTGACCTGGAACATATAGAATATACCAAAATGATCATGAGGACTCCCTTTTTCATTTGGCGTTGAGAATTTTGTGTACGTTTTTATATTGTGGCTTCCAGAGCCAATTTTCTGGTTTCCAACTGGTGGCTTCCAGAGCCAATTTTCTGTCCTGACCACCAGTTGGAAACCAGAAAATTGAAAACTATGTTCTATAAAAAACTGACCTGGGACATATGGAGTATGCCAAAATGCTCGCGGGGACTCCCTCTTTCATTTGGCGTTGAGACTTTTGTGAACGTTTTTATATTGTGGCTTCCAGAGCCAATTTTCTGTACTGACCACCAGTTGGAAACCAGAAAATTGGAAACTTTATTCTACAAGAAACTGACCTGGAACATATAGAGTATGCCAAAATGCTCGTGAGGACTCCCTCTTTCATTTGGCGTTGAGACTTTTGTGAACGTTTTTATATTGTGGCTTTCAGAGCCAATTTTCTGTTCTACAAAAAACTGACCTGGAACATATGGAGTAAACAAAATGCTCGTGAGGACTACATCTTTCATTTGGCGTTGAGACTTTTGTGTACGTTTTTATATTGTGGCTTCCAGAGCCAATTTTCTGTACTGACCACCAGTTGGAAACCAGAAAATTGGAAACTTTATTCTACAAGAAACTGACCTGGAACATATAGAGTATGCCAAAATGCTCGTGAGGACTCCCTCTTTCTTTTGTGAACGTTTTTATATTGTGGCTTTCAGAGCCAATTTTCTGTCCTGACCACCAGTTGGAAACCAGAAAATTGGAAACTTTGTTCTACAAAAAACTGACCTGGAACATATAGAGTATGCCAAAATGCTCGTGAGGACTCCCTCTTTAATTTGGCGTTGAGACTTTTGTGTATGTTTTAATATTCATTTGGCGTTGAGACTTTTGTGAACGTTTTTATATTGTGGCTTCCAGAGCCAATTTTCTGTCCTGACCACCAGTAGAAAACCAGAAAATTGGAAACTTTGTTCTACAAAAAACTGACCTGGAACATATAGAGTATGCCAAAATGCTCGTGAGGACTCCCTCTTTCATTTGGCGTTGAGACTTTTGTGTACGTTTTTATATTTGGCTTCCAGATCCAATTTTCTGTTTTTACCACCAGTTGGAAACCAGAAAATTGGAAACTTTGTTCTACATAAAACGGACCTGGAACATATGCAGTATGCCAAAATGGTCGTGAGGACACCCTCTTTCATTTGGCGTTGAGACTTTTGGGTACGTTTTTATATTGTGGCTTCCAGAGCCAATTTTCTGTTTTGACCACCAGTTGGAAACCAGTAAATTGGAAACTTTGTTGTACAAAAAAACTGACCTGGAGCATATGGAGTATGCCAAAATGTTCGTGAGGACTCCCTCTTTTATTTGGCGTTGAGACTTTTGTGAACTTTTTTATATTGCGGCTTCCAGAACCAATTTTCTGTCCTGACCAGTAGTTGGAAACAAGAAAATTGGAAACTTTGTTCTACAAAAAACTGACCTGGAACATATGGAGAATGCCTAAATGCTCGTGAGGATTCCCTCTTTGATTTGGCGTTGATACTTTTGTGTACTTGTTTATATTGTGGCTTCCAGAGCCAATTTTCTGTCCTGACCTCCAGTTGGAAACATATGGAGTATGCCAAAATGCTCGTGAGGACTCCCCCTTTCATTTGGCGTTGAGACTTTGTGTACGTTTTTATGTCCTGACCACCAGTGAACCTGGAACATATGGAGTATGCCAAAATGCTCGTGAGGACTCCTTCTTTCATTTGGCGTTGAGACTTTTGTGTACTTTTTTATATTGTGGTTTCCAGAGCCAATTTTCTGTCCTGACCACCAGTTGGAAACATATGGAGTATGCCAAAATGGTCGTTAGGACTCCCTCTTTAATGTGGCTTTGAAACTTTTGTGTACGTTTTTATATTGTGGCTTCCAGACCCAATTTTCTGTCCTGACCACCAGTTGGAAACTAGAAAATTGGAAACTTTGTTCTACAAAAAACTGACGTGGAACATATGGATTATGCCAAAATGCTTATGAGGACTCCCCCTTTCATTTGGTGTTGAGACTTTTGTGTACGTTTTTATATTGTGGCGTCCAGAGCCAATTTTCTGTCCAGACCACCAGATGGAAACCAGAAAATTGGAAACTTTGTTTTACAAAAAACTGACCTGGAACATATGGAGTATGCCAAAATGCTAGTGAGGACTCCCTCTTTCATTTGGCGTTGAGACTTTTGTGTACGTTTTTATATTGTGGCTTCCAGAGCCAACTTTCTGTCCTGACCACCAGTTGGAAACCAGAAAATAGGAAACTTTGTTCTACAAAAAACTGACCTGGAGCATATGGAGTATGCCAAAATGTTCGTGAGGACTCCCTCTTTTATTTGGCGTTGAGACTTTTGTGAACTTTTTTATATTGCGGCTTCCAGAACCAATTTTCTGTCCTGACCAGCAGTTGGAAACAAGAAAATTGGAAACTTTGTTCTACAAAAAACTGACCTGGGACATATTGAGTATGCCAAAATGCTCGTGAGGACTCCCTCTTTGATTTGGCGTTGATACTTTTGTGTACTTGTTTATATTGTGGCTTCCAGAGCCAATTTTCTGTCCTGACCTCCAGTTGGAAACATATGGAGTATGCCAAAATGCTCGTGAGGACTCCCCCTTTCATTTGGCGTTGAGACTTTGTGTACGTTTTTATGTCCTGACCACCAGTTGGAAACCAGAAAATTGGAAACTTTGTTCTACAAAAAAACTGACCTGGAACATATGGAGTATGCCAAAATACTCGTGAGGACTCCCTCTTTCATTTCGCGTTGAGAATTTTGTGAACTTTTTTATATTGCGGCTTCCAGAACCAATTTTCTGTCCTGACCAGCAGTTGGAAACAAGAAAATTGGAAACTTTGTTCTACAAAAAACTGACCTGGAACATATGGAGTATGCCAAAATGCTCGTGAGGACTCCCTCGTTGATTTGGCGTTGATACTTTTGTGTACTTGTTTATATTGTGGCTTCCAGAGCCAATTTTCTGTCCTGACCTCCAGTTGGAAACCAGAAAATAGGAAACTTTGTTCTACAAAAAACTGACCTGGAGCATATGGAGTATGCCAAAATGTTCGTGAGGACTACATCTTTCATTTGGCGTTGAGAATTTTGTGTACGTTTTTATATTGTGGCTTCCAGAGCCAATTTTCTGTTTTGACCACCAGTTGGAAACTAGAAAATTGGAAACTTTTTTCTACAAAAAACGGGCCTGGAACATATGGAGTATGCCAAAATGGTCGTGAGGACTCCCTCTTTCATTTGGCGTTGAGACGTTTTTATATTGTGGCTTCCAGAGCCAATTTTCTGTTTTTACCACCAGTTGGAAACCAGAAAATTGGAACCTTTGTTCTACATAAAACGGACCTGGAACATATGGAGTATGCCAAAATGGTCGTGAGGACTCCCTCTTTCATTTGGCGTTGAGAATTTTGTGCTTGTTTTTATATTGTGGCTTCCAGAGCCAACTTTCTGTCCTGACCACCAGTTGGAAACCAGAAAATGGGAAACTTTGTTCTACAAAAAACTGACCTGGAGCATATGGAGTATGCCAAAATGCTCCAGAACAAATTTTCTGTCCTGACCAGCAGTTGGAAACAAGAAAATTGGAAACTTTGTTCTACAAAAAACTGACCTGGAACATATGGAGTATGCTAAAATGCTCGTGAGGACTCCCTCTTTGATTTGGCGTTGATACTGTCCTGACCTCCAGTTGGAAACATATGGAGTATGCCAAAATGCTCGTGAGGACTCCCCCTTTCATTTGGCGTTGAGACTTTGTGTACGTTTTTATGTCCTGACCACCAGTTGGAAACCAGAAAATTGGAAACTTTGTTCTACAAAAAACTGACCTGGAACATATGGAGTGTGCCAAAATACTCGTGAGGACTCCCTCTTTCATTTCGCGTTGAGAATTTTGTGTACGTTTTTATATTGTGGCTTCCAGATCCAATTTTCTGTCCTGACCACCAGTTGGAAACCAGAAATTTGAAAACTTTGTTCTACAAAAAACAGACCTGGAGCTTATGAGGACTCCCCCTTTCATTTGGTGTTGAGACTTTTGTGTACGTTTTTATATTGTGGCGTCCAGAGCCAATTTTCTGTCCAGACCACCAGATGGAAACCAGAAAATTGGAAACTTTGTTTTACAAAAAACTGACCTGGAACATATGGAGTATGCCAAAATGCTAGTGAGGACTCCCTCTTTCATTTGGCGTTGAGACTTTTGTGTACGTTTTTATATTGTGGCTTCCAGAGCCAACTTTCTGTCCTGACCACCAGTTGCAAACCAGAAAATAGGAAACTTTGTTCTTCAAAAAACTGACCTGGAGCATATGGAGTATGCCAAAATGTTGGTGAGGACTCCCTCTTTTATTTGGCGTTGAGACTTTTGTGAACTTTTTTATATTGCGGCTTCCAGAACCAATTTTCTGTCCTGACCAGCAGTTGGAAACAAGAAAATTGGAAACTTTGTTCTACAAAAAACTGACCTGGAACATATGGAGTATGATAAAATGCTCGTGAGGACTCCCTCTTTGATTTGGCGTTAATACTTTTGTGTACTTGTTTATATTGTGGCTTCCAGAGCCAATTTTCTGTCCTGACCTCCAGTTGGAAACATATGGAGTATGCCAAAATGCTCGTGAGGACTCCCCCTTTCATTTGGCGTTGAGACTTTGTGTACGTTTTTATGTCCTGACCACCAGTTGGAAACCAGAAAATTGGAAACTTTGTTCTACAAAAAACTGACCTGGAACATATGGAGTGTGCCAAAATACTCGTGAGGACTCCCTCTTTCATTTCGCGTTGAGAATATTGTGAACTTTTTTATATTGCGGCTTCCAGAACCAATTTTCTGTCCTGACCAGCAGTTGGAAACAAGAAAATTGGAAACTTTGTTCTACAAAAAACTGACCTGGAACATATGGAGTATGCCAAAATGCTCGTGAGGACTCCCTCTTTGATTTGGCGTTGATACTTTTGTGTACTTGTTTATATTGTGGCTTCCAGAGCCAATTTTCTGTCCTGACCTCCAGTTGGAAACATATGGAGTATGCCAAAATGCTCGTGAGGACTCCCTCTTTCATTTGGCGTTGAGACTTTTGTGTACGTTTTTATATTGTGGCTTCCAGAGCCAACTTTCTGTCCTGACCACCAGTTGGAAACCAGAAAATAGGAAACTTTGTTCTACAAAAAACTGACCTGGAGCATATGGAGTATGCCAAAATGTTCGTGAGGACTACATCTTTCATTTGGCGTTGAGAATTTTGTGTACGTTTTTATATTGTGGCTTCCAGAGCCAATTTTCTGTTTTGACCACCAGTTGGAAACCAGAAAATTGGAAACTTTTTTCTACAAAAAACGGGCCTGGAACATATGGAGTATGCCAAAATGGTCGTGAGGACTCCCTCTTTCATTTGGCGTTGAGACGTTTTTATATTGTGGCTTCCAGAGCCAATTTTCTGTTTTTACCACCAGTTGGAAACCAGAAAATTGGAAACTTTGTTCTACATAAAACGGACCTGGAACATATGAAGTATGCCAAAATGGTCGTGAGGACTCCCTCTTTGATTTGGCGTTGAGAATTTTGTGCTTGTTTTTATATTGTGGCTTCCAGAGCCAACTTTCTGTCCTGACCACCAGTTGGAAACCAGAAAATGGGAAACTTTGTTCTACAAAAAACTGACCTGGAGCATATGGAGTATGCCAAAATGCTCCAGAACAAATTTTCTGTCCTGACCAGCAGTTGGAAACAAGAAAATTGGAAACTTTGTTCTACAAAAAACTGACCTGGAACATATGGAGTATACCAAAATGCTCGCGAGGACTCCCTCTTTGATTTGGCGTTGATACTGTCCTGACCTCCAGTTGGAAACATATGGGGTATGCCAAAATGCTCGTGAGGACTCCCCCTTTCATTTGGCGTTGAGACTTTGTGTACGTTTTTATGTCCTGACCACCAGTTGGAAACCAGAAAATTGGAAACTTTGTTCTACAAAAAACTGACCTGGAACATATGGAGTGTGCCAAAATACTCGTGAGGACTCCCTCTTTGATTTGGCGTTGATACTGTCCTGACCTCCAGTTGGAAACATATGGGGTATGCCAAAATGCTCGTGAGGACTCCCTCTTTCATTTCGCGTTGAGAATTTTGTGCACGTTTTTATATTGTGGCTTCCAGATCCAATTTTCTGTCCTGACCACCAGTTGGAAACCAGAAATTTGAAAACTTTGTTCTACAAAAAACTGACCTGGAACATATGGAGTATGCCAAAATGCTCGTGAGGACTCCCTCTTTAATTTGGCGTTGATACTGTCCTGACCTCCAGTTGGAAACATATGGAGTATGCCAAAATGCTCGTGAGGACTCCCTCTTTCATTTCGCGTTGAGAATTTTGTGCACGTTTTTATATTGCGGCTTCTAGAGCCAATTTTCTGTCCTGACCACCAGTTGGAAACCAGAAAATTGGAAACTTTGTTCTACAAAAAACTGACCTGGAACATATGGAGTATGCCAAAATGCTCGTGAGGACTCCCTCTTTCATTTGGCCTTGAGACTTTTGTGTACGTTTTTATAGTGTGGCTTCCAGAGCCACTTTTCTGTACTGACCACCAGTTGGAAACCAGAAAATTGGAAACTTTGTTCTACAAAAAACTGACCTGGAACATATAGAGTATGCCAAAATGCTCGTGAGGACTCCCTCTTTAATTTGGCGTTGAGGCTTTTGTGTATGTTTTTATATTGTGGCTTCCAGAGCCAATTTTCTGTCCTGACCACCAGTTGGAAACCATAAAATTGGAACCTTTGTTCTACAAAAAACTGACCCGGAACATATGGATTATACCAAAATGCTCATAAGGACTTCCTCTTTCATTTGGCGTTGAGACTTTTGTGTACGTTTTTATATTGTGGCTTCCAGAGCCAATTTTCTGTCCTAACCACCAGTTGGAAACCAGAAAATTGGAAACTTTGTTCTACAAAAAACTGACCTGGAACATATAGAGTATGCCAAAATGCTCGTGAGGACACCCTCTTTCATTTGGCGTTGAGACTTTTGTGTACGTTTTTACATTGTGGCTTCCAGAGCCAATTTTCTGTCCTTACCACCAGTTGGAAACCAGAAAATTGGAAACTTTGTTCTACAAAAAACTGACCTGGAACATATGGAGTATGCCAAAATGCTCGTGAGGACTCCCTCTTTGATTTGGCGTTGATACTTTTGTGTACTTGTTTATATTGTGGCTTCCAAAGCCAATTTGCTGTCCTGACCTCCAGTTGGAAACATATGGAGTATGCCAAAATGCTCGTGAGGACTCCCCCTTTCATTTGGCGTTGAGACTTTGTGTACGTTTTTATGTCCTGACCACCAGTTGGAAACCAGAAAATTGGAAACTTTGTTCTACATAAAACGGACCTGGAACATATGGAGTATGCCAAAATGGTCGTGAGGACTCCCTCTTTCATTTGGCGTTGAGAATTTTGTGCTTGTTTTTATATTGTGGCTTCCAGAGCCAACTTTCTGTCCTGACCACCAGTTGGAAACCAGAAAATGGGAAACTTTGTTCTACAAAAAACTGACCTGGAGCATATGGAGTATGCCAAAATGCTCCAGAACAAATTTTCTGTCCTGACCAGCAGTTGGAAACAAGAAAATTGGAAACTTTGTTCTACAAAAAACTGACCTGGAACATATGGAGTATACCAAAATGCTCGAGAGGACTCCCTCTTTGATTTGGCGTTGATACTGTCCTGACCTCCAGTTGGAAACATATGGAGTATGCCAAAATGCTCGTGAGGACTCCCCCTTTCATTTGGCGTTGAGACTTTGTGTACGTTTTTATGTCCTGACCACCAGTTGGAAACCAGAAAATTGGAAACTTTGTTCTACAAAAAACTGACCTGGAACATATGGAGTGTGCCAAAATACTCGTGAGGACTCCCTCTTTCATTTCGCGTTGAGAATTTTGTGTACGTTTTTATATTGTGGCTTCCAGATGCAATTTTCTGTCCTGACCACCAGCTGGAAACCAGAAAATTGGAAACTTTGTTCTACAAAAAACTGACCTGGAACATATAGAGTATGCCAAAATGCTCGTGAGGACACCCTCTTTCATTTGGCGTTGAGACTTTTGTGTACGTTTTTATATTGTGGCTTCCAGAGCCAATTTTCTGTCCTTACCACCAGTTGGAAACCAGAAAATTGGAAACTTTGTTCTACAAAAAACTGACCTGGAACATATGGAGTATGCCAAAATGCTCTTGAGGACTCCCTCTTTGATTTGGCGTTGATACTTTTGTGTACTTGTTTATATTGTGGCTTCCAAAGCCAATTTGCTGTCCTGACCTCCAGTTGGAAACATATGGAGTATGCCAAAATGCTCGTGAGGACTCCCCCTTTCATTTGGCGTTGAGACTTTGTGTACGTTTTTATGTCCTGACCACCAGTTGGAAACCAGAAAATTGGAAACTTTGTTCTACATAAAACGGACCTGGAACATTTGGAGTATGCCAAAATGGTCGTGAGGACTCCCTCTTTCATTTGGCGTTGTGAATTTTGTGCTTGTTTTTATATTGTGGCTTCCAGAGCCAACTTTCTGTCCTGACCACCAGTTGGAAACCAGAAAATGGGAAACTTTGTTCTACAAAAAACTGACCTGGAGCATATGGAGTATGCCAAAATGCTCCAGAACAAATTTTCTGTCCTGACCAGCAGTTGGAAACAAGAAAATTGGAAACTTTGTTCTACAAAAAACTGACCTGGAACATATGGAGTATACCAAAATGCTCGAGAGGACTCCCTCTTTGATTTGGCGTTGATACTGTCCTGACCTCCAGTTGGAAACATATGGAGTATGCCAAAATGCTCGTGAGGACTCCCCCTTTCATTTGGCGTTGAGACTTTGTGTACGTTTTTATGTCCTGACCACCAGTTGGAAACCAGAAAATTGGAAACTTTGTTCTACAAAAAACTGACCTGGAACATATGGAGTGTGCCAAAATACTCGTGAGGACTCCCTCTTTCATTTCGCGTTGAGAATTTTGTGTACGTTTTTATATTGTGGCTTCCAGATCCAATTTTCTGTCCTGACCACCAGTTGGAAACCAGAAATTTGAAAACTTTGTTCTACAAAAAACAGACCTGGAGCATATGGAGTATGCAAAAATGCTCGTGAGGACTCCCTCTTTCATTTCGCGTTGAGAATTTTGTTCACGTTTTTATATTGCGGCTTCTAGAGCCAATTTTCTGTCCTGACCACCAGTTGGAAACCAGAAAATTGGAAACTTTGTTCTACAAAAAACTGACCTGGAACATATGGAGTATGCCAAAATGCTCGTGAGGACTCCCTCTTTCATCTGGCCTTGAGACTTTTGTGTACGTTTTTATAGTGTGGCTTCCAGAGCCACTTTTCTGTACTGACCACCAGTTGGAAACCAGAAAATTGGAAACTTTGTTCTACAAAAAACTGACCTGGAACATATAGAGTATGCCAAAATGCTCGTGAGGACTCCCTCTTTAATTTGGCGTTGAGGCTTTTGTGTATGTTTTTATATTGTGGCTTCCAGAGCCAATTTTCTGTCCTGACCACCAGTTGGAAACCATAAAATTGGAACCTTTGTTCTACAAAAAACTGACCCGGAACATATGGATTATACCAAAATGCTCATAAGGACTCCCTCTTTCATTTGACGTTGAGACTTTTGTGTACGTTTTTATATTGTGGCTTCCAGAGCCAATTTTCTGTCCTAACCACCAGTTGGAAACCAGAAAATTGGAAACTTTGTTCTACAAAAAACTGACCTGGAACATATAGAGTATGCCAAAATGCTCGTGAGGACACCCTCTTTCATTTGGCGTTGAGACTTTTGTGTACGTTTTTATATTGTGGCTTCCAGAGCCAATTTTCTGTCCTTACCACCAGTTGGAAACCAGAAAATTGGAAACTTTGTTCTACAAAAAACTGACCTGGAACATGTGGAGTATGCCAAAATGCTCGTGAGGACTCCCTCTTTGATTTGGCGTTGATACTTTTGTGTACTTGTTTATATTGTGGCTTCCAAAGCCAATTTGCTGTCCTGACCTCCAGTTGGAAACATATGGAGTATGCCAAAATGCTCGTGAGGACTCCCCCTTTCATTTGGCGTTGAGACTTTGTGTACGTTTTTATGTCCTGACCACCAGTTGGAAACCAGAAAATTGGAAACTTTGTTCTACAAAAAACTGAGCTGGAACATATGGAGTGTGCCAAAATACTCGTGATGTCTCCCTCTTTCATTTTGCGTTGAGAATTTTGTGTACGTTTTTATATTGTGGCTTCCAGATCCAATTTTCTGTCCTGACCACCAGTTGGAAACCAGAAATTTGAAAACTTTGTTCTACAAAAACAGACCTGGAGCATATGGAGTATACAAAAATGCTCGTGAGGACTCCTTCTTTCATTTGGCGTTGAGACTTTTGTGTACGTTTTTATATTGTGGCTTCCAGAGCCAATTTTCTGTACTGACCACCAGTTGGAAACCAGAAAATTGGAAACTTTGTTCTACAAAAAACTGACCTGGAACAATTTGAGTATGCCAAAATGCTCGTGAGGACTCCCTCTTTAATTTGGCGTTGCGGCTTTTGTGTATATTTTTATATTGTGGCTTCCAGAGCCAATTTTCTGTCCTGACCACCAGTTGGAAACCATAAAATTGGAAACTTTGTTCTACAAAAACCTGACCTGGAAGATATGGATTATACCAAAATTCTCATGAGGACTCCCTCTTTCATTTGGCGTTGAGACTTTTGTGTACGTTTTTATATTGTGGCTTCCAGAGCCAATTTTCTGTCCTTACCACCAGTTGGAAACCAGAAAATTGGAAACTTTGTTTTAAAAAAAACTGACCTGGAACATATAGAGTATGCCAAAATGGTCGTGAGGACTCCCTCTTTCATTTGGCGTTGAGACGTTTTTATATTGTGGCTTCCAGAGCCAATTTTCTGTTTTTACCACCAGTTGGAAACCAGAAAATTGGAAACTTTTTTCTACATAAAACGGACCTGGAACATATGGAGTATGCCAAAATGGTCGTGAGGACTCCCTCTTTCATTTGGCGTTGAGAATTTTGTGTTCGTTTTTATATTGTGGCTTCCAGAGCCAACTTTCAGTCCCAACCACCAGTTGGAAACCAGAAAATGGGAAACTTTGTTCTACAAAAAACTGACCTGGAGCATGTGGAGTATGCCAAAATGCTCGTGAGGACTCCCTCTTTTATTTGGCGTTGAGACTTTTGTGTACTTTTTTATATTGCGGCTTCCAGAACCAATTTTCTGTCCTGACCAGCAGTTGGAAACAAGAAAATTGGAAACTTTGTTCTACAAAAAACTGACCTGGAACATATGGAGTATACCAAAATGCTCGTGAGGACTCCCTCTTTGATTTGGCGTTGATACTTTGTGTACTTTTTTATATTGTGGCTTCCAGAGCCAATTTTCTGTCCTGACCTCCAGTTGGAAACATATGGAATATGCCAAAATGCTCGTGAGGACTCCCCCTTTCATTTGGCGTTGAGACTTTGTGTACGTTTTTATGTCCTGACCACCAGTTGGAAACCAGAAAATTGGAAACTTTGTTCTACAAAAAACTGACCTGGAACATATTTAGTGTGCCAAAATACTCGTGAGGACTCCCTCTTTCATTTCGCGTTGAGAATTTTGTGTACGTTTTTATATTGTGGCTTCCAGATCCAATTTTCTGTCCTGACCACCAGTTGGAAACCAGAAATTTGAAAACTTTGTTCTACAAAAAACAGACCTGGAGCATATGGAGTATGCAAAAATGCTCGTGAGGACTCCCTCTTTCATTTGGCGTTGAGATTTTTGTGCACGTTTTTTTATTGCGGCTTCTAGAGCCAATTTTCTGTCCTGACCACCAGTTGGAAACCAGAAAATTGGAAACTTTGTTCTACAAAAAACTGACCTTTAACATATGGAGTATGCCAAAATGCTCGTGAGGACTCCCTCTTTTATTTGGCCTTGAGACTTTTGTGTACGTTTTTATATTGTGGCTTCCAGAGCCACTTTTCTGTACTGACCACCAGTTGGAAACCATAAAATTGGAAACTTTGTTCTACAAAAAACTGACCCGGAACATATGGATTATACCAAAATGCTCATAAGGACTCCCTCTTTCATTTGGCGTTGAGACTTTTGTGTACGTTTTTGTATTGTGGCTTCCAGAGCCAATTTTCTGTCCTTACCACCAGTTGGAAACCAGAAAATTGGAAACTTTGTTCTACAAAAAACTGACCTGGAACATATGGAGTATGCCAAAATGCTCGTGAAGACCCCTCTTTCATTTGGCGTTGACACTTTTGTGTACGTTTTTGTATTGTGGCTTCCAGAGCCAACTTTCTGTCCTGACCACCAGTTGGAAACCAGAAAATTGGAAACTTTGTTCTACAAAAAACTGACCTGGAACATATGGAGTATGCCAAAATGCTCGTGAGGAATCCCTCTATTATTTGGCGTTGTGTTTGGGCGTCGGGTTAGTAACCCTCCCCTAGAAAAAACAGCCTACTATGAAAAAACGAAAGAAAGGAAAAACAAACCCCTCTAAAGTTGACGAACCCCGCAAACGTTTTAAGGACCACGATCTGTGAATCTGCACCTGGAATGTTCGCAATCTTTATAGAGAAGGTGCAGTCTTCGCATTGACAGACGTACTTGAAAAGTACAAGGCCGATATTACTGCCATACAGGAAATACGATGGATTGGGAAAGGCGTCACAAAAACCCCTAAAGGTGACGCACTGTATTATAGCTGTCATGAATTGACCTGGAACATATGGAGTATTCCAAAATGCTCGTGAGGACTCCCTCTTTCATTTGGCGTTGATACTTTTGTGTACTTTGTTATATTGTGGCTTCCAGAGCCAATTTTCTGTCCTGACCTCCAGTTGGAAACATATGGAGTATGCCGAAATGCTCGTGAGGACTCCCCCTTTCATTTGGCGTTGAGACTTTGTGTACGTTTTTATGTCCTGACCACCAGTTGGAAACCAGAAAATTGGAAACTTTGTTCTACAAAAAACTGACCTGGAACATATGGAGTGTGCCAAAATACTCGTGAGGACTCCCTCTTTCATTTCGCGTTGAGAATTTTGTGTACGTTTTTATATTGTGGCTTCCAGATCCAATTTTCTGTCCTGACCACCAGTTGGAAACCAGAAATTTGAAAACTTTGTTCTACAAAAAACAGACCTGGAGCATATGGAGTATGCAAAAATGCTCGTGAGGACTCCCTCTTTCATTTGGCGTTGAGATTTTTGTGCACGTTTTTATATTGCGGCTTCTAGAGCCAATTTTCTGTCCTGACCACCAGTTGGAAACCAGAAAATTGGAAACTTTGTTCTACAAAAAACAGACCTGGAACATATGGAGGTTGCCAAAATGCTCGTGAGGACTCCCCCTTTCATTTGGCCTTGAGGCTTTTGTGTATGTTTTTATATTGTGGCTTCCAGAGCCAATTTTCAGTCCTCACCACCAGTTGGAAACGATAAAATTGGAAACTTTGTTCTACAAAAAACTGACCTGAAACAAATGGATTATACCAAAATGCTCATGAGGACTCCCTCTTTCATTTGGCGTTGAGACTTTTGTGTACGTTTTTATATTGTGGGTTCCAGTGCCAATTTTCTGTCCTTACCACCAGTTGGAAACCAGAAAATTGGAAACTTTGTTCTACAAAAAACTGACCTGGAACATATAGAGTATGCCAAAGTGCTCGTGAGGACTCCCTCTTTCATTTGGCGTTGAGAATTTTGTGTACGTTTTTATATTGTGGCTTCCAGAGCCAATTTTCTGTTTTGACCACCAGTTGGAAACCAGAAAATTGGAAACTTTTTTTCTACAAAAAACTGACCTGGAACATATGGAGTAAGCCAAAATGCTCGTGAGGAATCCCTCTATTATTTGGCGTTGTGTTTGGGCGTCGGGTTAGTAACCCTCCCCTAGAAAAAACAGCCTACTATGAAAAAACGAAAGAAAGGAAAAACAAACCCCTCTAAAGTTGACGAACCCCGCAAACGTTTTAAGGACGACGATCTGTGAATCTGCACCTGGAATGTTCGCAATCTTTATAGAGAAGGTGCAGTCTTCGCATTGACAGACGTACTTGAAAAGTACAAGGCCGATATTACTGCCATACAGGAAATACGATGGATTGGGAAAGGCGTCACAACAACCCCTAAAGGTGACGCACTGTATTATAGCTGTCATGAATTGACCTGGAACATATGGAGTATTCCAAAATGCTCGTGAGGACTCCCTCTGTCATTTGGCGTTGATACTTTTGTGTACTTTTTTATATTGTGGCTTCCAGAGCCAATTTTCTGTCCTGACCTCCAGTTGGAAACATATGGAGTATGCCAAAATGCTCGTGAGGACTCCCCCTTTCATTTGGCGTTGAGACTTTGTGTACGTTTTTATGTCCTGACCACCAGTTGGAAACCAGAAAATTGGAAACTTTGTTCTACAAAAAACTGACCTGGAACATATGGAGTGTGCCAAAATACTCGTGAGGACTCCCTCTTTCATTTCGCGTTGAGAATTTTGTGTACGTTGTTATATTGTGGCTTCCAGATCCAATTTTCTGTCCTGACCACCTGTTGGAAACCAGAAATTTGAAAACTTTGTTCTACAAAAAACAGACCTGGAGCATATGGAGTATGCAAAAATGCTCGTGAGGACTCCCTCTTTCATTTGGCGTTGAGATTTTTGTGCACGTTTTTATATTGCGGCTTCTAGAGCCAATTTTCTGTCCTGACCACCAGTTGGAAACCAGAAAATTGGAAACTTTGTTCTACAAAAAACTGACCTGGAACATATGGAGTATGCCAAAATGCTCGTGAGGACTCCCTCTTTCATTTGGCCTTGAGACTTTTGTGTACGTTTTTATATTGTGGCTTCCAGAGCCACTTTTCTGTACTGACCACCAGTTGGAAACCAGAAAATTGGAAACTTTGTTCTACAAAAACTGACCTGGAACATATAGAGTATGCCAAAATGCTCGTGAGGACTCCCTCTTTAATTTGGCGTTGAGGCTTTTGTGTATGTTATTATATTTTGGCTTCCAGAGCCAATTTTCTGTCCTGACCACCAGTTGGAAACATATGAAGTATGCCAAAATGCTCGTGAGGACTCCCTCTTTAATTTGGCCTTGAGACTTTTGTGTACGTTTTTATATTGTGGCTTCCAGAGCCAATTTTCTGTCCTTACCACCAGTTGGAAACCAGAAAATTGGAAACTTTGTTCTACAAAAAACTGACCTGGAACATATAGAGTATGCCAAAATGCTCGTGAGGACTCCCTCTTTCATTTGGCGTTGAGAATTTTGTGTACGTTTTTATATTGTGGCTTCCAGAGCCAATTTTCTGTTTTGACCACCAGTTGGAAACCAGAAAAGTGGAAACTTTTTTTCTACAAAAAACTGACCTGGAACATATAGAGTATGCCAAAATGCTCGTGAGGACTCCCTCTTTCATTTGGCGTTGACACTTTTGTGTACGTTTTTGTATTGTGGACTCCAGAGCCAACTTTCTGTCCTGACCACCAGTTGGAAACCAGAAAATTGGAAACTTTGTTCTACAAAAAACTGACCTGGAACATATGGAGTATGCCAAAATGCTCGTGAGGAATCCCTCTATTATTTGGCGTTGTGTTTGGGCGTAGGGTTAGTAACCCTCCCCTAGAAAAAACAGCCTACTATGAAAAAACGAAAGAAAGGAAAAACAAATCCCTCTAAAGTTGACGAACCCCGCAAACGTTTTAAGGACCACGATCTGTGAATCTGCACCTGGAATGTTTGCAATCTTTATAGAGAAGGTGCAGTCTTCGCATTGACAGACGTACTTGAAAAGTACAAGGCCGATATTACTGCCATACAGGAAATACGATGGATTGGGAAAGGCGTCACAACAACCCCTATAGGTGACGCACTGTATTATAGCTGTCATGAATTGACCTGGAACATATGGAGTATTCCAAAATGCTCGTGAGGACTCCCTCTGTCATTTTTCGTTGATACTTTTGTGTACTTTTTTATATTGAGGCTTCCAGAGCCAATTTTCTGTCCTGACCTCCAGTTGGAAACATATGGAGTATGCCAAAATGCTCGTGAGGACTCCCCCTTTCATTTGGCGTTGAGACTTTGTGTACGTTTTTATGTCCTGACCACCAGTTGGAAACCAGAAAATTGGAAACTTTGTTCTACAAAAAACTGACCTGGAACATATGGAGTGTGCCAAAATACTCGTGAGGACTCCCTCTTTCATTTCGCGTTGAGAATTTTGTGTACGTTTTTATATTGTGGCTTCCAGATCCAATTTTCTGTCCTGACCACCAGTTGGAAACCAGAAATTTGAAAACTTTGTTCTACAAAAAACAGACCTGGATCAAATGGAGTATGCAAAAATGCACGTGAGGACTCCCTCTTTCATTTGGCGTTGAGATTTTTGTGCACGTTTTTATATTGCGGCTTCTAGAGCCAATTTTCTGTTCTGACCACCAGTTGGAAACCAGAAAATTGGAAACTTTGTTCTACAAAAAACTGACCTGGAACATATGGAGTATGCCAAAATGCTCGTGAGGACTCCCTCTTTCATTTGGCCTTGAGACTGTTGTGTACGTTTTTATATTGTGGCTTCCAGAGCCACTTTTCTGTACTGACCACCACATATAGAGTATGCCAAAATGATCGTGAGGACTCCCTCTTTAATTTGGCGTTGAGGCTTTTGTGTATGTTTTTATATTGTGGCTTCCAGAGCCAATTTTCTGTCCTGACCACCAGTTGGAAACCATAAAATTGGAAACTTTGTTCTACAAAAAACTGACCTGGAACATATGAAGTATGCCAAAATGCTCGTGAGGACTCCCTCTTTAATTTGGCGTTGAGACTTTTGTGTACAATTTTATGTCCTGACCACCAGTTGGAAACCAGAAAATTGGAAACTTTGTTCTACAAAAACTGACCTGGAGCATATGGAGTATGCCAAAATGCTCGTGAGGACTCCCTCTTTCATTTGGCGTTGAGACTTTTGTGTACGTTTTTATATTGTGGATTCCAGAGCCAATTTTCTGTCCTTACCACCAGTTGGAAACCAGAAAATTGGAAACTTTGTTCTACAAAAAACTGACCTGGAACATATAGAGTATGCCAAAATGCTCGTGAGGACTCCCTCTTCATTTGGCGTTGAGAATTTTGTGAACGTTTTTATATTGTGGCTTCCAGAGCCAATTTTCTGTTTTGACCACCAGTTGGAAACCAGAAAATTGGAAACTTTTTTTCTACAAAAAACTGACCTGGAACATATGGAGTATGCCAAAATGCTCGTGAGGACTCCCTCTTTCATTTGGCGTTGACACTTTTGTGTACGTTTTTGTATTGTGTCTTCCAGAGCCAACTTTCTGTCCTGACCACCAGTTGGAAACCAGAAAATTGGAAACTTTGTTCTACAAAAAACTGACCTGGAACATATGGAGTATGCCAAAATGCTCGTGAGGAATCCCTCTATTATTTGGCGTTGTGTTTGGGCGTCGGGTTAGTAACCCTCCCCTAGAAAAAACAGCCTACTATGAAAAAACGAAAGAAAGGAAAAACAAACCCCTCTAAAGTTGACGAACCCCGCAAACGTTTTAAGGACCACGATCTGTGAATCTGCACCTGGAATGTTCGCAATCTTTATAGAGAAGGTGCAGTCTTTGCATTGACAGACGTACTTGAAAAGTACAAGGCCGATATTACTGCCATACAGGAAATACGATGGATTGGGAAAGGCGTCACAACAACCCCTAAAGGTGACGCACTGTATTATAGCTGTCATGAATTGACCTGGAACATATGGAGTATTCCAAAATGCTCGTGAGGACTCCCTCTGTCATTTGGCGTTGATACTTTTGTGTACTTTTTTATATTGTGGCTTCCAGAGCCAATTTTCTGTCCTGACCTCCAGTTGGAAACATATGGAGTATGCCAAAATGCTCATGAGGACTCCCCCTTTCATTTGGCGTTGAGACTTTGTGTACGTTTTTATGTCCTGACCACCAGTTGGAAACCAGAAAATTGGAAACTTTGTTCTACAAAAAACTGACCTGGAACATATGGAGTGTGCCAAAATACTCGTGAGGACTCCCTCTTTCATTTCGCGTTGAGAATTTTGTGTACATTTGTATATTGTGGCTTCCAGATCTAATTTTCTGTCCTGACCACCAGTTGGAAACCAGAAATTTGAAAACTTTGTTCTACAAAAAACAGACCTGGAGCATATGGAGTATGCAAAAATGCTCGTGAGGACTCCCTCTTTCATTTGGCGTTGAGATTTTTGTGCACGTTTTTATATTGCGGCTTCTAGAGCCAATTTTCTGTCCTGACCACCAGTTGGAAACCAGAAAATTGGAAACTTTGTTCTACAAAAAACTGACCTGGAACATATGGAGTATGCCAAAATGCTCGTGAGGACTCCCTCTTTCATTTGGCCCTGAGACTTTTGTGTACGTTTTTATATTGTGGCTTCCAGAGCCACTTTTCTGTACTGACCACCAGTTGGAAACCAGAAAATTGGAAACTTTGTTCTACAAAAAACTGACCTGGAACATATAGAGTATGCCAAAATGATCGTGAGGACTCCCTCTTTAATTTGGCGTTGAGGCTTTTGTGTATGTTTTTATATTGTGGCTTCCAGAGCCAATTTTCTGTCCTGACCACCAGTTGGAAACCATAAAATTGGAAACTTTGTTCTACAAAAAACTGACCTGGAACATATGGATTATACCAAAATGCTCATGAGGACTCCCTCTTTCATTTGGCGTTGAGACTTTTGTGTACGTTTTTATATTGTGGCTTCCAGAGCCAATTTTCTGTCCTTACCACCAATTGGAAACCAGAAAATTGGAAACTTTGTTCTACAAAAAACTGACCTGGAACATAGAAAGTATGCCAAAATGATCGTGAGGACTCCCTTTTTCATTTGGCGTTGAGAATTTTGTGTACGTTTTTATATTGTGGCTTCCAGGGCCAATTTTCTGTTTTGACCACCAGTTGGAAACCAGAAAATTGGAAACTTTTTTCTACAAAAAAACTGACCTGGAACATATGGAGTATGCCAAAATGCTCGTGAGGACTCCCTCTTTCATTTGGCGTTGACACTTTTGTGTACGTTTTTGTATTGTGGCTTCCAGAGCCAACTTTCTGTTCTGACCACCAGTTGGAAACCAGAAAATTGGAAACTTTGTTCTACAAAAAACTGACCTGGAACATATGGAGTATGCCAAAATGCTCGTGAGGAATCCCTCTATTATTTGGCGTTGAGACTTTTGTGTACTTTTTTATATTTTGGCTTCCAGAGCCAATTTTCTGTAATGACCACCAGTTGGAAACATATGAAGTATGCCAAAATGCTCGTGAGGACTCCCTCTTTAATTTGGCGTTGAGACTTTTGTGTACGTTTTTATGTCCTGACCACCAGTTGGAAACCAGAAAATTGGAAACTTTGTTCTACAAAAACTGACCTGGAACATATGGAGTGTGCCAAATAGCTCGTGAGGACTCACTCTTTCATTTGGCGTTGAGACTTTTATGTACGTTTTTATATGGTGGCTTCCAGAGTAAATTTTCTGTCCTGACCACTAGTTGGAATTCAGAAAAATGGAAACTTTGTTCTACAAAAAATTGACCTGGAACATATGGAGTATTCCAAAATGCTCGTGAGGACTCCCTCTGTCATTTGGCGTTGAGATTTTGTGTAGGTTTTTGTATTGTGGCTTCCAGAGCCAACTTTCCGTCCTGACCACCAGTTGGAAACCAGAACATTGGAAACTTTGTTCTACAAAAAACTGACCTGGAACATATGGAGTATGCCAAAATGCTCGTGAGGACTCCCTCTTTTATTTGGCGTTGAGACTTTTGTGTACTTTTTTTTGGGTTCCACAGCCAATTTTCTGTCCTGACCACCAGTTGGAAACATATGAAGTATGCCAAAATGCTCGTGAGGACTCCCTCGTTCATTTGGCGTTAAGACTTTTGTGTACGTTTTTATGTCCTGACCACCAGTTAGAAACCAGAAAATTGGAAACTTTGTTCTACAAAAACTGACCTGGAACATATAAAGTGTGTCAAAATGCTCGTGAAGACTCCGTCTTTCATTCGGCGTTGAGAATTTTGTGTACGTTTTTATATTGTGGCTTCTAGAGCCAATTTTCTGTCCTGACCACCAGTTGGAAACCAGAAAATTGAAAACTTTGTTCTATAAAAAAACTGACCTGGAACATATGGAGTATGCCAAAATGCTCGTGAGGACTCCCCCTTTCATTTGGAGTTGAGAGTTTTGTGCACGTTTTTATATTGTGGCTTCCAGAGCTAATTTTCTGTCCTGACCACCAGTTGGAAACCAGAAAATTGGAAACTTTGTGGGGATGGAAGATACCAAGGAACGGTCCTGACCGGTTTTAACATGGCAAAGCCCAGGGTTTATCTTGGTCCCTCTTTCATCTGAAGTGGACACTGACCTCCCCGTGAACGATAAAAACTTGTGTTTTGGCGTCGGGTTAGTAACCCTCCCCTAGAAAAAACAGCCTACTATGAAAAAACGAAAGAAAGGAAAAACAAACCCCTCTAAAGTTGACGAACACCGCAAACGTTTTAAGGACCATTATCTGCGAATCTGCACCTGGAATGTTCGCAATCTTTATAGAGAAGGTGCAGTCTTCGCATTGACAGACGTACTTGAAAAGTACAAGGCCGATATTACTGCCATACAGGAAATACGATGGATTGGGAAAGGCGTCACAACAACCCCTAAAGGTGACGCACTGTATTATAGCTGCCATGACGTAAAGCATGAGTTTGGTTGCGGATTCGTAGTTAGTCGGAGACTAAAACATCTGGTATCCAGCTTCACCACAGTGAATGAAAGACTTGCTGCAATCCGAATGAAATCTAAATTCTTCAACATCAGCTTTATTTGCGCTCATGCTCCCACTGAAGTCAAGGACGAACAGACCAAAGATATATTTTACGAGCGCTTAGAAGAAACATATGACCGTTGCCCTGCCCATGACATTAAAATCATTTTAGGCGAAATTCAGTCTCCACAGTGAAACATCTGACAATGGTATGAGGATGATAGACTTTGCAGCTGCAAAAAATATGGTAGTTAGCAGTACCAGATTTAATCATCTCGATATTCATAAGGGCACCTGGCTGTCTCCAGACCAAAGAAAAAGTAATCAAATCGATCATGTTGTGATACATAGAAGACATTCATCCAGCGTGTTGGATGTACGATCGTTCCGAGGTGCAAACATTGATTCGGACCACTACCCTTTGCAGCAAAGGTACGTACCCGTCTAAACGTTGCAAATAAAGCACGAACAGACAAAACGCGGAAGTTGGACATCGATAGGCTGCAAACACAACAGGTAGCACCAGCATATTCCACTCAACTAGCCCAATTGCTTAACGCGAGCTTGTCCCGATAACATAACAACACAATGGCAAAATATTTCCCACTCCATGCAAACAGCCGCAAAATCCATACTTGGATTCCAGAGACCTCCACAAAGGAATTCATGGTATGACCAGGAGTGTCGTGCTGCTACCGAAGAAAAAAATGCGGTATATAGAGCTACTTTACAATCCGTAGCAACACGTAGCGCACGAGAGAGATATCGGGAGAGAAGAGAAACGTATTTTTCGCAAGAAAAAAGAGAGAAATGGAAAAGCGGGAGTGTGAAAAAATCGAGATGTACAGGAGTCAGAAAGAAGTGTTGAGATTGAAGATTGTACTTTGATAAAATAAACTGTAATAATATACATTGTAGTTTGCTTTGATATAATGTTTGTCATGCATGAGTTTTATATGTATATATCGAAAATAAAATTTTCATTCGTTTGCTTGTTTTCAATATTAAAACACGTCTTTTAACAGGTGATGGGCCTGAACGCGTAAAAGATTTTAATTTGTTAAACTTTTTTGAGATTACAATATCGATCTGTAATGGCAACGAACAATAACCTTATTGAGAAGCTCCGCGGACATGAAAACTTCGAGGATTGGAAGTTTGCCGTAATGGCATATTTTCAAATGAAGGAATTATGGGCGTCCGTGGAAGGCACCGAAACCAAGCCGGAAAAGAAGACCCAAGCCAGAGCAGAATTAATAATGTTAGTGGATAAATGTGTGTATCCTCATATTCGAGAGTGCAGCAGTGCCAAAGAAATATGGGACACATTAAACGAAGTCTTTGCTGATTCTGGTCTAATAAGAAGAGTCGGCCATATCCAGAGGTTCTGTTCAGCGAAACTTAATAGCTTTGCGTCTGTGGAAGGGTATGTAAACGATATATTGACGAGTGCGCATAAGCTAAGGAGTGCTGGATTGAAGTTGGATGAAGAATGGGTCGGATCCATGATGCTGGCTGGTCTTCCAGAGGAGTACAAACCAATGATCATGGGCATACAAAGTTCAGGAATGAAAATCACTGGTGATTCTATCAAGCTGAAACTTTTGCAGGATGTACGAACCCGTGATGACGAACATCTAGCTCTTCCTAGCCGCCAGAAACAAAAATCGAAAGGTCCAAAATGTTTTAATTGCCAGAAATTTGGACATATTGCTGCTAAGTGTCCAAATAAGTCGAATACAAATAAGAAGGCAAACGCTATGATTGGTTCTTTCTCTGTAAGTAGCACCGCAAAGGAAAATTGGTATTTTGACTCTGGAGCTTCGGCATATATGTCCACCAACGAGATGTTCTTCAATGGGAAGCTGGAACCCAAGACTGTCGAAGTGACAATTGCGAACAATTCAAAAATCAATGTTAAAGACATGGGTAAGGTGGAATTGACAACTCGTGTGGATAAGCAATCCGGAAGCGTTGTGCTCAATGATGTACTGCTGGTACCTGAATTGTGCCTTAATCTTTTGTCGATATCAAAAATAGTGCAAAATGGTCACGAAGTTCATTTTAATAATAATGGCTGCAAAGTTATCAACAAAGATAAGGAAGTAATTGCAGCTGGATATCATGTGAATGGCATGTTTCAATTAAAAACTTCAAATCATGGTGCTTACATGGGCAAAACTCCACAAGATGGTAAAATGTGGCACAAGCGAGTAGGACATGTGAGTAGTGAAATTTTAAAGAAAATGGTTGCGTGCTACAAAGGAAAATTTACAAGGCATCCATTTCACGAATCAGCAAATCGTACCACTGATGTCCTTCAGTTGATACACAGTGATGTTTGCGGTCCAATAGAATGTAGTTCATTTGCAGGCTCAAGATACATGCTGATCTTTGTTGATGATTTTTCCTCAAAAGTTTTCGTACATTTTTTAAAGGCGAAAAGTGAAGCGGCTGAGAAGTTTTTGGAATTCAAGAACAAAGTCGAAAACGAGACTGGCAAAACAATCAAAATTCTCAGGACCGACAATGGATCTGAGTTCTGCAATTCAAGAATGAAATCTATCACCGCGCAAAGTGGTATTCAGCATCAAACTACCGTGCCTTACACACCGCAACAGAACGGTAAGTCAGAAAGAATGAACCGTTCTATTATCGACAAAACAAGATGCATCGTAATAGATTCCAATTTGCCTTAAGATTTTTGGGCAGAGGCTGTTAATACCGCGGTATATTTATTGAATCGCACTCCTTGCAAAAGCCAAAATTTCAAGAGTCCTGATGAAACCTGGTATGGTGTGAAGCCTAATGTGAAAAATTTGAAAGTTTTTGGATGCAAAGCTGTCATTCAGATTCCAAAGGAGAAACGCAAGAAGTTGGACCCAAAAATTCAAAGAGGTTATTTTTGTTGGTTATTCAAAACATCCGACTTCTTACAGATTTTACGATTCCAAAACCAACAATGTAAACTTAAGTGTAGATGCGACATTTTTTGAGACAGATTTCATGTACGAATCGGAACCTAAACAAAATGGAGTTTCATTTTACAAAATTGATCTCGGATGTGATTCAGTGGGGGAAGAAAGTCCCATCATTCAGGAAGTACACAACATTGTAAATGTTACTGGTCCCGAAGAAAATTCCGAAGAAGAGTTTGAAGAGTGTACTGATTTGACAAACGAAATGCATGATGATGTTGGAATCACATCTCCGCAATTAAGAAGGTCTTCCAGAGCTAGGAAACCTAATCCAAGATATGCGCAAGTGAGTCATATTGAATGCCCTGAAGAGCCGACAAGTATGAAACAAGCTCTAAAAAGTGAGCACTGGAAAAAGGCTATCGCTGATGAACTAAATGCTTTAGCTGAAAATGGTACTTGGGAAATAGCAAATTTGCCTCCAGGAAAGAAATCAATTGATAGCAAATGGACATTCAAAATAAAAAGAAATTCCAACGGTGAAATTGAACGCTACAAGGCGAGACTCGTAGCAAAAGGATACTCACAGAAAGAAGGAATCGACTACAGTGAAACCTTTTCTCCTGTTGTGCGCTATTCATCAGTTCGACTCCTCCTGAGCTTGGCAGTGCGTTACGATTTGGACATAGATCAAATGGATGTGGTGACTGCATTTCTACAAAGTGATCTCAAGGAAGAAATATACTTGAAGATTCCAGAAGGGTGCAAAGAGGACAAACGCAAAGTTTACCGCCTAAAGAAATCGATATACGGATTGAAACAGGCAAGTAGGGTTTGGAACAGAAAATTGGACGAAGAACTTAAGAAAATTGGTCTTACGCAATCCAAAACCGAGCCCTGTATTTATTTCAAAACACAAAATGGAGAGAAAACTTACGTTGCAAATTATGTCGATGACATATTAATTTTCTCGAATAATCAAAAACGAAAAGTGCATATAAAGGAAAGTCTCTCAAAATGCTTCAAGATGAAGGACATTGGTCCGGCGCATTACATATTGGGGATGAAACTTACAAGAGATAGAGAAAATGGAAAGCTATGGTTGGATCAAAAACTATATATAGATGATATGCTGAAAAAGTTTAACATGGATCAATGCAACCCAATTTCAACTCCAATGGACATTATTCAGAAAGTTACCAAATATATGTGTCCTACAAGCGAAGAAGAAATAAGTGAAATGGCAAACGTACCATATCAAGAAGCTATTGGAAGCATTATATATGCAGCCCAGGTAACAAGACCAGATATTTCATATGCAGTGGCGGTGCTTTCGAGATTTAATAAAAATCCGGGAAAAGCTCATTGGCAAGCCGTCAAGAGAATTTTTCGCTACTTGAAAGGCACAAACCACTACGCATTGGAATTCAGCAAAGATGATTCAAGCCAAATAGATGGATTTACTGACGCAGATTGGGCTGGTGACGTGGACGACAGAAAGTCGACCACCGGTTATGTTTTCAAATTCCAAAACGGGCCAATATCCTGGAACTCAAAGAAGCAACAAACCACAGCACTTTCTACCACCGAAGCTGAGTACATGGCACTATCGACTTCAGCACAAGAAGCCATGTGGTTGAAATCACTTCTCACAGAGCTTAATGAATTTCAATCTATCGAAATCAAATGTGACAACAAGAGTGCAATTTATCTTTCTCGAAATAGCACGTTTCATGCTCGGTCTAAACACATCGACATTCGCCACCACTTTATTAGAGAATTAATTGAAGAAGATCAAATAAAGATATCCTATATAAAAACAGGAGATATGGTAGCAGACGTGATGACCAAAGCATTGCCATCCTCTAAGCATATCCACTGCTGCAATTTACTTGGAATCAAAGACCAATCTAGTGGGGGTGTTGAGATTGAAGATTGTACTTTGATAAAATAAACTGTAATAATATACATTGTAGTTTGCTTTGATATAATGTTTGTCATACATGAGTTTTATATGTATATATCGAAAATAAAATTTTCATTCGTTTGCTTGTTTTCAATATTAAAACACGTCTTTAACATGAAGTCCGAAAATTCTACCAAAGATGTATGCTCCAACTATATGGGCATAAGTCTTCTCCCTATTGCCTATAAGATAGTGTCAGGGATATTGTGCGAACGACTAAAGCCAATGGTCAACGAAATAATTGGACCATACCAATGTGGCTTTAGACCTGCAAGTCCACCATTGACCAGATATTTACCCTGCGGCAAATCCTAGCGAAGACCCAAGAGATGCAGATCGACACATATCACCTTTTTGTCGATTATAAAGCAGCATTCGACAGTCCCCTCCGATCAAAGGTATTCCATGCAATGTCTGAATTTGGTATCCCCGCAAAGCTCATCCGGCTTTGTAAGATGACTTTAACTGATACTAGGTCCTCAGTTAAAATTGGAAAGAACCTCTCCGAAGAATTTTGTACCAAAAGAGGTTTCAGACAAGGAGACAGCTTTCGTGTGACTTATTCAACATTTTGCTGGAAAAGGTAATACGAGATGCAAATGTCAAAAGAAATGACACAATTCTCACCAATAGCCACATGTTACTTGCTTATGCTGATGACATAGACATCATGGGACGATCAGTAAAGGAAGTAACTGATACCTTTAGGAAGGTCGAAGCAGAATCTGCGAAAGTGGGTCTGGCGGTAAACGCGAAAAGACCAAATTGATGGTGTCGACGCGCAAAGCGTCCATAGAGCTCGGACCAACTGTGGAAGTTGGTACCTAGAATTTTGAGGTAGTTAAAGACTTCGTGTACCTGGGCACTGCCATAAATACAACAAACAACATCAGTTGTGAAATAAGAAGAATTGTATTGGCCAACAGATGCTACTATGGTTTAAGTAAGCAATTTAAAAACAAAGCCACATCTCGTCAAACAAAAATAACACTATACAAAACGCTGATACTACCCATGCTAATGTATGGCTCCGAAGCATGGGTACTTGCGCAAGCAGATAAGGCAGTGCTTGGTGTGTTTGAGGGGAAAATTCTTCGAAAGATCTACGGGCCGATTTGTGTTGACGGTGAATATCGACGTCGTATGAACCAAGGCGTATGAAAACATGCCACATGGCGGTGCACGCAGAATCGGCAGGCCTAAGCTTCGATGGATCATACAAGTGGATGAAGAAATGAAAAGGCGCGGTATTTCAAAAAGTCAAGCGAAAAACAGAGAGGAATGGAGATCTTTTCTTAGTTCGGTCTATGGAACAAATGTTCTGTAATGGGCCAACTAAGTAAATAAGTAAGTGCTACAAAAAACTGACCTGGAACATATGGATTATGCCAAAATGCTCATGAAGACTCCCTCTTTCATTTGGCGTTGAGACTTTTGTGTACGTTTTTATATTGTGGCTTTCAGAGCCAATTTTCTGTCCTGACCACCAGTTGGAAACCAGAAAATAGGAAATTTTGTTCTACAAAAAACTGACCTGGAACATATGGAGTATGTCAAAATGCTCGTGAGAACTCCCTCTTTCATTTGGCATTGAGACTTTTGTGTACGTTTTTATATTGTGGCTTCCAGAGCCAACTTTCTGTCCTGACCACAAGTTGGAAACCAGAAAATTGGAAACTTTATTCTACAAAAAACTGACCTGGAACATATGGAGTATGCCAAAATGCTCGTGAGGACTCCCTCTTTCATTTGGCGTTGAGACTTTTGTGTACTTTTTTATATTGTGGCTTCCAGAGCCAATTTTCTGTCCTGACCACCAGTTGGAAACATATGGAGTATGCCAAAATGCTGGTGAGGACTCCCTCTTTCATTTGGCGTTGAGACTTTTGTATACGTTTGTATGTCCTGACCACCAGTTCGAAACCAGAAAATTGGAAACTTTGTGCTACTAAAAACTGACCTGTAGTGTGATTCCGTAACTTTTTTTAATAATGAACCGACATCGGTAGTTAACGAAAATATTCGGTTGAATTAACAATTGTGTTATTCTGTAACTTCATGTTACCGATTGTAGAAATCGTTAACTCATACCGACGAATATCGATGTGAAGGAAAATGTCAATTATTATATTTTAATATTAAACAAATATATTTTGAAGCTGAAAACATTATTTCGTCGCGAATACAAAACACAAATCATTTAAGGAGAAAATGTCTGCTTTTTGAAGGAGTTTGGCTCAAATACGAGGGCGGTTCGGAAACTTCTTAGCCTATCAATGAAAGAGAATAGTTAGTTTTTCAAAGATATTTTTATTTTTCAATATAATCTCCTGAAACTTCAATACCCTTAGTCCAACGCTTTTCTAGCAATTCTATCCCTTGATTAAAATAGTTTTCCTCAAGGTCTTCAAAATAGTGATTTACAACTGTAATAGCATCTTCATTTGAGGTAAAACGCTTGCCAGCAAGGATTTTTTTAGATTTGGGAACAAGAAAAAGTCACTTGGAGCTAAATCAGGAGAATAAGGTGGGTGGTCAAGCAACTCGTACTTTAATTCGTTGATTTTAGCCATTGTTAAAACACTCTTGTGCGCTGGTGCGTTGTCTTGATGAAAAATTATTTTTCTGTGTTGTAAGCCAGGACGTTTTTCTCGAATTTGTACATTTAATTGATCCAAAAGGTTGCAATAGTACTCTGAATTTATTGTTTTACCCGATAGTTAATCAATAAAATACATCTGAAGTCCCAAAAAACCGTTGTCATAACCTTACCAGCCGATTGAATTGTTTTTGCCTCCTTTGGGGCACTTCCGCCAGCTTCAGTCCATTGTTTGGATTGTTCTTTTGTCTCTGGATTATAGTGGTGGATCCATGTCTTATCAACAGTTATGAAACGACGTTTAAAATCCATTTTATTTCGCTTAAAACGATCCAAACAAGCTTGAGAAATGTTCATTCTTATGCGTTTTTGATCGACTGTTAACAATTGCGGCACCCATCTTGCAGAAAGCTTTTTCATCTGTAGTTCTTCATGCAAAATTAAATGGACTCGATCATTTGAGATGCCGATGATATTTGCAATTTCACGCACTTTTATTCGTCGATTATTTAATACCATATCATGAACTTTGGCTACAATTTCTGTTGTTGTTGCTGTTGATGGAAATATATTATTTCACCAACCCAAAACGCCTTTGCTTGTGGCTAACTAGAAATTGTCACCAAAAACCCCGCTTTAACAAATCATCCTCATCTAAAACACTATTATCGTCATCATTATCATCTTTAACTTCAACTAAAAACATAATAGTCAACCTTGGCCAACAACAATACTGCACAATACTGCTGAAGATGCAACAACGCCAACAATCTATTGCTTCTACAATGTTTGCTTTCTTATTCTGCATTAAATTTCATTATTTAAGTTATTTATTATTTGTTTTCTATTCATTATTATTTTTCATTAATATTTATTGTTGTTCCTTTTTATTTACATTCACGCCTTAAATTTTTAATTATTTTTACTTTAAATCCATTTATAGTTAATTTGCATTAATTTTGTTGAATTAGTATTTAACAATACTTTTATATTTAATTATAAAAACTACATTGTACGTATACTAATTTCCAAGAGTGTAGCCAAAAAATCTCTTGTTTGGTGACCACTCATTTGCCTTTTCTACCTGTTAACAACAACAACACAGCATCACCCATCGATATGTGGCGTTGTGTGTATGCCCATAGTAATGCGTGCTTGTGCGTCGCTATCACCGACTTGTTAAGCAATGCAGTTCTTATTGCTTATAAACGGTGGTGCTCAAAATATTTTGTGCGTTAGTCTCTCTGAGCGAGTCTTTCCTTTGCAAAACCACGACAGATGAGAATAAAGAGAACATACGTTGTTTTTGTAGCCACTTTAACGTCTATGGGTGATATTGGCTGCTTATATACAATGGGAATGCAGAAAGAAATAGGCAAATGAGTAGGTACACAACCATCCTTACATACATATTTATGTGTGATCGATGTTGCCTAAGCATTTCGCATAAGAAAATAACATAAATAAGCGAAAATAGAATTTGCATGATTTGCTAAGGTAGTCATTGACACCAAGTAATATGAAATAGAAAAATGAGTGTATATAAGATGCAATCAGCTGTTTGCATATTATATGCATTTTATTAGGAGTGTTTTTTGGCTACCAGGAAAGTTATTAATGTTGACTCGCTCTCTTCTTATTGGACATTCGAGCGATCAACAAGTAACTTTTGCAGCAAAATTGTAACCTTTACTAAAATACTTCTTTTTCAAATAAATAAATCTGAACAACCCTCTGTTTATAAAAGAAAATTACTTTGTTTTCTTTTAATTACTTAAACAAGGGAAAAATATCAGTATACAAACATTTAATTCTCTACATTATTATCGTTTTGTTGTTCAACACACTCGTTTCTTTGAAAATAATTAATCGACAATTTATAACAAACGAACATTTCTTTTGATTTTTCCGTGGCAGTTTATTCTCAAATTAATTCAAAGAAATTAAAAAATAATTCTTTTTATAAAAATACAAACAAATATTAGTGAAATTAATAATTTTTCCAAGAATTATTTTAACCTTTATTCTTTTGCGAATAAAGTGCTTAACATTTTCCCTTTTTTGCTTTGCTTTTAATACACAACAACAAACTGCTAAAACTCAATTCTGTGCTTTTTATAAATTAAATAAAATTTTAATTCCGATTTTACAAATAATTTCGTGATTTATTTAAATCGTGATTTTTTTTAAATTAATTTTCAATTATTGGAATATTTCTAAAGTGAGTTTTGTGCAGTGCAAATATCCATAACCATGAGTGACCTTTCCAATTTAATCAATGAACAAAAGATATTGTTAGACTTACTAACAAAATACCAAAGCCGTTTTGAGGCAAAGGATCCTTCACTCTAGTTCATCAAAACAATTCTCTAAATAAAATTCAAAAATTCTATTACCTTCGTGGTACGTTAACTGGCGAAGCTGCCAATTTAATAAAAAATATTTCAGCCACTGAGGCTAATTACGACTCTGCTTGGAATATTTTGGAATCTAGATACCATAACAAGCGAATGCTTGTCGGTAATTTGATTTCCAAACTTTTTAATCTTCAAAAATCTGATGGTGGATTTCAATCTATCAAAACTTTACTTGACTCTGCTCAAGAATGTATTGAATCTTTACAAAATTTAGATGTCAATACCGACTCTTGGGATCCACTCTTAATTCATATGCTTGTGCAGAAATTGGATCTTCAATCTCGCAGAGATTGGGAACAATCACTTAAATCATCAACAGATTTACCTTCACTATCTGAACTTTTCAAGTTCTTAGAAAGAACTTTTAGGACCCTTGAGCCCATTACTACTGATGAATTCCCATCTTCTTCTTCTAAACTCACTTTTCCTAAAACCAGCAAAAGTTACCATTCTTTAACTAAAGCAAAGAAAACTTTTACTCATTCAGGAAAGTTTTCAAAACCATACTCTATTTCTTGTTCATTTTGTGAGAGAAATCATTCTCTCACAAAATGTTTCAAATTTCTAGCCTTGTCGTTGATCGCCAAAAACAAATTTCTGGCAGATAAAAATATCTGTCGCAATTGTTTTGTAATCGGGCATGATTCAAACAATTGCAAATCTATCTTTCGCTGCATTACTTGCAAAAAACTTCATCATACAGTGCTTCATACAGATGAGCCTGTTACTCAATCTCAAACTACAATCTCTCAACCTAAAACCCATAATCTTACCATGTGAAATGAAGTCACTTCTCATAGTGCACAAGCATTTAACTCTGTTCTGCTCTATACAATTAGACTTTGTGTTATCACAAATCGTGGTAAATTCACTTTACGTGCTTTACTTGACCCTGGATCTCAGGCAAGTCTAATTTCTGAGTCTACAGTTCAACTTTTAGGCCTTGAAAAAAGTAGATCACACTATAAAGTGGTCGGTATAGGAAATGGTGCTGAAAACATATCTAAATTTTCTGTGAATCTAGACTTATTCACACGCAAAAAAGAGTTGGTACTTTCATGTACTGCTCTTGTACATTCTTCGCTTCCTCTTACACACCAAATACTTCTTCTAAGCATATTTCATTGCCTAATATTGAACCAAACAACTTAGCTGATCCTTATTACTACAAATCTGACCCAATTGACATAATTTTGGGTTCAGACATTTGCTCTAAAATCAAGATTCCCACGGAATCATTCATACATAACAATCTGTTCTTCCAAAATACTAATTTTGGATGGGTATTCTCTGGACCCACAAAATCTATCTCAACAAATAGAATCCATATTCACAATGTGAATTTGGAAAACACTTCAAAATCCTTTTCTAAGCAAGTAATCTTTAAGCGTAAGCTTGCCAGTCAAGAACTGAAATGCAAAAAACAATTTAAACACTCTAAACCAAGTCGAACCAAAAATAGTCGATACATGGTTGATTTACCAAATACATCTTCACTAAAATCAAATTCTGAACCAATTCATAGAAATAATATCACTAATGACTTTTCTCGTCTAAAACAAACCAAAATTGAATTAGTATTTAACAATATTTTTATATTAAATTATAAAAACTACATTGTACGTATACTAATTTCCAAGAGTGTAGCCAAAAAATCTCTTGTTTGGTGAACACTCATTTGCCTTTTCTACCTTGTTAAGCAATGCAGTTCTTATTGCTTATAAACAGTGGTGCTCAAAATATTTGTGCGTTAGTCTCTCTGAGCGAGTCTTTCCTTTGCAAAACCACGACAGATGAGAATAAAGAGAACATGGGTTTTTTGTAGCCACGTTAACGTCTATGGGTGATCTTGGCTGCTTATAAACAATGGGAATGCAGAAAGAAATAGGCAAATGAGTAGGTACACAACCATCCTTACATACATATTTATGTGTGATCGATGTTGCCTATGCATTTCGCATAAGAAAATAACATAAATGAGCGGAAATAGAATTTGATTGATTTGCTTAGGTAGTCATTGGCACTAGGTAATATGAAATAGAAAAATGAGTGTATATAAGATGCAATCAGCTGTTTGCATATTATATGCATTTTATTAGGAGTGTTTTTTGGCTACCAGGAAAGTTATTAATGTTGACTCGCTCTCTTCTTATTAGTCATTCGAGCGATCAACAAGTAACTTTTGCAGCAAAATTGTAACCTTTACTAAAATACTTCTTTTTCAAATAAATAAATCTGTACAACCCTCTGTTTATAAAAGAAAATTACTTTGTTTTCTTTTAATTACTTAAACAAGGGAAAAATACTCAACATTTTATTGGTGCCGAAACCCGGGAATTCTCATCGGTTTAATAGATTTTCAGTGCTTAACAAAAATTAATTAGTGATTTTAGTGAAAATAATCCAATAATTGAAAAGTGAAAATATCCAGTTGTGCTTTTAAAAATTTTATCAGTGGACAAACATTTAATTCTCTGCATTATTATCGTTTTGTTGTTCAACACACTCGTTTCTTTGAAAATAATTAATCGACAAATTATAACAAACGAACATTTCTTTTGATTTTTTCGTGGCAGTTTATTCTCAAATTAATTCAAAAAAATTAAAAAATAATTCTTTTTATAAAAATACAAACAAATATTAGTGAAATTAATAATTATTCCAAGAATTATTTTAACCTTTATTCTTTTGCGAATAAAGTGCTTAACATTTTCCCTTTTTTGCTTTGCTTTTAATACACAACAACAAACTGCTCAATTCTGTGCTTTTTATAAATTAAATAAAATTTTAATTCCGATTTTACAAATAATTTCGTGATTTATTTAAATCGTGATTTTTTTAAATTAATTTTTAATTATTGGAATATTTCTAAAGTGAGTTTTGTGCAGTGCAAATATCCTAACCTCTACTAAAAGTGTCTTTGTGTCAACGTGTGTGCGACTTCCATAACCATGAGTGACCTTTCCAATTTAATCAATGAACAAAAGAATTTGTTAGACTTACTAACAAAATACCAAAGCCGTTTTGAGGCAAAGGATCCTTCACAAAAGACTCATGGTTATGGAACTGCATTAGCTCAACGAGTTGATGATATTTTTTCTCGATTCGAATCGCAACACGACACAGTTATGCAACTTGTACGTGACTCTTCTATCATTGCCAGTGATTTGCCTTACTTAAATGATGATGTCTACTTTGATTTTTCGGAAAAATACCTAACCTTCAAAGGAAAAATCATAGACTCATTATCTGATTTCTCTATTTCGCAGTCACCAATGGCTAGTACATTTGTTGCAAATCACAATCGCACAGAAACACATGTTTCTGATTCTAAACTTCCGAAAATTTCATTGCCAAAATTCTCAGGGAATTATATGGAATGGATTCCATTCCGAGATATTTATCTCACTCTAGTTCATCAAAACAATTCTCTAAATAAAATTCAAAAAATTCTATTACCTTCGTGGTACGTTAACTGGCGAAGCTGCCAATTTAATAAAAAATATTTCAGCCACTGAGGCTAATTACGACTCTGCTTGGAATATTTTGGAATCTAGATACCATAACAAGCGAATGCTTGTCGGTAATTTGATTTCCAAACTTTTTAATCTTCAAAAATCTGATGGTAGATTTCAATCTATCAAAACTTTACTTGACTCTGCTCAAGAATGTATTGCATCTTTACAAAATTTAATTCATATGCTTGTGCAGAAATTGGATCTTCAATCTCGCAGAGATTGGGAACAATCACTTAAATCATCAACAGATTTACCTTCACTATCTGAACTTTTCAAGTTCTTAGAAAGAACTTTTAGGACCCTTGAGCCCATTACTACTGATGAATTCCCATCTTCTTCTTCTAAACTCACTTTTCCTAAAACCAGCAAAAGTTACCATTCTTTAACTAAAACAAAGAAAACTTTTACTCATTCAGGAAAGTTTTCAAAACCATACTCTATTTCTTGTTCATTTTGTGAGAGAAATCATTCTCTATCAAAATGTTTCAAATTTCTAGCCTTGTCGTTGATCGCCAAAAACAAATTTCTGGCAGATAAAAATATCTGTCGCAATTGTTTTGTAATCGGGCATGATTCAAACAATTGCAAATCTATCTTTCGCTGCATTACTTGCAAAAAACTTCATCATACAGTGCTTCATACAGATGAGCCTGTTACTCAATCTCAAACTACAATCTCTCAACCTAAAACCCATAATCTTAACATGTCCAATGAAGTCACTTCTCATAGTGCACAAGCATTTAACTCTGTTCAGCTCAATACAATTAGACTTTGTGTTATCACAAATCGTGGTAAATTCACTTTACGTGCTTTACTTGACCCTGGATCTCAGGCAAGTCTAATTTCTGAGTCTACAGTTCAACTTTTAGGCCTTGAAAAAAGTAGATCACACTGTAAAGTGGTCGGTATAGGAAATGGTGCTGAAAACATATCTAAATTTTCTGTGAATCTAGACTTATTCACACGAAAAGAAGAGTTAGTACTTTCATGTACTGCTCTTGTACATTCTTCGCTCTCCTCTTACACACCAAATACTTCTTCTAAGCATATTTCATTGCCTAATATTGAACCAAACAACTTAGCTGATCCTTATTACTACAAATCTGACTTTTCTCGTCTAAAACAAACCAAAATTCCTCTTAAAAGACGCAAAATTTGTGACTTATGCCATGCTTTGTACCATAATAAGAATCAAAGCAATCTTGGCCAGAAACTCTGCCATATTTAATTAGCTCTGAGGAGGAAAAAGGAAATCTAATGTATCTACAAAAAGTCTATCCAAAAATCTTCACTAAATATGCAAAACTACTTATAGATTTTCGATAAATGCAAAAATTCCAAATCTAAAAGTATCCTATCTTTAATCTGGTCTGAATATAAAAATTCAATATGTCCTCTTGCAAAATTTCCCACGTAATTGACTTTCTTGAGGAAATATGTATTTTTAACTGCAACTAAAATCAAGCCTTTACTAAAATTTGTGTCATTTATAGAAGTAAATTGAATCAAATGATGCAAAACATCCAATCAATTCTCTTAAAACAATTTTCTTCTTCATTAAGAATTTCTGTGCAAATTTAAAAAATGAACATAATGCAAATTCTCAAAAATTCTGTGCCAAAAATACCCAAACACTTAAAAAATCGTTGGCACAATGCAGACGTCGAAGACTCCCGGGAATCCCGTCTCCATCAAAGTTTTTTTTTTTTTTCAAACATATTTTTTTTCTTTTCTGTTTCAAAACAAAAATGGCTTAATCGAACGCAATTTAAACTTTATCTAAAACCATCAAAAATATCTTATAATTACAAGTCCTATCGTGTTACTCTTCAAACGCCTAAGCGGTGGCTCTAAACAAGCGTTCTAAAATTGCCAGTCATAAGGACCGTGGTTCGAATCCCGTCCGGATCGGTTTTTTTTTTATTTTTAAATTTTTTCTTATTTTTTTTTTCGTTTCTATTCATACAAATATATTTTTTCTTGTTATTCAATAAAAGAAAACAAAAAAAATACTTAGCTGACGTAAGTCATGTTAAACGAACCCCAAACAAACAACAGGCTTGGTGTTTAGCCTAGAGCTAGCGTCGTCAACTAACAGCCACGGGGATGTAGGTTCAAACCCCGCTGCCGTTAAATCACAAATTGAATTTTATATTTGCAAATACTAAACTTTAAAATATCAATTGCTAAAATCTGTTTATTTCCTGGTAATTTGCCTCAGTCTAACTCTGAATTGGACGATACTCAGCAACAAGCTAGCTCTTAACTCTACGTGGATTCTCTGGATGTGCGTTTACTTAGTATGACGACTACACAACAACGCTGTGAGTCGGAGCATAGCGGAGGTACCACCTCGACTAAAATTCTCCCAACGGTGGTCCGTCATACCTGAGTAACCTGCATTCAAGAACATTCGTCCTTCAGGGGGGAGAATGTTGATGGAAATATATTATTTCACCAACCCAAAACGCCTTTGCTTGTGGCTAACTAGAAATGGTCACCAAAAACCCCGCTTTAACAAATCATCCTCATCTAAAACACTATTATCGTCATCATTATCATCTTTAACTTCAACTAAAACCATAATAGTCAACCTTGGCCAACAACAATACTGCACAATACTGCTGAAGATGCAACAACGCCAACAATCTATTGCTTCTACAATGTTTGCTTTCTTATTCTTCATTAAATTTCATTATTTAAGTTATTTATTATTTGTTTTCTATTCATTATTATTTTTCATTAATCTTTATTGTTGTTCCTTTTTATTTACATTCACGCCTTCAATTTTTAATTATTTTTACTTTAAATCCGTTTATAGTTAATTTGCATTAATTTTGTTGAATTAGTATTTAACAATACTTTTATATTAAATTATAAAAACTACATTGTACGTATACTAATTTCCAAGAGTGTAGCCAAAAAATCTCTTGTTTGGTGACCACTCATTTGCCTTTTCTACCTGTTAACAAAAACAACACAGCATCATCCATCGATATGTGGCGTTGTGTGTATGCCCACAGTAATGCGTGCTTGTGCGTCGCTATCACCGACTTGTTAAGCAATGCAGTTCTTATTGCTTATAAACGGTGGTGCTCAAAATATTTTGTGCGTTAGTCTCTCTGAGCGAGTCTTTCCTTTGCAAAACCACGACAGATGAGAATAAAGAGAACATACGTTGTTTTTGTAGCCACGTTAACGTCTATGGGTGATCTTGGCTGCTTATAAACAATGGGAATGCAGAAAGAAATAGGCAAATGAGTAGGTACACAACCATCCTTACATACATATTTATGTGTGATCGATGTTGCCTAAGCATTTCGCATAAGAAAATAACATAAATAAGCGAAAATAGAATTTGCATGATTTGCTTAGGTAGTCATTGACACCAAGTAATATGAAATAGAAAAATGAGTGTAATAAGATGCAATCAGCTGTTTGCATATTATATGCATTTTATTAGGAGTGTTTTTTGGCTACCAGGAAAGTTATTAATGTTGACTCGCTCTCTTCTTATTGGACATTCGAGCGATCAACAAGTAACTTTTGCAGCAAAATTGTAACCTTTACTAAAATACTTCTTTTTCAAATAAATAAATCTGAACAACCCTCTGTTTATAAAAGAAAATTACTTTGTTTTCTTTTAATTACTTAAACAAGGGAAAAATACTCAACAGTTGCTGTTTTTGGACTTCCACTACGTGGTTCATCTTCAATGCTTGTACGACCACGTTTGAATTCAGCAACCAAATTTTTTACTGTTGCATATGAAGGAGCACTTTCACCTAACACATTCACCACATCATTATCAATTTCTTGTCCCGATAAACCTTTTTTATGTAAATATTTAATGAGAGCACAAATTTCGAATTTTTCCATTGTAAAAAAATTTCGGATGCGTCTTTTTTGAACACCTGTTTCTATATGAACGGGTTGCCAGATCGAAACAAAATTTAACATGTGTTCATAACAGAGATGGAAGTTTCCAAAAAACTTAACTTTTTTCTGTTTATACCGCGCTTTTTGTGCTAGGCTAAGAAGTTTCCGAACTGCCCTCGTAAGTGGTGTCTCCAAGCACTCCGGCATGCATAACCCAAGAATGCCTTCAGTTTCTAAAGTGTCATGTATGTATTGCTAGAAGTTAAATGACCAATACATTCATGCCATAGATGTTGGTGGTTTTATTTCAGGGTATGAATAATCATGCCATTAGCCCCCACGTAATAACTCTGCAGCAAAATAGCCGGCATAATATTGGTAGCCAAAAAAGGAGTTAAATAATGAGTGCAAGTGAATCGAGCTGACATCTTGTTAAATAAAAGAAGTTATTATTTTTACAAAATATTTTGTGGTTGCTGGAGAGTTTGGCATTTATCGATAATTCCGAAAAATCGACAGTCAAAACTGATCTTGTGTACTCCGCTTTAAGATGCTTTTCAGCAATACAACCGAATTTTCTAGGATAATAAGTAAATAATATGTAACCATTCCTCATCATCGGCCTGAATGTTACTTTGTATGTGTGATTTAAAAACAATAAAAGTGATAAAACACATAATCCTTTATTTAAAGCGCAGTTGTATTTTTTTAATTTAATGTTGGGGTCATATTTTGGTTTGTGGCGCTTTGTAAGGACATTCAAGGCAGTGCAAAATTATTGAGCTTTGAAATTAGACATGACTTAAGCCCCTTCAATGATGTTCGTGGATCCACGTTACCGTCATTTGAGTTAATATATTCACATATTCAATTCACACTCACGTTAAAGGGAATTTCTCTTAGCGGAGAGTATGAGAAGTTCGGAAATCCAAGTTTATACGCAATTTTAGCATTCTGTTAGTGATGCTGAGTTTAAATGTATAAGATTACCACAGAACAAAGTAGGTTACAGAAATACTATATACGTTTTGGGCTCAGTACGGCATTACCCCAACGAAAGCATCCTAGAAAGATAGTGTTAAGGATATTGATATGTGTAGGCCTTACATAGCAGTACCACACTTGAGTTTTTGAATCATTAGCTAACGTTTTCCCCTCTTTAATAATTAAAACAAAGGATAGTGCAATTGAATTGATGCTACATAATTATCATCCAAAGGAAAGTTATGAGTTAATCGAAGTTCTATAACTTTTTATTTTGCGATCTTTATGCAGGTTCAATAAAATCGGCGCTAGTATATATATATATCTATATATATAAATGAGCTTGGTGATAAGTGATTGACTGACTGACTGACTGACTCATCATCAACGCCCAGCCAAAACGGCTAAAGCTAGGAGCTTGAAATTTTACCAGTGGGTCACTGTTGATGCAAATGTGCGAGATAAGGCCGGGTTTTAGAATATTCGTCCTGGAACCACAAAAAATAACAACAACAAAAATCCTTATTTTTCATTGCTATTACGTACTTATTCACTTAGTTGGCCCTCTGCAAGACATGTGTAAAATTAACAGTGCCATAACTTCTTGATATCGTAAGAGATCACACATAATTTCAAATTTTGTAGTTTACTTCTAGGCGCACATATTTTATCGTAAACCACTAAATAATAGAAAGACAAGACATTTGTTATCTTCCATTGCAACAGATGTCGCAGTTGGTGATAATGGTGTATAAACATCAATTACGCAAATGAACAAATGAGTTGCTGTTGAAGACAACATTAGGGGAATAAATTCAGAAATCGGCCAGAAATAACAACAACTAAAAACTGTATGGACCTGACTTTTTGGTAATAACTAAATGTTTGCAAATCAATGAAAGTGCAATTGAATTGTGCATATTACTACGATTTATTTGCAATTAAGAATTTTATCGTATATGGAGATGTACAGTCATAACTATTCAATTTTCAATTTCAAAATCTGTAATTTGATGAAATCGCTAAATAATTAATGAAATCAATAATAGGCCCCAGGAATATAGGAATATAGAAATTTGGTATGGAAATCAAGGTTGGCAAGTGGTGCTTCTAAAAGGAAATGGTTTGAAAAATTACCAATCATGTGTACGAATCAGTACAATTTAGATTTGGGTGAACGTAAAGAGCTGGAAACCTGAAATTTGGAATTAAGGTTACTGTTGTAGTGTAGGATTGAGATATGAGGGTAGTTTTGGAAATTCGTGCTTATGTGTACGAAAAGTACTAAATAGTACTAAATTTGGTACAATAGGGATTTGGGTGAACGGATAGAGCTGGAATCCTGATATTTGGAATTGAGATTACTGTTGGAGTGTAGGATTGAAGAACTTTTGGAAATTCGTACTTATGTGTATGAAAAGTACTAAATTGTACTAAATTTGATACAATGGGGATTTGGGTGAACGGATAATAGCTGGAATCTCGAAATTTGGAATTGAGATTACTGGTGGGGTGTAGGATTGAGGTAGTTTTGAAAATTCGTACTTATGGGTACGAAAAGTACTAAACGGTGCTAAATTTAGTACAATTTGGATTTGAATGAACGGATAGAGCTGGAAACCTGAAATTTGGAATTAATATTACTGTTGAAGTGTAGGATTGAGATATGAAGGTGGTTTTGGAAATTAGTACTTATGTGTACGGAAAGTACTAAATGGAAATAAATTTTGTATAATGGGGATTTGGGTGAACGGATAGCGCTAGAATCTCTAAATTTGGAACTGAGATTACTGGTGGAGTTTAATATTGTGGAAGTTTTGGAAATTCGTACATAGGGTACGAAAAATACTAAATAGCACTAAATTTGGTACAGTTTCGGTTTTGGTGAACGGATAGGGCTTGATTCCTCAAATTTGGACTGAGGATCACTGATGAAGAGTAAGAAAGATGCACCAAAGGGTTTTTGGAAACTTGAGTGTACGAAAAGTAATAATTGGTACTAAATTTAGTACAATTTGGATTTGAGTGAACGGATAGAGCTGGATTCCTGAAATTTGGAATTGATATTACTGTTGGAGTATAGGACTGGGGAAGTTTTGGAAATTCTTACTTATGTGAATGAAAAGTACTAAATGGTACTAAATTTGGGACAATGGGGATTTGGGTGAACGGATATAGTTGGAATCTCGAAATTTGGAATTGAGATTACTGGTGGGGTGTAGAATTGAGGTAGTTTTGAAAATTCGTACTTATGGGTACGAAAAGTACTAAATGGTACTAAATTTAGTGCAATTTGGATTTGGGTGAACGTATGTATGTAGCTGGAAACCTGAAATTTGGAATTAAGATTACTGTGAAGTGTAGGACTGAGATATGAGGGTGGTTTTGGAAATTCGTACTTATGTGTTCGAAAAGTACTAAATTTGGTACAATAGGGATTCGAGTGAACGGACAGAGCTGGAATCCTGAAATTTGAAATTGAGATTACTGTTGGATCATAGGATTGGGGAAATTTTGGAAATTCGTATTTATGTGTAGGAAAAGTACTAAATGGTACTAAATTTATTACAATTTGGATTTGGGTGAACGGATAGAACTGGAATCCTGAATTTTAAGTATCAAGGTTGGGAAATGGCGTTGAAATAAGGAAATGGTTTTGGAAGTTCGTATTTATGATTACGAGCAGTACTAAATTTGGATTTGGGTGAACGGATAGAGCTGGAATCCTATAGTTTTGAATTAAGATTACTGTAGGGGTGTAGGATTGAGATAGTTTTAGAAATTCGTACCTTTGAGTACGAAAAGTACTAAATGGTACTAAATTTGGTACAATTTGGATTTGGATGAACGGATAAAGCTGGAATTCTGAAATTTGGAACTAAGATTACTGTCGGACAGTAGAATTGTGGTAGTTTTGGAAATTCGTACTTATGGGTACAGAAAGCACTAAATTCGGTACAATTTGAATTTTAGTAAACGGATAGTGTTGGAATTAGGAATTAAGATTACTGTAGGAATGTAGTATTGAGGAAATTTTGAAAAGTCGTACGTGTGCGTACGAGAAGTACTAAATGGTACTAAATATGGTACAATGTGGATTTGGGTGAACGGGTAGAGCTGGAATCCTAAAATTTTTGTTTGGGAAAGAAATGGTACTAAATTTGATACAATTTGGATTCGGGTGAATTAATAGAGCTGGAATCCTGAAATTTGGAATTACGATTACAGTCGAAGAGTAGGATTCAGGTTGTTTTGAAAAAGCAAACTTATGGTTACGAAAAGCACTAAATGGTACTAAATTTAGTACAATTTGTATGTAGGTGAACGGATAGCGGTGGAATCCTGCAATTTGAAAGTATGATTATTGTAGCCCTGTTGCGTTGAGGAAGTTTTGAAAATTGGTACGAAAATTCTAAATTGTTCTAAATTTAGTACAATTTTAATTTGGTTTAACGGATAGAGTTTGAATCCTGAAATTTGGAAGTAAGATTACTACTAAAGTGAAGGATTGAGGTAGTTTTGGAAAATCTTTCTTATGGGTACGAAGGGTTCGACTTGATACTAAGTTTGGTACAATTTGAAATTGGACGAACGGATACAGCTGGAATCTTGAGATTTGGAATTACTGTAATTATTATGGAATTTACTGTAATTATTTTGTATTAATGTCCGTGTATGGCTGAGATATGTCGTCGAAATACGTAACATAAGTATACGAAAATTACTTAATGGTACTCAATTTGTTTTTGGGTGTAGGGACAGTGCTGGAATTTTTATTTTTTGGAGTTAGGGTGTGTATTGGTGTGCAACGTTGATCTCGCTGTTAATGTGTAAGGGTGAGATACGGCTGATCTTTTTTAAAAACGAACTTAAGGGGTACGTACAGTACTAAGATAAAAATAAATATTGATTAAAATTGGTATTAGTGCTACCAAATTTTCAGTGTTTGTCATTTCCATATTATATATTGTTTATTTGTTTTTTTATATCCTTTCCGCATACGAAGTAGCGGGCATTTTGCTAGTGTATATATATATATATATATATATATATATATATATATATATATATATCCTACATAGTAAACACTTATGTAAATGCCTTAAGAAAATATTTCTCAATATGGCGGAATTTGCCTTGTGTACCCTCCTCATTAACTTAGCATATCTATATATATAAAAATGGTGTAAAAAATGTATAGTAACTCATAAAATGAGAACGGCAAGGCCAATTTCTTTAAAATTTTTTGTCAGTTATTCGTATTTTAGAGGAGAAGGTCTTTGCGGAAGAAAATTTTGGAAAATCTCTCTGGAAAAGTCGGAAAATTGTGTACTTTTGTGTACTTTTTTATATTGTGGCTTCCAGAGGCAATTTTCTGTCCTGACCACCAGTTGGAAACCAGAAAATTGGAAACTTTGTTCTACAAAAAACTGACCTGGAACATATGGAGTATGCCAAAGTGCTCGTAAGAACTTCCTCTTTCTTTTGATGTATATTTTTGTGTAAATTTTTACATTGGTCCTTATTTTTGAATTAATAATTAAATTTAATTTTCATATTCGTAGCTCTTTTTCGTTCCCACAGTTGGAAAAAACGTATTAAATGCAAATTTTTTGGCGTTCTGTGTCAACCTGTGTTTTTCGATAATTTTTGTTATTGTTGCTAGGCTGTCGACGCTAACTTCACGCAGGTGCTTTATTGATTCGATGCTAGACTTCCAATTCAATAAGTCTATCGATTTGCCAGTTATCCGAAAAAGAGCACGCTAAGGCACCCTTACGTCGGTTTCTAATAAAGAGGACTTTAACCATAACGCGACACCGAAGATTCGTAATTGCCTGACAAAATAATAAAACCCTATAAAAACGGGAAGACGCCACAGAATTCGCAGAAGCTTGTACATCCAATTCGGTTACCTCACAAGGATACGAAACTGTGGTGCAAAGTGACCTAGTGTCTAAAATAAATTAAGTGAATAATTATAAGATACAAACAGAAACAAATCAAAATAATCAAATAAATTTAAAAACAACAAATTTGATGGGAATCCATCTTCAATTTTTGATGGGATTCCATCTTCAATTTTTGCGTTTTAAGCAGAATCGGTTATATCCTTGCTCTGTACCAGACAAATGATAAAAGACAACAAAACATATTGATGGGCCATATCCAACGTTGCCTTAGCAGTGATGTAATATCAACACTCGAAACAACAACACCAATACCAGGATTGAACTCAGAAACAACTAATCCTGAACTACAAAACACAAACGCCAAATCATCTGTTATTAGTGGAATTTCGGAACACGCCATACAAGGGTAGTGTGCGATCCTTTTTGGAGGAGGCAGAGCGACGAAAGCAGGCACTGACAAGTAAGTTAGAAAATGGCACGACCGAAAAACGTTTGTACTCTAGGCCAATAAAAACTACTATTGACAGTTTAATTCAAAAATTACCATTAAACATCTACATTAGGTTTGTGAATTGTGAAATCTCAGATTTGAGATCTATTATTAATATTCTACAAGAAAAGAATTTGTATGAAGAGGATACCAGGCACAAAAGATAAGCCAAAATAAAAATATTTTTATCAGAAAAACAGTTTAAGGAATTACCCACACTAAACACACAAAATTATATCACACCATTTTAAACATTCTATAAGCCACCTGTAATTTACCCACATCCACAACCATACTATGACTCACCCAACTATTTTACTGCTACACCAACTTTTACAACACCCATTCACAATCATAGACCTAATTCCTACTATCCACACAACTTAACAGCCTCTGTCAGCCTAGACCAAATTTCCAACGACAAACTTTATTTGACCAACACCGTTTTTACCAAAACCAAGGTCAACAACACAATACATAATCCACTCCAACCAACTAAACGACCATCTGACAGCGGTCAAAGTAAAACGAGTTTAGATGAACTTAGAAATCAGGAAGTGTCTTGCTATGAACAATGTAACCCCTTCAATAATTATTATAACCGGATTTGTGACCATATCGAATTCCAGTTACAACGACCTGAATAGCTTTTTGATTACCCATACACACAATCAGTTACAACATCTGTAGACGACAAAAATTATGAAAGGAAAGAATTATTTATTGAACAAAACGAAATTTTGTCTGCCATCGGCCTCGGAAACCAACAATTTATAGTAATTGCATACAAGGGAAATGATTGGAAATTTTTTGTTGATACCGGATCCACGGTCAATATGATAACTCGTAACCTATTTAATTTGTCAATACACGATACAGAATATCTTATTCATACTAGTAACGGGCCACTTAGTATCAATCAGAGCGTCACCCTTCCATCCAATATTTGTTTCCGGCTCAACATGAATTTATTTTAATAGGAAGAAAACTGCTGGATAAAGCGAAGGCTTTAATAGATTATAATACACATACTGTTTCTCTTTACAATGAAAGATACAAATTTCAGGAAGAAATATACACAACAGAAGATGTGCATAATAAATCAAATAATGTTTCAATTCCCGAAACTATTAAAAGGGCAGAATCATTCAGATTAGAACATTTATATAATGATTCATTGTTACGACAATATCAAAATATACAGTATCACGATGGCGATAAACTTACTTTCACAAATAAAATTAAACACACCTGTTCACGCCGGATTTCCCCAATCGACAACCCTAATTTTGATTTTCCTGCATGCCGAAATAAACGCAGAAAACATTTCTGATTTCGCTCAGAATTGTGTCATGTACGCTCTCTTTCTCTCTTTGCATTTTCTAACTCCCTTTGTAATTTCCTTTTAATAAACACTTGTTACCAAATCGTCAACCATTATTGTTGTTCATTCGGTAAGCGCTTTGATTAGATTAGAACATTTATATAATGATTCATTGTTACGACAATATCAAAATATACAGTATCACGATGGCGATAAACTTACTTTCACAAATAAAATAAAACACACCTGTTCACGCCGGATTTCCCCAATCGACAACCCTAATTTTGATTTTCCTGCATGCCGAAATAAACGCAGAAAACATTTCTGATTTCGCTCAGAATTGTGTCATGTACGCTCTCTTTCTCTCTTTGCATTTTCTAACTCCCTTTGTAATTTCCTTTTAATAAACACTTGTTACCAAATCGTCAACCATTATTGTTGTTCATTCGGTAAGCGCTTTGTTCAAATATCTAAATTTGAATAAACTAAATAAAGAACCATTACTGTTCTTTACAAGTCGCTTATACGGTTGTATTTTATTTCTTTTCTTCCTATTCCTGCCATAACTGCAAACGAGAAGAAAGTATTTCGAAATTTCCGCCAGAAATACCCATGTCTGGCATTTCATTGGTCCTCAGCGAACCGTTGTATTTCACTTATACGGTTGTATTTTATTTCTTTTCTTCCTATTCCTGCCATAACTGCAAACGAGAAGAAAGTATTTCGAAATTCCCGCCAGAAATACCCATGTCTGGCATTTCATTGGTCCTCAGCGAACCGGATTTTTTATTGCTGTGGATGTCCATCCAGACATTTTTTCCAATCCATTTTTCATTAAAATTAAGGCAAGTTTGTGCTTTCGTTCTCCAAAAGTGAAAATACAATAGTGCATTTCAATTTCAAAGTGTTAAAATCTAAGTGCGTTTTGCCGTCGGCAAATTGATTTTTCCCTTTTTTCGTTTATCTAACGCACAGTGTTCTGAATTTGCTTAATTAGTTTCACTTGTTTTTTGTGCTAATTAATGTAAATTCATTTTACAATATTTTGAAGTGAATAATTTAATTGAAATAATTTTTATAATATTTTCATTTATTTTATAATTGCAATTATTTGCATTTTATTTTCCGTTTGCATTTGTTTGTTTGCAATTATAACATTTATTTTATTTTTTCCATACGCGACAGTTTTTTTATTTTTCTTACTGCGAGAATATTCCTATTTATTTCTATTGGTTTGTGTGTTTATACGTTTTATGCATCACCGCTTTATTCCACTGCAGTAGTATTTGTTGTTAGAGAAATATCGACTTTTGAATAGTCTCTTCATCAACATAACTACTAATCCACATATAAACGCACATACATATTACTTCTTGTTGGTTGCTGTTGAGTCGTTCGTCCACTCAGCCAACACAGTGTTTGTTGGTGATTTCCACTCAACTGTGATTGATCTATCCATTGCTGTTCTCTTCGTGGTGCCCTTTACTAAAAGTGTACCCTACAGCAAGCCCTTTTATACAGTCGGACTGTAACTGGTTCGTGACACATATATATTATCGTATATTGACATTTATACAGAAGTGGTGTATTGAGGTACTTCATTCCTGCAGACTTATAGTACAACATATTGCCGCTAGGGGCGCTGTTTATATTCAAAAAGAACTGATAAATCTTATTTTTCCACTAGTTTCCACTAGTTGGAGTAGTTATCGATTATCCGCTACTCGCCGTCACCTGTAGTGCCTTTTCCGCCACTAGGTGTCGCCCCGTAAAAAGGAAAATACTTCAAAAACCTTATTTTCCACGATTTTTCCTATCTCTTCGGGATTTTTACTAATTCTTCTGATAATTCTGCGATATCGTCGGCTTGGTTTTCCTTTTCAAATAGGCAGTGTCGCGTACCATCGCTAGGTGTCGCTCCTCATACAACCGAAATAGCCGAGAATTCTTGATTTTCAATATTTCTTCCAAATTATTCGGGCTTTTCGGTATTTTATCGGCACCATCTTTAACATTTTCAAGTCTCCTAACCTTTTCTTGGTTTATAGTGCTCCACACTTCCGGTTCTTCTATATTCTCCGTATTCTTTTCCAATATTTGTGAATTCCTGCACTTCTCCTGTCTTGTATTACATACAGCGACCGCTAGAGGGCACTTTCCATACAAGGAAGTACTTGTAAAGACGGTTGAGTTGGGGAAGTTGGCTTATTATTTCTATTTCCGTGTGAGGTTTCCATTGGAGAACGAGAACATTACTTTTTCTCGTTTCCTTTTCCAATTCATATAATTTGTGGACTTGGTATCACAGAGCGTATTTCCATTTACTCCCTCCCATACCATTTCCAGTGTGTTCAATACTATGTATTCCTAATCCATCCTAAGCGATCGTGATTCATTCATTTTTTTCTCCTGTAACCAAAAGAGATCCCGATTGTCCACTATCATCATCACGTGTTCCAAATAAGCCCATATTTCGGTTATATATTTCTTATATAATTTGTAAATTTTCTGTAGTTCTCCATTACTTGTGAAATTTATAATTTCAAGTTCAATTTAAAACAACTTCAAGTTATTAATCTTTTTCCCTTTGAGGTTTTTTACTCCGATAAAACCTTTCCAAGGCAACAAGATTCAAAACGGAAACCTAGGACTATTTCAGAACGTTTTTCTACATTTGCAATTGGGTACCATCCAAATATTTTCCAAACATTCGCAAAATGACTTTTCATAAATTTCTGAATTCCGTCAGTCGCCTCGTTCAATTCGATTCTTCCATAAATAGTGGCATTATTCTACTTACCTCATCTCAGCTGGTGAGAATTCACATGAACGAGTTAGCATCCACATTGGCTGACATAAAATCCGCTTTCGACACATTTGTTCGAGAACATGCAGATACAAGATCTGATAAATCTCTGAAGTTAACTAGACTTCATCCGTTTATTCCACATGCATGGCGGGATTGACAGAAGTCCTGGTCCGTCTTCAGAATACAGACGGCTCATCAATCTTAAGTAGTATTCCAGATGTACTCCATGCTTCTAATCCAGAGAAGTCCTCCACTGCCGAGAGGTCTTCTTGTGCAGCCATTGTACCATTCCAGGGTGAGTTTCCTTCCGATGTTACTCATTCAGTTCCTGTAATCCATGGTTCAAATCCAGGGGGCCCTCCATTTCCGAAGGGCCCCCAGTGTATCCATTCTTCCGTTCCTAAATGATTTCCATGTCGGTGTTGGTTATCCAGTTCTTGCACCCCATGGTTACAATACGAGGGAGCCCTCCACTTCCGAGAGGTCTCCTTGTGTTTCCATTATTCCGTTCAAGAACGTGAATTTTTCTGGCTTGATGGAGTATGGTAAGACCATTTCCAAATACATTCCGATACACATATATTCCAAAGATACGATTCATATGCTCCACCATTGGAAAAGTGATCAATTAATTCCAGAATTTATCCCATTAAAAATACATTTCCGTTTCAGCCTCTGTGCTCGGAAAAGAGTTATTCCTTACAGACAGTTGACACTACTGCGAGTATTCCCTCAAATACAAACCGTCTGATTTCAAGCTTGTATTTGTTCCTTTCCGGCAATCGGACTCCAAAACTGAGTCTCTTACATGCTTCAAGATTTCCAAACTATCCTCCAGAATTGAGGTTCCGTTTAAACAATTTCTTTATCCATATACCTAACACTCGTCACTCCAATCATACTCCATCCCAGATAATTTAATTTAGCAACCACCCAGGTGACGCCATTCCTGAATTGTAGTTTGCAACCCGATCATGTTCCATTCATAATTCCTGGTGCAAGCAAAGCTCTGCGTTATGTACTTTGTAGTGCACACTCGGACGAAGCTGCAACCCGATTCGTATCACTTACTATTGGTGTGTTACCATCAGCGAAATATTCATTGCGAGTGCATCATCTGGATCCAGAATAGAGATGGGCGCGTGCCTAAAAAATTAGGCACGAACATGTACGAACACGGACCAAAATTTTTATGCACATTCACGCGCAAACACGGCGTTTTTCGAGAGGGCACGAACACGCACGAAATTACAAAAAAGAGAAATCGATATAGGTGTACATTTATTTGTTCAAAAAATATTCATATGGGTTTTCTGAGTGAAATCGGACACATTTCCAAATGAAGTTTTTGATCTCATTTATTTTTTGATGTGGTGATGCTGCTCATCAACAAAACAATTCAGCATATTTTTCACCAACGGCTCCAGAGGTATATCGCCTTGAAAAAATCGAATTCTATGAAAACTATATGCAAAGAAATACTCATAACTTCTCTAATATTGGTCCAATTTAATAATCCTTTTTTTGTATGATTTGTTGTACTAAATAAAAAATAGAAAACAATTTGGCACAGTGGAATTGGAATCAATTTTCGCGATTCCATATTTAAAATCAATTTTTAACAATGGCCCCTTCGATTTTTTCGATCATTCAAACACAAAACTTAAGAAGAAAACATGTTCTTCTCCAGGAGTATAATCAAATCGCCTAAAATACCAGTATTCCCCTCAATCTAGATTTATCAATAGCATATGAATCCATGCTGAAATCCAGAAAACCGCCTCTATTACCAGCTGAACAACTACACAGCAAAAATTTCTATACACAGACTGCTCGGCCATTGCAGTGGAACTTCTCTTCAACAGGCCGAAGAATGGAAAACCTACACAGATGGGGTATTGCCGACGATGTCAGATATGTGTGCGGAGCCCAAACCCAGTCGATCGACCACATAATTTAAAACTGCCCGATGCTTACTTTCCCAGGAAATATTGAGGAAGTACAGTCCCTTTCAACAGACGCGGTATCCTGGCTAAACACATTGAACCTATAGATACATAAAATCAAAATTAACTCTGTAGTTTTTTAAAAAAATCCAATTAGTGGAATCTGGCTCGGCCCGTCTACTTAATCAAAGCACTCTTCGTCCCGATAACATATCAGCATAGTAGAAAATTATTGCTCGCTCCATGCAAACAGCCGCAAAATCCGTACTTGGATGCCATGGACCTGCACCAGGGAACACATGGTATGACCAGGAGTGTCATTCAGCTACCGAAGAGAAAAATGTGGCTATTTGGATACTCTACAATCAGTAGCATCGAGTAGCACACGATAAAGGTATCGGGAGAAGAGCAGAGAGAGAGAAACATCTTTTTCGAAGGAAAAAGAAAGAAGTGGAAAAGCGGGAGTGTGAAAAATTCGAGATGTACAGGGACCCAGAATGAAGTTCGAAAAAAAACTACCAAAGAGTGAAACATCAAACGTATGGCTTTGGTACTGATATGGATAATGTGCACAGTAGGGTTATGACTTTTCTCAAAAATGATTTCCTGTAGTGAGAATGAATGAACTTTGTCCTTTTAATGCCTAAAATAACATTCATTCCATTTTATTATAAAAAAGGTTCCGCACAAATCACTTTGAAACACTTTAAAAAAAAATTTTATGAAATGAAAAAAATTTTTTCTCAACAAATATTGCCTTTTGCACGAATGAATGGCCTTTTGCATATTAATGACTAAAATACCTTTTATTCCATTTAAATTATAAAAAAGGTCCCGCACAAGACATTTTTAATTTGTATGATATATTAAATAATTAATTAATAATATTATAAAACGATGATAAAATTAGTGAGAAACAAAAGGTTATATCATTTTGGTTATTTCGTGTACCCCCTACATTGTTTTCAGTGAAATATCTGCTTATAGTGACTTCAAATTTTTTCAAAAGTTCTGAAAAATAAAAACATTAATCGAATCACTTATAATTAGGATTTTATGCAATCTTATTTAAAACCTCATCAAAATATCATACAGGGATACGAGGTTGTAAAAAACTCATAACCCTAGTGTACAGGATATGGAAAGAGCATTTTTCCGAACTGTTGGTATCCAATACTCGCGAAGACGGCGAAGTTACCACAGATCCAAACCCAGAAGATGGTATTGAATGTATACCGCCCAGCCAAGATGTGACAAAGTGTGCAATAAACCGGCTTAAAAACAATAAGGCAGCTGGAGCCTATGGCTTGCCAGCTGTGCTGTTCAAAGCCGGAGGCGACACGCTGATAAGTTCAATGCATCAGCTGGTGAGCACCATCTGGTATGAAGAACGGATACGCGACGATTGGAACCAGAGTACACTGTTTTCCGTCCACAAAAAAGGAGATAAGATTGTATGTTCTAACGGGCATACGGGGACATAAGTCTTCTCCCTATTTATTGGTGTCCAAAATAAATGAGAGAGACTTGTGGGGAGAGTAATGTCCCTTTGTTAAACAACGGCTGACATGGCTCTCATTTGGATTTGTTATTCTCTGTTGTTACGACAACGTGCAGGCGTGTACATCAAAGCTATTGCCTATATGCTCTCAAGCAACGTGTTCCTATAACTTGTTTTAAGATTTTCTACAATTTGTTGTTTAGCTCCGAGTGTTTAAAATATCTTACAAGGTTTTGTGGGCAGTCAATCAGTTTTCCCAATTCGGGAAGAGGATGTTTTTCAATAACATCATGCATAACAGATAATACAGTCAGATAAACATCTGATTTGCAACGAGAGTATATTGCGTTAACCTTCTGGGTAGTTTTTGTTTTCTCTCATGAACAAAACAAATTGCAAACAAACGTCGTCATTTTTATTCATACTCTGGCATCTCCATAACAAAACGGCAAGAAGTACCAGACTACAAAAACGAAGCAAATAATTTCAGGCATTTTTTGGTCGGTTTTATATTCTTGTTCGATTTTCGTGTTTTATATGCTCTCTTGCACGACTTCTAAAGGGAAACCAAAAATTTAGCACGATCGTGTCACATAGTGCAGATCGTGTTTAGTCGTGTCGTGCAAAACCGTGTCGAACAAAAAAAACACGAACACGCACGGCCAAAAATGTATTCCGGCACGACACGCACAAACACGGCGTTTTTCGAGAAGGCACGAGCACGCACTAGTCACGGCACGACACGCGCCCACCTCTACTCCATACCCTGTTGTACATCTTTTTGACTACTTCCAAGTTCCGGGAACCTCATCCGTTATAACGTTCTATATGCGAATAGCTACAGGTACTTGGGTTATTCCAAAGTAAGTGTTGCTCCAGTGAAAGCACTGTCCAATTCAACAATTATTAATGCATTAATTCTATCCGTATGCATGATTTTTCCTTCCAACTTGTTGTATTTCTTCCAAAATACAACTAAAAAATTCCATTCCAATAAAATGTTTTCCATATCGTTGTACTATTTCCGAAGTACAACTTCAAAGTTATCTTTCCCTATCCATTTGCTATACGTTTGTACTCATTCCGAGGTACAATTTCGAAATTATGTTCCAAACTAATATTACTTCATCCAATACTTCGAATGCACTACTGTATTTTATTCCCTGCAAAGCACAAACTTCCTTTTCTGATACCGGTATATTCCAAATTCCAAATCGATGTTGCGATGAATATCCTCACGCTGGAGTCCAGGGACGTACGCAGGGGGGTCCAAAATATTACGAGTTCAGAATTGTGCGGATTAGAAGTGCATAGAATTACATTTTTTTTTAAATTTGTTGCTAAATACTAGCAGAAAATTATGGAGAAAAATTTATTGTTGTGCGTCAAAAAGTGCTAATATCTGCAATAGGTAGCGTACCCACCTGAATTTTTTCCTATCACGTAAACAAAGTTCTGGCCGAAAACAAGCGTACACGAAGTTAATGCTCAAGCATTGGTTATATGATATTTAAATCTGCTGTAATTCGTATTGTTTATTGTACCTTCATCCTTTATGCTAACGATAAAAATGTACCTCACCGAAATAATGGTCTTACCTTCTCATATGTTTTAACGAAATCCGCGTCAAGTAATTTGGATTCGATTTAGTCCAGTTCGGACGTCTGTCTGGCTCAAGCGCATGATAACTATCGAACAGATCAACCTATTTTGTCCAAATTTTGGATCTCGCAATATTTTGTCCAAACTTTAAGTCGATGCACTCCTTTAAAATGTTTCGCTAAAATGATGCGCACAATAAAAATCAACGGCCCAAGTCGATTTCTTCAAGACATAGATTGGGTTCGAATATGGATAAATCGGTGCACTGGAATGGAATATATCGGTCCAATCTTTCAGGTATCTTCTCCACAAATGTGAAAAACTTTTAAGCTTTTATCGAAGTCAAATTCATGAGCTCATACCCAAATGTTTCAATATTCTGGTCGGAAAGTTTAAATGTCCAAAAAACGACAAAAATTCTGAAACTCAGTGACTATACAATTTTTAGGAAACTAATTTTGGTTATGTAGCCCGTATTCCATCTGGCTGTTGTACTATACCGCAACTTTTAAACGCATTTCGGTAAAATAAACTGTTTTAGCCCGATTCACCGATGGGTATCTTAAAACAATAATTTGGGTGTAAGATGTGGTCGTTTCCATGCAAAAAATTGGAAAAAATCGTTGAAGGAAACGACCTTTTTTAAATTTATTTCCAATTAGCGACATTACAACACAATGTAGAGCTCAAAAGAAGTTGAAGAATACACTTCAAAGATATAAATTATAAATGTATGATTTTATAATACATCCACTGTATCTACCTCAAACGGATGCTGATAATTTGAAGACTGAAAAATTGTGTTTTTATGAATTTGTGCTCTAATGTGGACGCGCAGCTGGAATTATCTAAACGCTTAGTATGTGATTGTTGGACTGGCGGTTACGCATTTTTGCATGTATATATTTTTTGCATTGTGAATTTAATAAGCCAGGGTGCGTCCAAATCCATCCAGTAAATCGGCGGATATGATACCCCTCAAATTTCGAAAATCTTCTAAAAGTGTTTTTGAAAATATCGCATATGAAAAGGCGTTCTCGATGTGTCATTCCTAAGCAAACAAAAATAGAGCTATACGTCTGCTTAAGTTGTGTGAAAACAGATATTTAAAAACTATTGCGAATCCGTAGATATAACTGGTTTTTTCTAAAAATTGAGTGGTGCGATTATTTTTGATTTTTCTAGTTATTACAATTAAAACGCCGATATCTTTTGAGCGATCAAAGTTAGTTACAAAAACATATTTGGAATGACGATTTTTTCTTAATCTATGTACCAAAAATCTTTGATGTAGTATCAAACATTTTTTTTTTTTTTTTTTTTTTTTGTTTAATTGGAAAAGACATTTTTAGAAAAATTTCGCGACAAACCTGACCGGTACTTTTTATCACAAGTTTGCCTCCGCTGTGTCGACAGAACTGATTAATCTTTGGGCATAGTCCTTGGAAAGTTTTTAAAGTCATCGAGTCCATAAACATCTACTCGTACAATTAAGATAGAAATAAGTCTAATCTGCACTTGCAGATTCGGGTTATTCTTTTTTTTTGAGGTAGTTATCTAAATACATTAACAATTGGTATACAAATAACATTAAAACGTTTTTGAGATAGATCTTCTTATCAGAATCAGTCCTCATGGTCGAAAATGTGTTAAATTGTAAACTTAATAGGGCAAAAATAATAAAAGAAGGTTTTTTAATGGGAAGGTAGTGTGTTATGTTCGGGCCGAACTGTTAATATCCTCCACCACATAAACACTGTATATCTCCATTCGTCGTATTTGCTAATGCAATCCCTATTTTCAAACGTGCATCTATTTTGACCAATTTCGGCAAGGTGGTTCTCCCACCAAAAGAATTTCCAAAATCCATATTACGGACGATATTTTTAAAAATTGGGCTAATAGCTTCGAAATACTGAAAATCTTTAGTTAGCGGAAACTTGGATCTATATTAGCAATTCTCTGCGGGAATTAGAACCCAAAAGGCCAAATAATGTGGTTGAAATTTCTGGGATACACCAAAAGTTAAACTTATATGGGCAATATTTATTTCAAAATTTTTTTAGTTAGTGCGTCAATTCTGTTGGAGAATTTGTATGGGGACTATACCGAACGTGGGCGGATAGTGTTCATTTCCAATTCTTAACATCCAAGAACTAATATCTAAAATTTGCGAACTTTCTCTATTGAATTTATATATTTTTTGTCAATATTGCATACAAAATCTAGTAAAAACCTCTTAAAATAGATTAATGCAACGCTAAACAACATTTTTAAATTTGATGATTTCTGATTTCACTCAGAATTGTGTCATGTACGCTCTCTTTCTCTCTTTGCATTTTCTAACTCCCTTTGTAATTTCCTTTTAATAAACAACACTTGTTACCAAATCGTCAACCATTATTGTTGTTCACTCGGTAAGCGCTTTGTTCAAATATCCAAATTTGAATAAACTAAATAAAGAACCATTACTGTTCTTTACAAGTCACTTATAACTTTACTCTTTTCTTCCTATTCCTGAAATAACTGCAAACGAGAAGAAAGTATTTCGAAATCCACGGAATATTTTCTTATCCAAAACATAGCAGTAAATCCAGCATTCTTCCCGCCAGAAATACCCATATCTGGCATTTTCAACACCATTAACGCAGTGCATAATTCCCCAATATATTCAAAGCTGTATACATAGCTACCCACAAGCTTATGAACAAGAAGTTGAAACACAAATTAAAAATATGTTAGATCAAGACATAATAAGAAACAGTAATTCGACCTACAGTAGTCCCATTTGGATAGTTCCAAAAAACATGATGCTTCAGGAAAACAGAAATTTAGAATTGTTATAGATTACAGGAAACTAAACGAGATAACTGTTAGTGATAGACACCCCATTCCAAATATAGATGAGATCTTAGGAAAAATAGGTAGGTGTAACTATTTCACCATTATAGATTTTCATCAGATTGAAATGGATCCATATTCAACTCCCAAAACTGATTTCTCTACTAAATTTGGGCACTACGAATATCTTCGCATGTCCTTCGATTTGAAAAACGCCCCAGCAACGTTCCGAAGATGCATAAATGATCTTCTTACACCACTGCTCGATACCTAGACGATAAAATCATATTCTCCACTTCACTTGGAGAACATATTAAAATTCACTCCGTTTAGTATTTGAAAAACTGTCTGAAGCTAATTTTAAAATACAACTCTATAAACGCGAGTTTCTACGGTCAGAAACTTTCTTCTTAGGCCACATTATAACAAAAGACGGCATCAAACCAAATCCAGAAAAAAAAACAGCCATTAAAAATTATCCTATACCTACAAAAACTAAAGCCATAAAAGCATTCTTTAGGATAGTTGGGTACTACAGAAAATTTATTCCAAATTTTGCTAATATCGCAAAACCGATGGCCAAAGTACTTAAGAAGGATTCAAAACTAAATGTTCAAGATCCGGAATACATTTTTGCTTTCGAGAAATTGAAACAAATAATTTCAGAAGACCCTATTTTAAAAATTCTAGATTTTAAAAAGGAATTTGTATTGACCACAGACACCAGTAATGTAGAACTCGGAGCCGTATTGCCACAGGACGGGCATCCTATCAGTTACATTAGTCGAACTTTAAATTACCATGATACCAATTACAGCGCTATTGAGAAAGAATTTTTTGCCATTGTGTGGGCAACTAAAACCTTTCGCCAATATCTATTAGGCTGACATCTTGAAAGCGATCACCAACCATTAGTTTGGTAGTATCGAATGAAGGAGCCAAACTCAAAGTTGACTTTTTGAAGAGTGAAATCGTCTGAATAGAACAGTCACATTTTAGCAAAAAACACAGCATAGCGCTGAAAATGACATGATTTTATTTTCATTACCGAAAAACCAGTCAATACCTTTAAACGACAAATTATATTTTGAAAGGGTCAACCCAAAGTAAGTCATGAAAAATATTTTAATAAAACATATTACTCACATTTCTTATGATGTCATTACCACTGAAAAGGCCGAACAATACTTAATTGATCATTTCTGTGGGCAAAATAGTGTTCTATACATAGAAAACGATGCCGATTTTGAAGTAATCCTAATCCAAGGCGCACACAAATTAATTATTAACAAGAAACATACCAAAATTTTCCGTAGCCTTATCTTGCTGGGTTTTCAGTATTAATTCCTTAAATTCTGCATAAGTGGATAATGCAGAATTTAAGGAATTAATACTGAAAACCCATGAAAAATTGCTACACCCTGGAATGCAGTGAAACATATTATTTCCCCAACACGTAATTACTAATACAAAATATTAACAATGAATGTCATATTTGCAATTTAACTAAAATAGAACGTAGTAACAACCTAATTTCTGTCGTAAGAAGTTCAAGGTAGATACCTTTTCATCTGAAAGAAAACGCTATG